>NW_015090800.1:7610155-7978248 GCF_001431845.1 Calidris pugnax | reverse complement strand
CCCCTTTATAAACCTTATTTTGTTAAGGGATCTGCTTGACTCTTCACACCCCTCAAAAACTGTCTGGCACTTTCCTGAATGAAATAACCAGGGACTCTGTCCCTGATAATGGTAAAATAAAAGAAAATAATACAAAGCCTGGACTTCTGGCCATCTTCAATGAAAGCTTTCTTTGTACCATTTTCATGTAAGGTAGTAGAGAAGCAGTAGTCAAAACCCACCCCATCCTTAAGAATCCTTGACTGTCATTAAAACCCAGGGAAATGTTTTTCCATGACTTTCTCTGAACCAATAGGCTTCCAATCTCATCGATGTTCATTTGTCTTTGCTGAACTGGCTGTAAGGAGAGATGGATTTTTCAACACTTACCTCAGCCTGAGCCAGGCAGAGGTTACTATCTCTTTGAAATACCTTCTGATAGGCATGAATTCTAATCAGGCACAGATGATTTTTCATTCACTGAAGACTTGAACCAAAAAGCAAGAGGTGACAAAGCTCAATCTTGCTAATCTCTTTTCCTCGCTTTGCTGAATGTAATTGGCAATTGCTGGTACTGACCTTTCTTTCCTTGACATCAGGAAAAGGATGGTCTTACTGAGTTCATCCCTCCCAGCCTGATGAGCCTGATGTACTTCCAGTAAAGTGTAGGGTGCAGATAAGAACATGCCTTCCCTGTTATGATCAAACACAGGTGAGTGCATTGAAACTATTTGTGAGGTGAAGAAAAAACAGCAATCAAAATGCTGAAGTAGAAACCAAGAGATCATTACCAATACAAACTAGGGGGTGAGGTGTTGGAAAGCAGCCCTGAGGAAAGGGACTTGGGGGTTCTGGTGGACAAGAGCTGGACATGAGCAGGCAGTGGGCAGCTGCAGCCCAGAAGGACAATCGCATCCTGGGCTGCATCAAAAGAAGCGTTGCCAGCAGGTCCAGAGAGGTGATTCTGCCACTTTACTCTGCTCTGGTGAGACCTCACCTGGAGTATTGTGTGCAGGTCTGGAGCCCTCAATACAAGAAGGACATGGACCTGATGGAGAGGGTCCAGAGGAGGGCCACAAGGATGATCAAGGGGATGGAGCACCTCTGCTACAAGGACAGGCTGAAGGAGCTGGGGTTGTTCAGCCTGGAGAAGAGGAGGCTCCGGGGAGACCTAATAGCAGCCTTCCAGTACCTGAAGGGAGCCTACAGGAAGGCTGGGGAGAACCTGTTTAGAAAGGCCTGTAGTGACAGGACGAGGGGCAATGGCTTCAAGCTGGAGGGGAACAGATTTAGATTGGAGATTAGAAGGGGGTTCTTTACTGTGAGGGTAGTGGAGCACTGGAACAGGTTGCCCAGGGAGGTGGTTGAGGCCCCTTCCCTGGAGATATTCAAGGAGAGGCTCGACGAGGCCCTGGGCAACCTGGTCTAGTTGGGGGTGTCCCTGCTGACTGTGGGGAGGTCGGACTAGATGGCCTTTGGAGGTCCCTTCCGGCCTGGGCAATTCTATGATTCTATGATTCTATGATTACACTTGTGCAGATCTTTCCCTGCACCTCAGGGAAAAATCTTTGTAGAGGAATACAGACTGAAATTACATTCTGGACAATATGGGACTTTATTTTCTTAGGCACTTTTTCAAGCCTAAATGGAATGTGTGCATTTTTACAAATGAACTAATACATAATTTGGCCTGGTCACGTGTGATTCAATGATTCCAGAAGAACAGTGTACATTAACATGTCACATGTCAGCAATATAAAGCCCTGCTGACCTATAACCAGGTCACACACAAGAAAACTTGTCACACGCAAGACAACCTGTGACTCATGGCTTGCAAAATATTAGAATGTAAGCTTAGAATTGGAATTGAGCAATTTCAGAGCCACGTTGGGTGACAGATTCCACTTTTGTGGCAACGTAATCCATCTTCAGTGCCAGAGGTAAAAGGAAAATAGCATTAGTATTTTGATATCATTTGTCTGTGAAAATTAATTTTCATAATCTTTTAACATGAAAGTCTGACTTTCCAAAAAAAAAAAAAAAAAATTAGAACAGCATATAAGACCTAGTATTCTGAGGTCCCCCTTTATTCATAAGAGATTGACCCTCAAATAAATATAAAGATATTTCATTACTCTTCTCTTGGATGCCTGGCAGCTAGCTAAGAGACCACAAGAACTCATAATTAGGGAAGGAACAAAGGGAGGGAGAGGGCTGAAACACACTTTGAAATACGTTTGCGTTCAGGAGGAAGAAAAATGCCTCTCAAAGATGGAAATGAAAGACACTGGGATAAGACCTCAGTCTTTAAGGCGATAACCTGGAGAAATAGTATTATTTCATTAGAGTTGTACATGAGTCCAGAACAACTGCTGTCATCCTGCTCCCACTCCCTAAAAGATATAAAAGCAAGCTGAATCAGGAGATTAAACTATATTCTAAGTATGCATGTTAGTGGGTTTGGTTTTCTCCTTTAAATATATCTTCAGCTCTGTAAACAACACTGAGATTCTGGTCTCATAGTGACAGCAAATCTAAATAAAGACTTGTTTCAGGCAAAAGAAATTAAAAAATAGATTGAGAAGTTTAGCAAGCCAAGACAGTTTGTGTTTTCTTTTTTTTGATACCAGTGGTTAGAAAGCACTGCCCATTAAACTCCAACTTGTTTTGGTAGCTGGTGCTGCCAGGACCCAGTAAAAATCTTCCTGAGATGTACCACTTGCAACCTTTCCACCCAGGAGCAATGGAGGCAAGGCTACCAATAGCCTTATTGATGCATCATGTCTCTGTCAGGTCCAGACATCTTTTGTGGGATTTCATTTGAGTTGCTTACAGCATAGACACGTATGTCTGGGCTCTTTATCTAACCTTCCTTTGAGGTCAAGAGAGAAAAAAAAGACACTGACTAATTCACTTAAACTCAAGGGGACATTCAAGGAGATCAAGACTGTTTGCCCATTAAAAATGTCGATTTGTGTCCAGCAAATACAAACAGAATCCAGGGTGACTACCTGGCAGGCACCTACATCTATGCAAAATTTATACCACCCTTCATTTTAGGAGGTGTTGTGTAAATTAATAAATCACAGACGTAGCAATAATCAGATCATGTCCCCCAAGTATGCCTCCAAATATTATTGTGTGGCAAAACAATGAAAATATTATTCCATAGTTCAAGTATCTCTCCACATTTATGCCAAAAAGCCCCCATCTGCTGATGCAGCCATAAACCAGCTTGCTGCTGCTGCTGCAGAGGAGGAAGTCAACAGTTGCTGGATGTTTGCTGGCTGCTACACGCTTTGTTTGTGGCAGCAAACCAAATGGAGCGCACAAACCCAACAGGCTTTTTTTGGCTTAGGTTCAAACTATGAAATGGTCCTACAAATTGGGTTGTAGCCAACTCCTCTTCTCATATCAGGTATCCAAGGAAGAAATCAATCAGGCCCGCAACCTGTTTTGTCTTCCCTATTCTCACCCTCTTGAACTAAGATGGGCATTTTTCTTTCATCACTCTCCTTAGCCACCTTTCCTGCCCTGCTAATGTGTTTTTCCCCCATATAAATAAATATATATATCCTTCCTCAAACATAGTAATCTGGGTATTATTAGCATAGAAATGATATCAAGAAGTATATGAAAAAGCCATTTCCTATACCCTCTCCTTGCAATTATAGTTAAACTGCTTCAATAAACAACAAAATCATTCCTTGCACACATCATTACCATTGAAAAAGATTAAAATGGTCTGCCTATCAGAAAGAAATTATAGAACAACCCACACACAGAGGAGCAACTTCTGCATGCACCCGTCCAACCCAAATTCCAGCACGTGGCCCCTCCTTGTTAAGAAATGTCTCCAGATGCTGATTCCCTTTCCCTACCCAGGCAGCCCTGGAGGTGATGAAAAAAGAGGAAGGAAAGGCAAAATGAGGTAATTAAAAAACAAACAAAAAACCAACAGTGGTAGATCTCTCTGTCTATAACCTGCCTGGAGCTCAGGAGAATCAAGCAGTCTCTAATCTGATTTCCAGAAAAGGGAAGAGGCTGAGAAGGGCCAATACTGTGTCTGAACCATTTTTTAACTCAGCTATCCCAGTGTTATTGCACTTAAGAATGTGTTATGATTTGCACTGGGGAGTGCTAGTTTATTATCCCAAAGAATGTTTTGGACAGCTTCATTACACAGACAATAGATTCATTTAGCTGGTGCCTCCCTTTCATGAGGCGAGTTTTAAAAGCAGATTATTGCTTCCTGTACATTTGATGACAATACATTTAGACTGTTTTCTCTAAATACGAGTTTCTTTGATAGGTTCTGTGTCCTAATTATAAGATTCACTGCGCATAACATTGAACTCAAGAAATAGCTATTATCCCTGGATTGTTTAGTGCCTGGTACTGCAGGGTCACTTTCCTGATTGAGGCCTCACTGCTCTATTATGATGCAAATTATGTTAGAATAAGAATAGGAAAAGCATTTCTCATTGATTATGGAGTTTAAGCTATTTTATAAGCAATATATGATCATTTGCATTGTGTCTTACACTGCTATACAGAGCACAATTTCAATAGTGCCTATCATACATAATGCTATACACGAGGCACGCTGGTTTTCTCAATGTTGCTGTGTCTTTGTGTGTACATCTACATTGCATTAGAAACACTCATTTGCTAAAATAACCCTAGGTATGTCATCCAGAGCTATGTCCTTGGCAATCTCTCGTTACTGCTGAAAGCTCTGAGTCTGTTCTGGCAATCTTTGATTTCACTCTGTGAGTTCCTCAGCTGGGAGGGAGGTTGCTAGTTAGCTGGCACATTAGCTCTAGCACCACTAACCAGAAAACCCAGGTTGCACACAAAGGACTCTTCAGGTCTGCACATCTGCACCTTGACTGGCCCAAGTCAAAGCCACACAGGCTCCAGTTGTTAAGCCTGTCCAATGTGTTTCTCTTTTTCTGTTCTTTTTTATTTTTTTAAGGCAGAAAATAGTGAAAAGAGATGGAAATTTTCCCTTGACCTCATTTGGATATCAAGGCCAGCCCTTGTATCCTCAGGGAATAGACAAGTATGTGGGCTGAACATGCTGCTTGACACAATTTGCCTTCATGAAAACACTCGACTTGTCAAAAGTAAACACTTGCAAGAAACTCTTTGTGCCCGCTATAATTCTGTCACTCAACTGGCCCTATTAAGTACATTAGCTATATTGCTGCCCACTGTTTTGTTACTATAACTTGTGACTTTCTTATGCTATTGTCTCAGTGTAGTCACAAAACCTACAGAATTAGGAAACCCAGCTATTAATGTGTTGGGCAGGGCTGGAAGAGAAGTCACATGGCTGCTTATACTAGTTTGTAGCTTCTTTTGACTTGGAGGTTTGAGGGCTTTTTCTTTTTAGCATGTCAATAACCTGACACCTTTTTCTGTAATTAGAATTATTTTGGGAAATGAAGATGGGCCACAAAGCTGAAGTTGGAAGCTTGGTTTCTCTGCTTCACCACCACGACCAGATTTGTTTACTCTCTGGTCATCACAGAGTCTCTTATTACGGGTGAGGTTGCATACGTCAGAAGGGAAGCAATTTAAATTTTATATCCCAGGGTAAATTTGGATTGCTTTAGAGACAATAACTGCACAAGGCCATGTTTCCATCACTCTGCAGGTTTAATTATGTCAGACTGATACGAGAAACAGACACAAGAACTGGATCATTCAGAATATAAGGTGACCATCAGTGATAAAAGAGTTTCAATATTTGTACTTGCAGAGAAGGTAAAAATATTTTCCAAGAAGCTATTTCTGGAGGAATGATGCATTTTCCTTGAATAATGCTTTGAATAATGCTTCTATACAGTTTTTTGAGTTAAAGTTCTTTAAATGTTTTACCTTATATTTCTATATAAAAATCTGTTAACTTTTTGAATACAGTTTACACTGTGAATTTCCTGGAGAACTACAACAACAGTACAATGATTTATTTCTCAGCTTTTGGGTACCAGCCCACGCATTCAGTTCTAAATGAGATGTTCTTCCTTTTTTAAAGATAAGATGTTCATATTTGAGCACTTCAAAAAGCCTGGCAAAATGCATTTTACATCTTAGATATGACAGACACCTGTCAGTATTTCCAAGGATTTGCTGATAGTTACGTTAATTTCTAAATCTTCTTTTGAACTCCACTGTAAGAGCAGAAGCCCCTGGGTACGGCAAAGTCAATGGTACATGGCAGTCAGTGAAGGTCCAGCCTTCATGTGGGGAGCACAAGTCAGCCATGTGGGATCCATGCCTTCATGTGGGGAGCACAAGGCAGCCAGTGGTGGAGCTGCTGTGTAATTTGCAGTTGCTTTATTTTTTGAGTAGAGTATGTGGTCAAGCGTAATGACACAGTCATTTCAGGAGTAGCTGCAGAAGTGTAAGTGGTGACCCCATCTGTGCTCCTTAGCCTCTCAACATGAAGTTTCCTCCTCCTTCACAAAGGTCTGCAAATGTCTCTAATCCAATTCACTGCAAAGTCATCTGGGTTATGACTTGCCCTTGCTGTAATCTGAAATGGAATAGGAGTCCTTGCGTGATCCTTCACAGCATCTTATAATCTCCAGCCTGGTAATGTCTTAAACCATTCTGTCTAGACCCAAAATCCGCTCCATTAAGTGAGACTACTCTATCTAAATGAGGTCAAAAGAGTCCATATCCCAGAGAACTCCATGCTTTAAAAATTTCACTGTTCCTACTGTAGCTCTGACAGTTCTGCCTTATGCAACCAAATACCAGTTACGTGAAAATTTCTGATAACATTGCAAAAGCCACCGGAGCTCTGAGATGAGCTTTTGTAACAGTAACAATTAACAACACTCACAATGAACACTTTCTTTCTGTTAGGGGAAGAAAAAACAACTCAGCATGGGCAACTTTGGAAAGAACAAGCCTCCTCTGTGCATAGCTTGGAACAATTAAATGTGCTTATGACCTCTCTCTGTCCTACCCTAGGAGGCACATGCATCAAAGAAATTAATGCTTCTCTGACACTTTTTCCTTAGTGTCTCCCTGGTTCTGTTCCACCTAGAAGACCAACAGGAGACACGAGTACAGGTGTACTCACAAGGTCTCAAAGGTCACCATATAACCGAGTAATGCCCTGTAGAGGAACAATGAAGTGTTTTTATGGAGAAATCTCAATTTATCAATATATCAGCAGCCAATTCACTACTAAATACTTTGTTGTAGTCTTACCTTCAGCCTCTTGTAAGAGCTGAGGACAGGGCATGACACACCTGAAGATTATAAGTCATCAGGATGCCTTATCACCTGGAATGTGTATCTGGAAAATTTTCTGTTTAATTCTATGGACCTTGATTAAAAGCTTTAAAGCTGCTCACAAGATCTAATAATTTCTCAGTACCCAGCAGTAATATTTGTCTTTAATCAAAAACACTGCTGTGCTCCACAATGAAGACTAAGAAACACCAGTAACTACAATATAAAATATTGCTTCCCTTAGAAGATCAGACTGCTTAGACTTGGCATCCTCCAGTGTTAATGTAACACTGCTATGAAGTAAAGCTTATATATACCTGGTTAGTGGCAGAAGAAAATAATTGTGAAATGTGCCTTCTTTCTCCCTCTGGCTCTTAAAATGGGCAAAAGCAAAGAAAGACAGGTATAAGCAGCCTTCCGAGAGTGAGACAAAACAAATCTCAGCTATACCCAAGGTCTTCTTAAGAAGTATGTGTTTTAAATACATGGCTTTAAAGTAAACTGCTGCTGCTGTGACAATTGGTGACTTACCAGCAGTCCTGATTTGCATGGTGCTGGCTTGCAGTTGGCTCAGGGCAGTGACTGGAGCTCCTGTGTCTTAACAAAGATGGAGTCACTTGGTCTCTCTCCCATCTTCTCCTGTGTAACACTCTGGAGCGTCATTCCCCATCTTTCTCAGCAGCTTCCTCCAAACCGCTCCCAGCCCCAGCAACCTGCACCTCTGCGAGTGCAAATGTTCTCTCATGCTGCTTTCTGTCCCCAGATTCCTCCACCTGAAGGTCCAGCAACATTATATCTGATTGTCCCCACCTGTTTGCTCTTCCAGTTGGCCCCACATAAGAATTTTGCTCCTGGGAAGTTAGGAACTTTCAGGGTGGAGACAAGAGTAAATAAAGGTAAAGGCAACTTGAAAGTCTCCTGGAGCTTCTCACCTTCCTGTTCTCCAATACCCAGGATGCATCTTGAGCTGCTCTTCCTTCACTGGAACAGCCTGCCCAGGAAGGTGGTGGAGTCACCATCCCTGGAGGTATTTAAGAAACGTGTAGATGTGGCTCTTCAGGGCGTGCTCTAGTGTCCAAGGTTATTAGTTTATGGCAAGGTGTTCAGTGTGGGGTTTAGTTGGTGGATGTGGTGTTTTTTTTTTTTTTTTTTTTTTTTTTTTTTTTTGTTTTGTGGTTGGACTCGATGATCTCAGAGGTCCCTTCCAACCACTAAGATTCTGTGATCTTATGTGTCTACTTGCTGACTTGACCATATTAATTCAGTCATCTAACCCCCTAATCAAACACTTCCCATCTCTTTAACGGTAAACTCTCAGGAGGCTGAGTCTCCCTCCAGATTCCCCTCTGCCAATGTCTGTAGAATAGGGTTTCCCTGCCTTTCTGCTGTCCCACTCCTTTGACATGCGTCTTGTTGAACACTGTGCCTTGTTACAAACTTATAACTATTTAACTGAGGTGACAAGGAAAAACTATGAAAGAAGCATTAAAATGATAGAGTTTTGAACTGCTCCTTGAAACAACTTGACATAAAAAGGCTTTCCATTATTTAACTACCTCACAAGATAGATTCTGCAGAAATCCACTCAAGCTTCACCCCAGCAAAACAAGCCAGGGCAGCGCAGCTGGGGCTGCAGCAGGGAGTGTTGCTGCAATCACAGGGCTGTCTGTGGGTTTCCCTGCAGCTGCTCGCTCCAGAAAACCCTGGGTTTGTTTACCTCAGGGCAGGGTGACTGGGAAGGCTGCTGGACTGAAGGTGTGTGGCTGAGGTATGAATTAGCTTATGGAGCATTTTCTGACTGCCCTTCTTTGAAGAGCAGATGTTGCATGTAACAGTGTGATATCACTCTGGTGTGAAAATACACGCATGGTTTTCAGCCTTTGTAGAAGAGGGATTTTCCTTAACCAGGCTTGAAAATGGCAAGTGCCATAATTTTCCCCTCCTGAAAGAAAGAGTGGTGATTGTGTATCTTTCCCTTCTAACTTAAATCCATTTTTGTGAAATTACTGTGATGAGTTGGGTATGCTGGGCTGTGTCTGCTAATTGTTTTAAATTCTGCTGCCTTTAAGTAACTGTGCATTGGTCTGTGGCTCAGCTGTGTGTACCTTTATTAGGAGGCTCACTAGATCTGTGGCATAACTCATGCGTACGTCAGCCTGTCCACAATTTTCTCTGTTTCTCAGTGCTGCTAGTTTCATCTTCAGCTAACGTTGGTGCAGTAGAGATTGCTGCAGTTCAAAGTCCTATGCACTTTTTTCTTCTGTCAGTCAATCTGTCACTCATTTTTTAGGCAGGGGCAGTAGCAGAGGTTAGAATCAAATTATTTTTAATGCTCACTGACAGGGACAGATTGAATCCTATCTCCTTTTGGAAGTGGAAGCATAAAGGTTATACAATGAAATGCTCTAGAAACAGACAGAAAAGGTCTTCCTTTGCCTTTGTAGCCCTAGTTGTGTGATTTCTTCTCTCTTTCCAACAGATGCATAACCTAAGTAGATACCCATAAAATCTCAGCTCTGGTGCATGGGAACCTCTTCTGCTGCACTGGCTGAGACCTCACTGAAGCTATTCATTCTCATTTGTGGGTTTGTAGGGAGACATCACTCCCAGAGAATCAGAAATCCTTATCTTTGTGAATCACAACACCTGAAATAACTCACATTTGATTTTCCCACTGTTTGCTGCAGGTCCTTAGCCCAGCTTCTGCCTGTGCTTGTACTTCATTGGTGGTTCACTAGTTTCTCTCCACCAGTACAGAGCTGTGTTTTACAGTCGGGTCTGGCTGAAGAGTTTTGAGTAATCATTTCACGGCACACTCAAATGATTTCAAATCATGCAAAGTGATGACAAATAATTTCAAATCATATTTGGCTATTTTAGTGCTTGCTTTCTGCAAGTAGTCTACCTAACAATTTTTCCTTTAGGAATAGTTCTAGTATTTATGCATTTTTACTTGATTTTCAGCAGTGACAAAAAGATATATTTTTCCTATGAGATACTCAATGTGGTAACTGATGTAAAATAAAATTCTTGTAAATATAGTTCTGTCTACAGGTGCTATTTAAGTAGGTGAATGTTCATACTTGATAGAGGAAGATGTAGTTTAAACCAGCATATTAATTTCTCTGGTAATTATACAATGACTTGTCTTCACCTCAGCTTTTATCTCATGTTACTTCCCACAGTCCAGATAAGAAGGTTATTTGGGTTTGGTTTTCTTCTCTTTCCTCCTGAAAAGAAGGCCTTATATTTTCATTCTAGAACTGTCTGAGGCCATGCAGTAGGTCAACAGCAAAGTCAGAGGTTATTATTCTCAATTTCTGCTAGGGTATCCATCAGATTTGCTCGAAACATACCAAAACAGCCAGCTCCTCCTTTGAAAACATCTTAGTGCAATCTGCTGGCATTCAGCAAAGCATTAGCCTACACTATTAGCCTACACTATGAAGATGGTGAATGTTGAATTCTTCAAATGCAGATTTTGTTACCTAAATTAGCATTAAGGAGTAAACATGTTTACTGGCCAAGCACCCAGAAGCACCTAGCAGAATGCGATGGGCTTTTGTTATTTGCTGCAACAATAAATAAGGAGCGCAATTCGATTGCCTGCACATAGGTGTCTGTTGCCATTTGAGGCTCCATAGGATGCCTCACTTGGCCTACAATGACCTCTCCGTGAGGGCATAGGTTTGTCTGTGCTCCCATGCCATATCTACCACCCGTGGGAGGATGTCTCTAATAACCTAGACCATCAAGAGTATATGTCTAGTCCCATAGTCCAGAGTTGCAGTAAGCTTGCTGGGAAGCACATCAGGAACTGCCAAAAATATATCCTTGCTCTCCAAAATCATACAGCAAATTGTATATGCTGGAGAGTGATCAAGTCATCAGCTGGTGGTAGATGGGCTCCCTGATTCCTGAAACCATAGTGACTTCTGTGTTATGCTGGGCTCTGAGTCACTGTGCCTGCTTCCCTCACCCTCCTCCTTGTATTTGCTTGCCTGGCACTCTCTCCTGAAGGCTACTAACTCCAAAACAGCAACCGTCTTATGCGCAGCAACATTCCTACTTCAGAGAAACCGTGTCAGTGCTGGAAGTAATAACTCCACTTGATGATTTTTGCCAGATTAAAGCCAAAATACTCAAGACCTTTGAGATCGTCATCGTCCTTGTGTAATCCATGTGGTTGCTGATTAAGTTAATGGTCTATTGTAATTATAATAAAGAATCAAATCTCTGATGTTGCACAAGAGAAGGTGGGAGCTGAACACATGTACAGTCAGCAATGAAGAGTCAGGAATTTGCCTTAGGACTAATTGTTTTGTTTTAAGTATATTCTTGAAAATTCTGCCTTTCAGTTCCACATTATACATCTCCAAGAAGTGTAACTGCTGCCTGTCAACACCATAGAGCCAGGCGAAATCCTGTTTTTCCTCCTATCCTATTACTCAGCAAAGGGTTAGTCATAGCTGCCCAAAATAAATGTGACTTTACAACGTAAGGCCCTCACTATGCCTTGTCATCCATCTCTCTTGCTGGAGTATTTCATTATTTCATTTTCAGCACTCCTTCTCCTTATTCCAGCACGCTGATTTTAAGTGACAGCGTCTAAAGCTACACGTTGATATAAAAAGGAAAACACTTCAAGCTTTCTTCTTATTTTCTTTTATGGCTGAGAAAATGCCTGATTATCAAATTTAAAACAATTATTGGAAAGAAAAACCCTCACCAAGACAAGCCAAAAAAACCTCCAGACACTGCTGATCGTTTCCTGCTAACAGCATCATTATTAATCTTTGACCGTATTGGCAGAGGAAAGCAAGTGGTACAAACTATCATCAAGGAAACAAGACAGGAAAAATACAGCCCTGGGGGTACAACCTTGACTATTCAAGAAGAGTGTCAAAGGCAAACTGGAGTGGATAGTCTCATTGCTCTAGCGTGTGCTCTGCAAGAGAGTACAGAGCTTGACTTCAATTCCATTTCAAAACAAAAAAAAGACCCAAACTATTTCTTTGGAATTTAAAAGAAATTTCCTTTTCCATAGGAAATGTGTTTCATTTTGATATATAACTTTGTGTGCTCAAAATCTTAAAATTACCATGGAACAGAAAGATGGCATTTTCTACTGTTGAGAGTCATGAAACATAAGGGTGTTCGTTGCTGGTTTATTCTCAGACACAAAACTGATCTGAATTTCAGGAATGAGAAAGTTGCAGGCAGGACACTGATATATTTTGATATTCCACCTTACAGCAGCAGAGAAAGATAAATTGCTGCATTATCCTGGAGATTTCTATAAAAAAAGAATAAACAGCAACAGTTTGAAATCCCAGAGCAACTTTATCTTCTTCAGCACATGAGATATTCTTGATTTCATGAGATTTCCATCATAGTTTCTGTAATATTGCTAAATTTTCCCCACTGGGACAGTAAAAGACTGGATTAGCATTTGGGTTGTGGTCTAGATTACCACATTAGGGATGTTACAATGGAAAGTATTTTCTACTACACCAAAACCCTTTTTTTTTTTTTTTTTTCCTCTTTGGTTGGCTCGGTTCTAGAAAGGTAACTTGAACACAAACCCAGATGGAATATATTCTTAAATATAAAAATTTAACTTCACTATAATCCTAGTTAGAGCAGCTCTCAGCATCCAATGGGAACAATAAGAAGCTATATGGCAATGCATATTCCTCAGCCTACAGAGGGAAAGAGAAATCAGAAATGTGTACTCTTTAAAGGTAAAATCCACAGAGACAAGTATTAGCATTTACATTATTCTAGTGCCCTTTAGTTGAGATCCAAATTTATCTTACTAAATTACCATCTTTAGGCAATCTGTTCTCTCTGCGAGCCAGAAAGTGCCTTTTTTATGCCCAATACAATGTTGTTTTGCCATTAATGCTCATGACAATGTCAAGTGATGACATGGTTGTTATTTGACACAATCTTAATTGTCTTGCTCTCCGAGTTGGAGTCACAATGGGAAAATTGTGATGGTACTTAGGTGTTTTACTCAGCTTCCAAATGCCAAATAATAAATTTCATATAATGTCAACTTTACACAATTCAACTTTTTTGCAAAAATTTATTGAACACATTTTTAATTAACAATCTTCCTTCCAGATAAACATAGCATTAATACTGTGGATCAACATTTCAGTGCTCCAATGACTTTTGATTTGCCACTGAGGTATTGCCCTGACAGTGTGAATCTGGAGCTCTTCCCTTTGGAGAGGAGTTCTTGTCCATTACATTCACTCAGCTTTTGGTACAGCATTGCCCAAATGTGCCCACAAATGATTTGTCTGAGTGAATGGTGCCTGCACTTGAAAACTCAGATAAAATTAGGTTATCCAGTGAAGTTGTAAACTGGAGTCATTAATTTAGTCACCACATCAGATCATGTTTTGCACTCTCTGAAATGAACTTTCATATTCCTTTCTGCCTCAGAAGTTAGTGTTTATTTTAGCACTCTGAATGCTCTACCAAGCTGGCAATGGCAATGGATCATCCATAATCCATGAGCTACACCTAAAACTGCCTTGTTTCCTCAACTTGGTAGAATCTTGTTGCTTCATTAAGTGTCTTTCAGTGTTCAAAACTAGATCTCATCATGGACCTAACTTTCCACCCTGTAAACTGGCCTGAGGACAAAGAGCCAATCGCTTTGTCCTATCCCAGAGATATTGCCTTCTTATATTGTGTTATTAAAAGCATCAAGATTGTCTGGAGGTTGGCTTCCTCCAGCTACAGGGAAATCACCATGTCTAATGTCATAGATACAATTGATGTCTGCAAGAATTGAAGCCCCTGCTACCCACCAGGTATGGATGAACGGACCAGCTCTGCTTCCCCAACCCTGGTGTGAAGCAGCCTGGCAAGCAGGTGCAATCTCTCAGGTGGAGTTGAGGGGCTGCCTCTCACAGTCATCTTAGATGGCTAAGGTCTTCTGGAAAGGCAGGCTAGTAATCAGGGAAGAGTTGCTGTGGAAAAGTGTGTTTCTTCACAGCAGCTAGTGGTGCCTACTGCAAAGGCCAGTCTTGCTGCTGATCCTCCTGTTGTATCATCAGAGTCCTACACAGTTTTCCTTTCCTGAGGCTTGGGTAGGTATAGAAGGAAATCAGAAAGGAGCCTGCAGTGCAGCAGCATGGGGAAATGACAAGGACTAGCAGTGCATGCAGAGCTGGAATCCAGGGGTGATGGGCACGCAAGGCCTTTCAGTGTGCCTGACAGGTCCCACATGCAAGAGAACAAAGTCTCTCCCTATCTTTCCCCACCCTGAAAATAATAACCTTGCTCAGGAGGAAGCTCGCTGCTTGTGCTTGAGAGACAGGAGACATGATATTACAATCACTTTCATTCTTTTATCTCTCCATGACTTGAATACATTTAAATCCCAAGTGATTAGAATGAAGAAGAGAAGGAAGGAAAGGTTGTTTGAGGTGACTTAAAAAAAACCCAACAATGTCTCCTAAGAAAAGATACTGTGAAGAACAGTTAAAAAAAAGTTATCTTTTCCACAGCCACTGTTCTCCTCCAGAGCTTGCTCACAGATTCACAGAATTGTAGGGGTTAGAAAGGACCTTTGGAGATCATCTAGTCCAACTGCCCCTGCCAAAGCACAGTCACTTACAACAGGCTGGACAGGAACACATCCAGGCGGGTTTTGCATATTTCCAGAAAAGGAGACCCCACCTGTTCCAGTGCTCTGCCACCCTCAAAGTAAAGAAGTTTTTCTTCATGTTGAGAAGGAATTTCTTGTGTTCCAGTTTGTGTCCGTTGCCCTTGGTCCTGTCACCTGTCACTGAGAAGAGTCTGACCCCATCCTCTTGACACCAGCTCTTTAGATATTTATGAGCATTGATAAGATCCCCTCTATGGATCTCATAAATCTTTTTGCTGGGAAAATTCGTGTGGTAGCAGGAAAGTAACTACTGATTCACATGATCTTGCCACAGATTCAAAGCAGGAGGTCACAAACTGTTCCACTGATGCCTGTGTTAAATTTTATCCCACTATTTATTTCCATTTGATTACTCAGAATAAAAAATAACTGGCCATAATTCATATACTTTTTATCTGGTTTCCATAACATGTCAATGCTTATTGATATGTTTCTTTCTTTCTACTAGGACTAGAAAGCAGGTGGGATAGAAACAGTAGGTGAGGGATTAAGGTATTCCTGAAGTGATATATGCAAGACTCAAAAGCATCTTCTGAATGTCCTTTCTTTTTAGAAAAAAAATCATACCAAAAAGAAGTTTTAAATGGACCTTCTCGCATCCACGCTTCTCTCCATCTTGTCAATGAAGACTGGACAAAGGAAGAAGTAGTCTGAGGTCCATGACCTCAGACCTGTTTTGAATACCTGTCTCTGAATAAGTCCCTTGGGATATGTTCACACTCTTTCATCAGAGGATCAGCTCTGCTTTTTCATATTGCACACAAGTTTTTTCACTCCCTGGTTGGCATTTAGACTGAGTCAATTTGTTTCCTTCAGAAGAAAGGTAGGGTGCAACTGGTACGATCATTTCCTTAAGCTCCTTTCTTATAGAAAGATTGGACATGAGCCAGAGAAGTTTCCTCCTCCAGCACCCTCCCTGCAGATATGTGTGGCCTCACATATGCCCTGCCATACATCAGGATACAAAACACACCTTTAGCATTCTGTGAAGAGAACCTGTTGTTGGATATATCACCACCTTTTAATCACTTTGGACACAGGACTGAGAGCTTACATGCATACAAGGCCAACAAAGGCAAACAAACAGAGGGAGAATGTATATCAAGGCTTAGGCAGCATGCGCATACCCAGTGTTCTCTGGAGGCTGTGAGCTGCTGCTCTTCAACAGCTTGGGCATAATCCAAGCTGGTGTGGCTTTAGAGGCTGTGAGTGTCCTTGCCAATGGAGTGGGAGAAAGAGGGCCCAGTTTGGCGAGGGTCCTTTGTCTGTGAAGTTGGTTCAGCTCACCTGAAGAAAAAAGTCATGGCTGGTCTGGGAAAAAATTCATAAGCCAAAGCTGTGCAACAGAAGAAAGGCTGGAACAAAGACATGAAATTCAGTCAGTTATAGTCACCCAAAGACTTAAGACAAAAGCATCAAAAAGAAAATCTACAAAACCCCAAGAAAACACAAGCAGTGAGTCAGAAGATGACAATTTAGCAGGACCAAGGATTAGACTGTTCTATAGAGCAATGAATAAAGGTAAACACTTCCCTCTTCCCCACTGACTTCTGCCTGGCTGGCAGACGTGTGAGGGTGAGGAAGGGATGTTACATCTCTCTTAGGCTGCTCAACAATTATCATTCACCTCAAAAAAATGTTCAGGAGGTTGTATGGTTGTGGCCTGTGTCTATATAAGAGATGCTATTAAAACCTGGACTGCTGGCATCTTATCACATGGGATTATGCACAATCAGTTGGTGGTTTTGAAACTGTCTTCCATATTTGTTGGAATATGTTTTTCCTCAGTTGTGGAGGGCTTGAACAGCAGGCCTCCTTAATATTCTTTCCCTTGATTTAGCTCAGAAGGTCTTGTCATATCTCATTCACACACTGATTCCCTTTGCATATAGATAGGCCAGACTATGAATCACAATTTCCATTCCAAGGGAATTGCTGATTTTTTTTTTTAAATAGTATTTTGGAAAGTTGACATATTTTGTTTTAACATTTTTGACTGAAATGAATAGTGTTGATGTTCCCATATTAGAATGTTTGGTTTGCTGAAGTCAGCTGCAACTTTATTTGAAGTCAATTCAAAATGAACATAGCTCTGCAAATGGTACTTCAGGTCCCTGGCTGGCCACTTGCTTTGAGATGAAACTGCAGTGACCTAGGGCAAATACAGGGTTGGATAAAGGAGCTGGGCCTGTAATGGAGCATGAGAAATAAGTCACATGAATTCTCACATAATAGGATTCAAAGTGTTCAAGTAGAACATATTGCTGAATAGATGATTTTGCCCTGTAGTCATTCTGTCTGGGTGTCAGGATCCACTGGCATGACAGGGGCAAAGGAATGGCATGTTCCCACCCAGAGAGGAGCAGCACTGAGTCTCAAATAGTTCCAAAAGGCATCCATGGCCAAATTTAAGGAAGAAAAGACAAGTTCATGGTGTGCAAGAAAAAAAGAAAACAAAGGAAAAACAATTCTACAAATAACACTGATAGAGAGCCTGCTGTTCAATGTCTGTTATCAGTTCTGAGGGAAAAAAAGACTTGCAGTCAGGAGGAGAGTAGCTGATTAGCTGGCTGCTTCTCCCAGGTCCTTCTCCAGGTACTAAATGTATTAATTCATTGTACCTATGCATTGGGTAGGATACTGAAGCATAAACTGCCTCTTTCTCTCTCTCCTTCCATCTGATTTGGTTACTATAATCGTATGTAGGAACTGCATAGATTTATTAGTACATATATGATGCTACAAGCATATGAGAGAAAATATTTCAGCTAATAAGGTAGGTTAGCAGCTTAGTTTATGATTACTTCCATTAAATTGATATCAGTGAGGTCTGTCTTTATTTTCTCTGTACAACAGAATGAAACTGTAGTGTCATTTGCCACATATTAAAAACAGAAATATATGCCCAGCATATAAGGAGAGTATACAGTAGAAGCATACCTTGCATTATGTTTAATTACATAATATAGAGACAGAGCTATGTAGGAAACAAGGTTGAGGCACGCTGGTTGGCCACTTCCATTACATAAAAAAAACCTAAAAAAGCAACCAAACCAACCTTGTACCTAAACACCTTAAGACTTTTTTTTTTACAATTTAAGATAGACTTTAAGATCTAAGATAGTTGTTACTCACTCAATGTATTTGAGAGGAGAAGGGGAGGGTGGAAATGCAATAAACTTTATGTAAGTAGAGGGGTTAAGTGATGTAACAACTCACTCTTGAGCACTGATACTGCTGCAGGGTTCTGTATTTGTTTTAACTGGGCTACTCAATGTGCATGACCTTGATTAATAACTTGTCCAGAGCAGTGTCAAAGGTTCACTATCCTATGAAACTTTCAGACTATTTTTCTCACATTCCAAAGGGAAAAATGGTTTCTGAATGTTCCTATAGGTTTTTTCATGGCACTAGCACAATGCTTGTTTTTTAAATTTTTAAAACTAAGCTGAGCCAGGGATTTCATGCTGTGAAGTTCCTTCCTTGGCCGCAACCCCTAGGACATCTGAGTTGCCTAGCACCCAGTCCAAAAGTTTATCTATGATGATAAATCATAAGTTTTGTTCGTGGAGTGGTTCAGAGTATTAAGCCAGAAAGAAACAACTCTAGTGGATGCTTCCTAACAGAAACTAAAAGTAATTGCAAATCTATTTATGTTTAAAGTAAAGAATACCTCCAAAAAAATTTCCAATCCTGTCAAGCAAACTGTGCATAGATCATTAGTAAAAATATTGGATGACAGCACCTCCCTGTGCAGACTGTAACTAGTTTGTCAGGAAGCCTGGAGTATGTCAAATGCATTGCCAAAAATGGAATAGAAGGGATAACTGCTGGCATGTTTTGCATCAAAAAAACTCACCCCAAAACCAAAAATCCCAGAAACTAACTCCAAATTTTCTACACATATTTTGATGAGAAAATCCCTTGTCTCTGCTCTTCTCCTTGCACTCAGCATGGAACTCCGAGTATTCACTTCATTGAATACCAGAAATGGTTTGCCTGCAAAATGAAGTAGTCATCAAGCTAAAGGGTACAGTTCCTAAACTCTGTTCTTCAAGCATCACACAGTGAAGTTCAAGCCTGTGGGAAGCCTACCTTGTGATGGCATGGATATAGGTCCTCTGAAGGCTGGGAAAGGAAGCAATGGGAGGAGAACAGGAAGTTATAGGAGAAGGCAAGTTTCTCTAAGGCAGGTAGCCGGGGTAAATCAACTAATTATGAGCAAAATAAAGCAATGGACTTCTACAAAGTAAGTTAATTTGCTGCATTAGTGTCATACGCAGAAAGCAGTACTCTACAAGTTTTAGCGTGCACTGTATAGTTATCATAAGAAAAGTGTGCCATCTTGTGGGAAAATGCAGGAAATATCAACCTGTGCCTTCATATATATTTTGCATACATTGTGCAAAATGAAGGGCAGGTGTATATATATGAACAAATATTTGAGGGAATATTCAGGAGGTCACTATTGAAAGGAAAGTCTCCAGCTTGAACACACAAGGCCCAAAACCTTCAATAGATTAGTCCAACTTTCTGATTGAAAGACTTATGTGGGCTTTGTAGTTCTAAGATTAAAAAAATATACTCAACCAGGAGATTTTTTACTGATAAATGCCAGACTGAATGATTTCTCGCAGCCAACTGGGGACTTGGCAGCAGGCTAACTCTTACCCAAAATTAATCAGCATAGCCCAGCTAACTCATACCATCCTAATATGTGATCGGTTTAAGGAAAGAATATGCAGGTTGATCAGAAGAGATGGAAATGAAAATTAAGGGAAAAGGAGAAAATCAGAACTTGCAGAACAAAACTTGTATCACCAAGGCTTCAGTCTCTGTGATTCTTGGCAACGACAGAGTGAGCAAGACTTAATATCCAAGAGAATCCAGTTATATTAGCAATTCAAAAGGAAAACTAGACAATAACAACAAATGTCTTGGTCAGAGATCAAACGCTTTGCAGCTAATCCTTGGCTTATTTATATAGTTTGTGTGTGAGCCGATGCAGGCAAGGCACAGAAACAACCATGAAACCACGGATGAAAGGCAAAGAACAAGTTTAATCTTGATACCTCACAAATCAGAGAGTCTCTGAAGTGACACCAGGCAGAGGCACGCAAGCAGGGGATGCGGGCACCACACAGCAAGTGAGAGTCCTGATTAACGAGAGTCCTTGTTAGCCAGAGTCCATGTTAGCCTTGGGTCCCTGTTAGCCAGCGCATGAGAGTGAGGGAGAGCAGGCTCCCTGCTCTTGCTGGTATTTCAAGGGTTTAAACAGGTATAGTTTTCCCACTGTGCTTTGATTTTCTTCAACAACAGGGCAGGAATCTCAAGCGGCTAGATCAGATGTCCCTGAGTCCATCACGGGCTTATGTTATCTAGGTGCAGATGATGCAAGCACACAAGACTGAACAACAATTTGTGTGATACATGTGTTTCCCAGCACTCCAGGTGTGAGTCACAGAATCACAGAATCTTCTAGGTTGGTCACTTCAGCATCTTTACAATCCTCCTTGCCAATCTTCTGTTACTTTCCCACAGTTTGGAAAAGTGATGCTTTTCAAACAGGCATTAGGGTATGAGTATTACTGGGATGCTGTTGCTCAGGTGTCCTGCTGCAATAGGCATCATGAGGCAAAGATGAGAGAAGAGCGACATGCATCTCTGGGGGTCAGGGCAGAGAAGAAAGGTGGGGAAAGTTGTCCTCTACCAAAGAAAAGAATAGGTAGTAGGAGTTTATGGAGGGAAAAACAGGCTGTGCTGCATTCTTTCCCTTCCCAACAGCTGGAATGAGTGCTATTTTCTCTGACAGAGCCTACTCAAAGTCACCTCTTAGTCCCCCTGCTCACAGCTGGTCCAATAACTGTGGGACACTACTTCTAAAGTATGAGGTTAATGAGCTCTTTACAGCTGAAGCTGCTCAAGCTTCACAGCCGGGCTTACCCTTTGACAGGAAGAAGTGTCAGATGTGTCTCATTAGCTGCTCTGCTTCCCCACAGCCATTTAAATAACGCAAAATAGGAAAGAAAATTGTACTGACTGGAATACAAAAAAAAACCCACACAAAAAAAATGAAAACACAGGTTAAAACAAGATTCCTTGCCATCAAATCATATTTGGGACACACATGCTTTAAATTTAAAAATGACTGAGAGATGCTAGACAGTGGAAGGAAAAAGGATATTAATAAAAAACAAAAAGACTATCGGAAGCCTTAATAAGCAACAAAAAAGAAGTCTGAAAACTATTGAGTCTTTTCTGCTTGAAAAGCCTCTTTTGTTATAAACAGTTCCTTCAAATATAACAGTGTCCAATGTTGAGGGGCAATAATTTTTAATCTGGTTTGTTATTTTTACATTAAGAAAATTAGTTAGAAAATAAGGATAAGGTCAAGCATCAAAACAAACAGCAAGTTTATGTGATATGTCCAGAGTGTTGGAATAATATATTTTGAGTGAGCATAGAACCATGGAGTGGGACAAGATTCACAACAGTGAACCAGAAGCTTAGATGCCAAAGCATGGAGCTTGATTGCATTCTGTTTCCTGGATGTCAATAAAGAGAGAGGGACTGAAGAGAGAGAAGTTAAGGACTTCTGTTCACTGCCTGAAGTTTGCCAGGTTGAATCGGGACTTTGCTGTGGCCATATTCACTTTAGAGATGTTTGGTTCAGGACACCAGACTGCATATAGTCCAAAGTAAAACTGCACAGAGTATCGTTAGAGTGCCCCCAGCAACATATTCTTCAACCTATTGATCTGCCTTGATTGAGCCAAACTGTAAGCATGTGTTTGCTGATGCAGCACTCAGCAGAGAAAGTTAGCCTGGACAGAGAGCTGAGCAGACACAGTTATACTGTCCCCAGGCTAACTTATATAAAGATATCATCTCAGAAGGTATTTTTTGCAGAGGTTCACTCTTTCCCAGGATTGCTAGGAAGAGCAGGGAATGCCAAAAATCAGTCACAAAGTCCCTTCAATGTAACTAAAACAGTTGTCCAACGCCCTGCCTTGTGGCATGCAGGCTTACCCACTGGCTGACACGCAGGAAAAGCAGGGCCAGTGCTGGCAACAAGGCAACACACAGCTGCAGCCTTAATACTCAGGGTACTGTGAAGGCTGTTGCTTTTCCTGGTGCAGGAGAATGTCAGCCTCTGGCGGCAAAAAGTCCTTCGCAGCAGAATGTAGCAGGGCTTCGTTAAAGATGATGGAAGAGACAATGAGCCATAAAGGTGGAATCTCGCCTTGATATTGAGAAGACAGAGAGAGAGTAGCAGTAAGAAGTCAACATCAGCACCATGTTTCTGTAGGCTTTTTTGCATATAAAGATAGATTATGTAAGCATATGCTGATTGCATCATCCATTGGTGAGCGTCACTTGGGAAAGTCAGACTTTTAATTGTATTCATTGGGGCTTCCCATGCTGCAGCATCAAGTCCAGTGAAGGAAAGGGGACTGTATTTGAATAAAGGTCTAATCAGGCCAGTAGCAACTTCATATTCCCACTGCTGAATGGCCTCTTTGTCAATTCAGTGCAGATGTTTGATTGCAGCCTGGTCCCTTAGTTTCTTTTTTTATACATAGCTGAGCTGGTGTCATAAAAAAACTTGCAATAACATTCTTGCGTATTTACTCTGAATTTCTCCCAGTTGGTTTTAACCTTTCTAAAAATATAACTTACATATGTGTTTTGACTAAAGAACATTTTTAATTCCTTTAGTCCCTGACTAGAACAGGACATTGTGATCATTCACTGAACTTAGGGAGCCTGTGACAATATCTGGCAGTGCTGGGGAGCAGACAGAAAGCTCTTTGGAGGAAAAAGGATATTTGCAGGATGGAAATCCATCCTTCCTTCCATTAACAGAAGCTGTCATGGACCAGTAGGTGATGTGCACTGGCTACACCACGTACCTCTTGTTCTTCTTTGTTTCTACTGGCAGTAGACATTCTACTGGCCCCTTTCCCATCCAAGCTATTCAACTTGAGACAGCTCCAAACCACAAAATTGGTTCCAATTTTAATTTCTCAAAGCTTGGGATAGGGTTTTCATCCCATATCTAGTTAGAATGTTGCTTCTCATAACAGAATAATTTATTTCAAATATCTAGAATATAAAAAATGTTGACAACTCCACATATGACATTATTTCAATGACTTTCCTTTGTTTTTTTCAATATAGCCCAGACTCCCAAGAAGAACTGAGGTATAACTCCACTGATACTTGCTTCTTCTGATTTTCAGCTAGATTTATTGCTTGATTTCCTCAGGAGCCTTAGAAACTCCCAGACATCTGATTTTTAACAGGCTTGCTTCTAAGGCAGATAATTTCTTCTCCCTGCCCCATCTGTCTAGGAAATCTCTCCTCTACTCTTTCTAGTGACAAGTTCTTCCTGTGTACCAGGTTGCTTAAAAAACGCCCAAAACAACAGCAACTCTTTTACATGGGATGCACTGTATTTTCCTCCTTGCATACCCATGCAATGAGGTGGAAGAGGACGGATATGAAGCCTTCCCCGTAGCCTCGCTCACACTGCAGGGGAGCCAATTAAAGTCCCAGAAAGCAGGTAAAAGTTTGTTACTAATCGCCTTACGCCAGAACGAGCCTAGAGCAGCCACCAGCAGACGAAGGAAAGAAGTTATGGTTTAAAACCAGTCCCTGGAGGTTTTAGGTCAGAAGTCCAAAAACCTGGCTGGCAATTTTTTCATCATTTTTATTATTTGCCAGGAAGACAAAGTAGGTGACCTTATTTCAGCACCTAAAAGTTTTATCAAGCCACAGCACATTGTGTAAGAAAGCTTTTCCTTGCTCTGCACTGGTGACGGCATCTGTTTTCTGAACCTGGATCTAGTTGGTGCTAGGCTGTGTTGTGGATGAATTGCACAGGCAGTTTTCTGTCTCTGTCCTTAAAACCACGTCGTTTATTGAGAAGTAGCCCACAGTATTTTTTTTGGCTGGAGCTTGCCAGACTGTCTTGAGATTTTAGTTTTGCCAGATATTGCTGTCATGATCAGTGAAATGTTTCACTGCCCTTACTTCCCTCTGTAAAGAAAGCAAGCTCAGGGTCTGTGCATTTATAAAGACTGAATGTTATGTAAGAATTTGTGCTGAAAAATCTATTCTGGATTTATATGTCATATGGACATATGAAGTGTCATATAGACACTTTTATGATGTCACATATCCACTCTTAAACATTTGTGCTATTTAGTGCTGTTCTGTGCCATTCCCCAGACCTCCTCAGAGACCATATTTTATAGTATTTCCTTTATGTTCTCCAATCAAGAGATACACTCGCTCATGACTTTTTCCTTATGGCTCCATGTTTCTTCCACATGATGGCTCTTTGGGCCATATCCATCTATAGATGAGCAGAGGAAAGAAAAAAGGCTGTACAACAGTCCTGCAACTGTTCCTCTACAAGGCCATGGGACAATTAAAGCTAGTGGAATAGCATTTTCCCCTTTTTTCTCAAGTCTCCAGTGAATGTGGATGCTCTCAAGTTTCCTCTTTACATTTCCATAAGTTAGAGGCTGAGGTTTTGCAAGAAGCTGGCATGACAGGTATGGTTGAACTCTGAGCCTCTTTGAGGGAGTCAGCAAAGAAAGATGCTGGAGAACTAACTAAGAAGCAGCTATTAAAGGCATTGCTCCAAAGCACACATCATGAAGCTCTAAGAAACAGGGGCACAAACAGGGAAATTCTGTGACCTTTTAGTAGGGTCACTGAGGGACAACCGTCCTTCAAAAGCAAGCCGGTCCCATTATAGCTCCTCATTCTTCTCCCATGCTTCCTGAGTGTTCAAGTCAGTTTGACTTATAAGAATAAATGCATTCAGTTGTGCCTTTGGTACCACATATTCGGCAAGGAGAGAAGAAGTGTCATAAAAATCCTCTTGCTAACTAATGACAAGAGTCAGAATGACTGAACCTTAAGAGCCAGTCCAGATCATGAGCCGAGTAAGGGATGAATCTGACAGAAACCTGCAAATAAGCTACTTGTTTAAACTAAAACTGATTTCAGTGGGAGTGTGGCCCAAGAAGAACTTCTGGTTTTGGTCCAAGCAATTTAAATAATGCAAGAGAGCTTAGTCAGTTTCTCAACTCTTAGTTAGATAATGTCTTTAGATTTAACCCAACTTCATCAAAACAATCTTTCTCAGCCTACTGAAATGCCTGGGATGGGGAAATGGGATGGCAAAAATCCACTTTGGGGATGTCCTCTCATCAAAATGATCAGTGATTGTGATTCTGATTAACAAATCTCTATTAGACATCAGAAGCAGTGTCCATTTTTGTTAAGACAAGACCTTGAGCCACCTGCTCTTGTATCTGTCACTGCTTTGAGCAGGTTGAACTAAGTGATCTCCAAGGATCTCCAGCCTTATATTTTTCTGCAATTCTATGAATCTAGTGTTACAAGAAGGCTCTGGCACACCATTATTCATTCTCTAAGTATTATTCATAAATTTTAAAAGATGATGAGTACACCATTTAAAAGCGTGTTCCAAGCTTCAGTACTTGTGTGACTTCAGGAATTTCTGGAGAATGACTAAGTACATGATGTACCTGCTCAGACTTCAGTGGGATGAAAGAATAGGCCGAGTGTATAGGATAGTAAATACTAGTTTCACATAACCATTTTTAATTTAACTAACATGATCATATATAAAGCACGTGGTTTAAAGTATATGGTCACATTTAAATGCCTTTTTGAGGCTTGCCTGGCTTCAGCTCTTCTGTGTGTTTTATTAGTTGTGAGAAACAGATGCTAATAATAATAATAATTTCTCTGTTGCTTATTGACTTAACTCACTGTCCCTTTCACCAAAAATGAGACAAGCATTGATAAAAATTATTTTTTTTCACACAGATATGACATTATATCTTCTCACCCTAAGACACCCCTAAGCAAGTGTCCTGATCTTATAAATGTTTCTTAATGTTTTTGCACGTGTAATTCTCTAATTTCAGTTGCAATGTTAATGTGCTGGATGTTCAGTCTGCAGGGTCAAAGACTTGAGACAGTCATGAGTTGCATGACAAATGAGAGAGTGTCAAAACTGTTTACATGACTTCAGACTGAACTTACTAAGTTATTTAGATATGTAAACACGCAGAGGAAGACCAAAGATAATTTTTAAAAGACCCTCCGTTGGCCAAGAACAAGAAACCAGGTTTTTATAGGTTCAAGTCTGTAAAACGCTCTTGATGTGTAAAGTGAAATTTAGGTACCTGAGTTCAAAACTTATGACCGGATCATATTCTACCTGCTTGAAGAAGCTCCAACAGTTTCCTGACAGGTAGGTGTTAACATACCAGCAGCACAGCATATTTAGTCAGTTCTTTGTGGCAAAGGTGTGATTTTGCTTGGAATAACTGAACTATCCCAGGACTAGAGAAAGACAGCAAATATTATTCCCCCACTGAGTTAAAGGGAGCAAAGTGAATCCACTGAGTAAAAAAATCAGGTTTCCTGTCTAAAAGAGTGAATGCTTGAGTCGTTTTGGTTACTGTATGAAGGAATAACTGCCTCATCAGATTTGCCTTAGGACCAGCTTGAAAGTATAAGCATGATGGGCCTTTGTACCCAGGCCCAGGAAAGGTGCCCAGCTCATACACAAAGGGAGCTAACTCTTCCCAGAAATGTTACTCTTGGACATGCATGCAATAAAACAGCAGTCCCTGCGTTGAGGTTTTATTTATGAAAATGTTAACAAGTATATTTTTATTAGGTTTGCAGTTAATTATTTATTGGTTTTCTGTTTAGTTCCTGAGGGAGGGAAGTTGCTTAATTTCTCCCGACTTAGTGTCATTGAGAAACTGCTGTTGTTGAAAACCTTATTAAAAGTCTTTTCATATCTTTCTGTCTTTGTATAACAACACTAGCTGTAGCAAAGCCAATACCTAATTAATGTTAAGGGCTGCTTTTTATGTTGCTTCTTAAGCTACAACCAGGTTAGCCATCCCCATTTAACATCCAGTCTCTATTGTCCTGATTTCAGTAAGCTGAGGGAGTGAGAAACACCTGCCTCAGAGAACTGATGTCTTTCATCTTATTTACAGTCTTACACAGACTTGATAATGAGCAGTTGTAACAGTGAGGGGAAACTGGGGCTTTTTTCAGTAGTTCTTGTTGAGGTGCTATAAAGAAAGGAGCAAAGGCTTTTTATCAGTGAGCATTCACAACATAGGCCACTGAGAAATGTGTGTCGGCTGGGGATTTTTTTGTTTGTTTTTAAGAGGAAGCAGATGTAAAGTTCAGATATTGATTTCCAGCCTAATCCGTGCCTGGCATAGAGGTTTCAGGCTCCTGGCCTGGCTTATTGCCCTGCTAGATGAAACCTCACTGCTGCTCCTGTTCCTGGGAGAAGTAGAGTGGTGCTGCCGTCCTGCATGGCCAACAGCACAGTAACTGGCACCGAGTGTGGCAGCTCAAAAACAGGGAATTCTTGGGACAGGGGTCCTTGGAGGTGGCACATTAAATCCTGTTAATGCCACTTCTTAAGGAGCAGAGGGAGCTAAGCTCTCCTGTCCTGCTGCAGTCTAGACCCACTGCAGGAGGGAGGGATGCTTTTGTAATCACGTGAGAGCCCAACACTAGGAAGGGAAAATGTGACAAAGAATAATCCTCTGCTAAGGAGCTTGCAATTTAAATACAAGCACATTGTTTCGGGATTTAAAAAGATTAGTGCAATGAAACATGGACACTGGGCTGGCTGACTCTGGCCTCCCCAGCTCACCCTTCTTAGCCACTGCCTCACTGAAATGACCATGGGTGGAGGGATGGCACCACAATTTTCTTTTGCTCACTGACAGGTCTGTGCATTGCAACCCTTGCATTATCACCTGTAGTTATCTCAGAAGGTCCAGCACAGGCTGAGCAATGCATTGCTCTTCCCTCCACCCGCACTGAAGGAGATTTTCAGTAGGCAAATGGCTTCCCCAAACCAAAATGTTCAGAAGGAATCCCTTCAAACTAGTCAGTCTATATGCTTAGTTGACACCTGAGGACTTGCACTTTCTTGCTTTTTGGAGAACTCAGTCTCTTCAGGCTACTTCTGGGTCACAACAGTTCAGGCTGGATATTAGGAAAAATTTTTTCACTGAAAGGGTTATCAGCCATTGGAATGGGCTGCCCAGGGAGGTGGTTGAGGCACCATCCCTGGGGATGTTCAAAAGATGGGTTGATGTAGTGCTGGGAGGTATGGTCTAGTGATGGTGATGCTTCTTGTTTGTTGTGTGGGTGTCTATTTTTGTCAGTTAGGTTGACGGTTGGACAAGATGATCTTTAAGGTCCCTTCCAACCTAAAAGATTCTGTGATTCTGTGATTGCAAATCCTGTGCCCTCCTCACCCTCTCAGCAAGACTTCTCAGCTTCATGGCCTTTTTTGATGACTGATTTCAGTACTGGTAGAGCAGATGTCTCACTGTGGTTTGATACCTGAAAACGGACTATCATCCTGCAATTATCCAAACACCCCCTCCACCATGTTGCTGAGAGAGAATTTTTCCATAACATCACATTTTTCCAGCTTATGCTTTTGTCATTCTCCATTAAGGCAGAACGGCATACTCACACAAAATTCTTTCGGTCTATTATAACTTTATCAACCAAAACTGACGTACAGTATTAAAAATTGTCACACTCGAGTTACTCCATAGTGACTCCATGTCTGTCGCAGTAAAAGTAGATATTTTTGCTTTTATAAATAGATCACATCAGTCTGATGACTACAAATATTGTCTTGTTTAGGGGGTGGCTCTGCTTAGGTAAGAGCTTCAGTCACTCCTACTCTTCAAGAAGCTGTTCTTCTGTGAAGCATCAAGTACCATTTCTATGTGAAGCATAAAAGTATTCCTTTCAGGATGTGAAAATGACAATATTTATGTGTTCAGTTACTTTTACAACTCTACAGAAAAAAATCAAATCTTGCAAGACTCATTCTGTTCTCCATCTCTCCCCTCAAAGTACATACTAATATTTTGTATCTTCTTAAATGAAACAGTTAAGGATTATTTTTTTTCAATTGATTGGCTCAGCCAAAATAAATAGCATCTCTCCAGCATTGTTTTTTCCAAGACTGGGCTTACGGAGTTTATTTGCTCTGTAACAGGTGGAGTCAGTGCTCTGTAGTTAGTTCCCCATGAAATCAATTCGTTTCGGTTGGAGTGACCACACATGAAAATACAGCATTTTTTATTAACGGTGCTTCAATTAAAAGAGTTACTAGGTTCATTACTTGATGACTTCTTGTAACTTAATTACTAGCATGTGTATCAGCAGCACTTCGATGTCAGCTCACATCCTCAAGCAGGTGAGCAAGTCCCAGGAATAAACCACTCTGAGCTCAGATCCCCACCTGAGATTCAGTGCAAATTAGTATTGCAGCAAAGACAAGTTCTTCATGAGACACCAGTGCATTGAAGCTTGTCCAGCCCATTAATTTCTGTGTCAGACAAGGCACTGATTATGACCTAATAAATAATTACTAAATGACTAAGTGTATATATTTGTAGCATGAACATCTGCAATACATTGATGACATATATATAGCAAGGGAGCAATTTATGTAACATCAAATACAGGGAATTACTTCTATACGTATAAAATAAATTACTAAGTACTAAATGGTAACAACAGAGATAAGGCTTCAGTTTTTTCAGGGACAGAATGGAGATGTCATATCTAGTTTCATGTAAAAGGCCCATGTTGGACTTCCTGGTGTAAAAGTCAAAAGGTAATTGCAGAGTAGCACTGTATGTATGTTTGTATAATTACTTGAAATCAAGGACCTGGAAAGAACACAGTTATTTCCAGCTTCATACTGCCTTCATTGTCAGTGCTGTTTGAAGAGGAGAGGCACAACATGTAAACATTTTGTTAGCCACTTCAAGATCACAAGAAGAGGTGCCCTATACTGTTATTGCAGTGGGGCTTATGGATGCTTGACAGCACATAGCAGATATTATATCTTCTTTCATTTCATTTCATTGCTTCATTTACTCAAACAAGAGTTCTATGAGAATTTGATATTGTTGTAATTGACCCTTTCTCCTGAAAACATTTATTATCACATTCACCATCACTATGCCTTTCAGTGGCACCTCTGGATAAGAAAAAATAAATCTTTTATTTATGCTCTTTATATATCGATCTTTTTTATTCTGTTATATTTGGACTTAATAAAAGGGTCTTTAAAATGGTCAGTAAACCATGGCTGTGAAATTTACCATCTGGGAGCAGAAACAAACCTGGAATGAAGATGAGTCTTAAAAGAGTGTAAAAAAATCAAATATTTTACAAAACAGGCCAACAAAACAAAAAAAGATATTTTGTTTTGAATCATGTTTTTTTCATTCTACCACATCAAATATGAAAACAGCAGGCCTGGGGCAAGGGTAGCTGCTTTCCATTAAGTGACAGAAAGGAGGGAGAACTGGAGAAGACACTACAGTAGTGAAAGACAAATAGCCACCTTCTTATCACAAGAACATAATTTTCAGATTATTTCCCATACTTCATCTGTATTTTGTTCTAAATTTGTTGTGGAGTTTGTGTCAGCAAAGTTTTCCTACTAAGATAGCTCTTTAAGACAACATCACCTGGGGACTTGAATCTCTTCAAGAAGCAATAAGATAGTTTTCAACAAATGGTTTACAGGCTAAAATAAGAGTAGTTTGGGGGATAAAATTACACTTAATGCTCAAACTGACCTAATGACTTCCTGCCACTGAGATGGGAAGCTCTCCCTTCCCTTCCACTGCTTCCTAAGCTGCACCTTCCAATCTTGGCTTCTTACTCTCAACCCCAGGCCACACCAAGAAGCTTTGCATGCCTGCTGGCCATCCAGAGGACCAGAGACCTCATTTGGCTCAGCAAAGGGTCCAGTAGGTGTCAGAAGTGGAGGAAGAAGGGGAGCAAGGTCACTCACTCAGAAGCAGAGGTAGCAGGAGTTGGTCCTCCCCTCATTTCAGCCTGGAGTGAACTGTCACAACAACTCATACTGTGTAACTTATGATTATGCTCTGGGTTATGATGCAGGAAATACTTAACCCTGCTGTGATGCAAGGTTCGTATGAAAACAAGCAAATATTCTGGTTGAAGAAGAAATAAATCACTTTAATCCCAGGCTACTAACAGTAGCAGTGATGGGAACATTCTCTTTTTGTTTCTGCATTTATGATGTTTCTTTTATATCCCTGTAAAAGAAATGTTAGGCTATCAACATGACAGTATGTCATAGGAAACAAAAATAATCCTGGAACACCACAGAATCATTGAATTGCCTAGGTTGGAAGGGGTCTTTCAGATCATCTATTCCAACCAAAGGATTGTAGGGAAAAATAACCTCACTGGCTATTACATACTGGTTTTCTGTCCAATTTGGCAGCATCTGAGACACCCCTTAAGAGGGTCCACACTTAAAGCTTTATCAAACCTACTCCTACAGTCTGAAAACCCTGAAAATGCTCTTCGCCCTCGTGTGTTGAGCAATTACTGCTATCACTAAAAGGCAGCCATCCCTGACATGAAACACTAAAGCCAGTTTGCGCCACAAAAACAAAAAGCATCTGCTGAGTGGTTGGAAGGGACAGTAAAGGTTTGCTGTCATGTAATAGTCTGACACAGTGCAGTTATCCCAAGAATGATTGTAATTAAAAGCTACTGATTTACCCTGTGAAAAATTATTAAAAACCTCTGTGCTTACCATCGGCCTTATAAATGCTGTCATACACTGTCGTGAGGAGAGGGCTTGTGAGATTTCCTGGGCACCTCTTCCAGTGCTATGCAATCTTTGGGAGAAAAACTTTTTCCTCATTTCCTACCAGAATTTCCCTTGCTGCAATTTGTGTCTATGGCCGCTTTGTGATCTCTCTCTGAGCATCTCTAAGAGGTTGGCTCCATCTTCCCAGTGGCCTCCTTCTAGGTGGGGGAAGACCCATTTAGGTGTCTCTAGATCCCCATTTAGGTTTCTCTTCTACAGGCTGACCAAGCCCAGTTTCCTCAGCCCCCCAGCCTTCCTCTGGATTCTCTGCAGTTTACTGCTTTCTCTTGTACTGGTGTGCCCTGAAGTTGGACACACATTAGATGTGGCCCCACTGGTACTGAGAAAGAAATAACCACTTCCCTCTATTTGCTAGCTACTCTTCTGCTAATGCAGACCAATGTATCTTGTGTTTTTCTTTCAAACCGTCTAAATTGGTGATTTCCTATTTGTGTTGAAGGCTGGTAATTCAGGCTTCTTTATACTGCCATGAAGACTGCAGAAATGCTGTGAATTGATTTCATTTTATTTTCACATTCAGGGAAGCTGGATTCTCAGGAGAACATTAAACCCTAGCAGCTTGCGGATTAGGGGAAGGCATTAAACATCTCAGATACAAATATATGAGTTGACACCAAGAAACATCTGCTGTTGTAGACCTTGTAAAATGGAAAAACAAAAAGCACCTTGGAAGGAAAGTGAAGGTATATATATGTTTTGAAAGGTGTCATTCAGCCACTGGGGAGGCCATTTGATCCAAAACAACATTTGCCCCTAGAATGCTGGCCAGACAGGCTGCTCCATGCAGGGGTGAGTGTGTCTCTGAATCCTGACACAACCCCCCTTGCTGGGAAATGAAAGAACTCTTCGCCCTTTCTTTGGCCCCTAAGTGATGTTTCCTTTACTGGGAACTGCATCAAAGAGCCAGTACTCACCAGGAAGAATGAACTAACAAACGGAAAGTATAATATGAACCTTGGTCTTCAGCCCAGCAAAACAAAATCTCTTCTCATCAATACAATGTCCCTTTTTCATAGCTCAGAAGTGAACCGCCTCATTTTTTACACAGGCAGGTTTACTGCTGCTTACAGAGTATTTCAGAGCCTCAAAGGCAGTAATAATGCAGTTTAGTTTCACAATGACTCTTATGATGTAAATCAGTACTGAAGCATCTGTTCAACTAAGGCACAAACGAGTGAATCCTTGTCCTCCTCTTACCTACGAGTATGTCATCTTTTCCATGCTCTACCATACCTGCAGATCTTCATGCCAAGATGGCTTTCCATAGTGGTTGTAGGTGTATCCTGTGGCTGTATTCATCCTGTCCTGCTGAAGACTCCCAAGATAATGTTGTATTAATGGCAGGGCAATGTTTCATCTATGGTCCCAGCCCAAAGCCTCGATCACCACAGGATTAACTGTTCTTCCCCCAACTTGATAGGTAACCTCAGCACAGTTTATGTGTGTTAAATGTATCCTTCACTGAGGATAGATTGCTACTATGTTTCCTTAGCAAAATTTTTGACTTCCAGTTAAACTTTTTACTTAATGGAAAACACAAACTGAATTGCCACCAAAGTCCTAGTATACCAGAAACACATGGTAAATTCTCTCTCTGTTTAAATGGGGTTAGTAATTACAATGCAATAAAAAAAAAGAAAATGCAGGCTTTTTCGTGTGTATGCTACCCAATTATAAGAGTCGTCAATCAACTTCAGAGATTAAACATAAAGCATTTACTAATTAAACAGTGTATGTGGAAAAGGCTAAAAGCACCAAGTGGCTTGCTGCCGTTTCTGTACTGAACCATCTCCACTTTTAACTTGCCAGTATTTGGATCAGCAATCAAAGCAGACATTAAAGCACTTCACAGCCTAAATCATCCAATAAACCAACAAGAATTCAACCTTTTGTGTTGAATTCAACCTTAATGACAGGACCTTGTCATTAAGACAAACTCTGTAAGAATTTCTTCCTGGAACAGCCCTGGGACTTTTCATTTAGACATCCATTTTCTAGGAAATCTTAGCAATTTTGGGTTAAAGATAGTGGACGAAAGTGAGAATGGTCTTTTAAAAAAAAGTATGTCATTGTTTACTGTTTTATTCTTTCCTGGGTGGCTTCATATTAAAGCACTGTAATCTTGATAATGAGACACATTTTTATGAGGTGAATTAATCTCAGCTGCACCATTTGAATGTACAGTAGTTGTGGTTAAGGCTTGGTTTGCTTCGCATAGCCATAAAAAGAGTACAAAGTTGGTGTAAGATATTTTTCATATGCAAGTGGCAGAGCCAAAGACACAGAGTATGAACTCCTGGGAACTCAGCAGGTTTTGTGGTATTGATCTCATTCATGCACTGTACTACTGTGAAGAGTACCTTACCTGCACCCATTTGCTCATATGTTCTGTGTCCTGGTATTTCTGAACTTTCATTTCCAATTAACACCCATAGGGCTATGTAAGTTCCATTTAAGCAGTGATTTTCCTCGTATTCAGAAAGGTTGAAATCTTTGAAATGGTGACGCCTATTTGGATTGTACGAATTTCAACACAGCTAGAGATACTCTGGTAGATGATATGTTCTTGTTATCTTTAGAGCTGATTCATTTTGGCAAGAACTTCTAGTTACCTGGAGGATGCACAGGGCTGCTGTAACAATGAGGACAGTGAGCTTTGGAACAAATTTAGAAAAGACTTGGAAAATTCACCATAAATTTGCCCAATTTCACCAAGACAGGACAGCTTCCTAAAGGTGTATGTCAACCATGTTTGCTCAACGGAGCAAACAAGGAAAAGACTGGACCCATATTTGTGACTGATGCTTTGCCATAGCTCAGTTTTCATTACTTTCACAGTCCCTTTTGATGTTTTCATAGAATGATTGAATTCCAGCATGAAGATGACCATTGTAGCACTTTTACTTCTGGTCTCCATCTGAAGCTATCTTCTCCTGCCATTCAGTAGTTTGTCAGTGTCTGTGGAGAGGTACAGCAGTAATATTGTGTGCATGTGCCACAAGTGTTTGCACACTGACATTTCATACAGCAGGCTATACCTAGAATACCCAATACTTTGTTGCACAGCAGTGTGAAGGGCATCCTAGAATCAATTAAGAATGGAAACAATTGAATATTATTTAAAGTTCAGTTTTCTTTGTAATGAATTACTTTTTAGCTAGCTATTAGATGATGTTTATTATTTCCTTTTATTTCAGAGCACAGTAAAGTTTCAAAAGCCTTAACAAATCTCATTTTTAGCCAAATCCACACTTTTTTTGTGTGTTTTTGTCTGACCACAAGGAATGTAGAGTAATTTTTTGTCTCCTTGAAGTGTTTATAAAAGAAAGCCTACAAATACGCAAATTTTGCAGAACAGATTTTTTGTGGTCCAAATGTCCAGAATATGGATCGTGTTTCACAACTGAGAAGGTATTTCAGCTTAAGTCATTTCACATTTTAATTACAGTATTTATTAGAGACACTATTTGTAAAGTTTTTTCATGTTTTCAGAAAGCATGCTTATGGTGGTGTCCAAAAGAATAATTCAAATAGCTTTTCTTCTTTGCTCTTTTTTGTTTCCCCATGGCTTCAAATCGGTGTCTTAAAGCCTACATAAACTTTGAAAGAGGAGAAACAAAACTTGTTCCTCCTATTTCAAGAAGCAGCTAGAAAAAGTCTTGGGACAAAAACTCAAACAAACTTTAAGGAAGTCCTAAAGTTCGGCACTACCAGACGATGGGAAAAACAACATTCAGATAAAATGTTAACCTCAGGCTTATCACCTGTGCTTAAATTCGAAGTCCAGCCTCTTTCTTCAATTTCATCAGGCTTTAAAAATGTCAGAAAAAAAAAGTGGAAAAAATGTTCATGACTTTTTTCCTCCATTTTTGGATAACTGGAAAGCAGATCTCTTTCTGGCAATACAGAGACTTCATTGACCAGACTCTGCTGTCCAGCGCCCCATGGCCCTCAGCCCTGTGCTGGGTTGGTGGAGACATGAGCAGCCACAGACTGGTGGCCACAGGGCAGCCAGCTGGTAGGTTCGCCCGCCTGTGGGCAAGGTCCAGTCCCATGCCCTGTAACATTCCTTGGATACAGACAGCATAAGTTCTAGGAAGGAGAGTTGCAAAGGCTGTGGGTTCCTGTGTGAGATTTCCTCCTCCTCTAGTGTCATGAGATTCGGGTATCTACTGACTAAGGTTAGACCTGAAATCTTAGAAGCAGCTACTGAAGGTAGTACTCAGGTAGCAAAACCATCATTTCACCCGTTTTTTGGCAGCAGCCATTCTTCCTAGTGAGGCATTCAGGAAATATTTTCCCAGTGCAGTGCCTGCTCACTTGACTTACAGTATTTTCTTTCAACAACCCAATTTGCAATTTGCTTTCACAAATTTTTCACAGTGTACATTAATTTCTTATTTCTTTAACCTTTTTCATTGCTTCTCCAAATATTGATCTGTAATCAGCAAATATTTTCTTTTTTCTGATTGTATGTAGCCCTCATATTTACAGAGACTGCTCGAAGGGCTTTTACCCTGTGGGCAGAATTTCAGTCTTGCAGTCATACATTGAAATTCTTCCTTCAGAATACAGAAATTCTTTGCCTGCAATTGTGGGGCAAGGCATTTTAAATATAGGAATAAATATTTATGTAAAAAAAAAACCCAACAACCGACAGCTGGCTTAAAAATAGACCTCTCAAATGTATTACAGAGGTGTTTTCCTTGTCATGTCTTTGAACATGCTTTATAATCATCCACACAGAAATAGCTCCAGGCCCAGGTTAATGTTTACAAGGCTCTGAAGAATACGACAGTAATTTTCTCAAGATGATTTAAACCAAGTACAATTCATATCAAACAGCAACATACCTTCCTAGCTAGAACAGACACCAAACATCAATGATCTAATTTTCTCACTACAAACTGCTAATTAAAACAAATACAAAATCTATGTAATGCTCCCTCATTAAGAACAAACAGTTCATTTGAAAAGAATTCATAGCTTTCAGGCCAAATTTGAGATCCTGAAAATTTAATTTCTGTGTGGGAGGAAGAGGTATGCTTTTTTTCCCTTGCCTAAATGCAACTTTTCTCATTTTAGAAAAGGGGTCTACAAACCACAGTGGAACTTCTTCCTGTGGTGTCCCAGACAAGCTACCGTGGTGACAGCAGGAACACGGGCCATGTGTCCGCTTTCCAGATATTGGGGAAATGCATCAGGGCAGAGCTGGCCTCTGCAGAGAGCTTCTCTTTCTCCCACAAAGACTGCCATATACCTCATTTGCACCAGCTGAGATGGGCCATGGTGTACCAGGACACAGCAAATGCTGAGGGGTTTGTTTTAACCCCTGGGTGTGCAGTTCTGTGTTAGCCTGCTACAGGTGTCAGCACCCCTCAGCAGCACCCCTTGTCTTTATATACAAGAGACTCCGTGTCTCTTATAAGGAGGTGGTGTAGAGAGCTTTCCCAGCTGATTGCAGAAAAACTATTCTGCCCTTTGTGAGGACGGGAAGGGAAAGGGGACTGCTGGGAAAAGGCTGCAGATGTCTGCCTGCACTCCTATAGGTTGGTCTGCCCCCTCACAGCAACGAGAAGGGATGCCAGCCCAAGCCCAAGCAGATCCCAGGGTATGACCACCATAGAAATCTGCTAATCCAGGTCAAAGACTGTTCCATATCAGAGCCTGCTTTAACTGTGCAGAGAAGATTCAAGCTAAGACACAGCCACAAGCTAAATAAAACACATTTTTCCTTTCCCTGTCACAATGATGAAAACTAATTTTAAAAGTATGTGCTTATTATGAGCCTGACAAAGAGCCCGTTGGGCGTCTTCCTAATTACTTGAGTCGCCTTGGGTGGGGTCTTGGACAGTTGGATTACCTTTTTCTGCCAATGGGGTCAGCCACTTCCTCTGTGGTGATGTGTGTGCACGTGGGAGACAGAGACACCATGGGGAAGGCATTGGCAGGTACGTCCCTGCCTCTCCTGGAATTCAGTAACGCCTCAGCAGACTATTTAGGAAGCCACAGGGAACCACCGAGAGCAGGCACTTGTGGATATTATAATTACAAGTAAACTAACGAGAACATTTGGCCAAAGAGGGAGGCAGAGTAAACAACCACAGATAAACTGCTCAAAGCCACAAACTTGGCACACAAGCACTTGGCTCCCAACTCTCCTCTGCTCCTGCCTTTCCCTTCCCCAGGGGCGGGTATCAGGAGAAAGCAAGACACGGGGTCACTGTAAGCAGAGGCTGTGGGACAAGGAGGTAGAGGGAGGTAAGAACAACAGGCAGAGCAACCACAGCTGCTGGAGAGAATGTAAATCCTCCCCACTTTGTGGCTGTTAGTGGGTCAACACACTGAGGGAGCTGTCGCTACTTCAGCATCTGAGTGTCCTATCTCCTTTCTGGCAGTCAAACACCAAATATAAAGTTCCTCCCCACTCAGCTGTCCATAATGACCTAACAGCTCTGTTGCAAGTATTATTCTGTGATTAAAATGGGAGTCCTGACATATGCACAGGACCTCGCCTGACAGGGTGTTTTAGGACCAAGCCCTAGTTTATCAGGAGAAAATTAGAATAACGTCAGAGCTATTATCTCCCTGGGACACATGCTTTGAATCCATTTATCTGCTAAGTTTCTTTCTGCTTTCCAACTAAAGACAGCAGGACATGCTCATCCCCAGAGGGAGGGGGTGGAGGGAATAAAAGAGGTTATTGTCACAGAGGCAGTAACCTGCAAAATCTGCAAAGCTGCCTCATCTTTTCCCTTTGCTGTCCAATGTTTCAGAAACTTAACTCAGCTGTTGGTGATTTCCATTAGGCTTACTGTCAAAATAAAAATAAAAAATGGAGATAGTGGCTGAAAGAGACGGGGGGAGGAGAAGAGAAGGGATCAACCGTCTTTATTTTATGATTTTAAAAAGGATTATGCTAAATTCCTTTTTTTCCTACTTTCCCAGTTTGCTAACATTTACATTTAATCTCACGTTGATACTAACCAGCATCTGCTTCAGCATAATGTCTCCTTCCCTTATTCTCCCATTTTGACTAAAATGTGGCATACCCCTTAGATCCAGCTCTTAAAGGTACAGGGTCACTTTTTGCTTTACCCTCAGTTATGCTTGCAATGGCCAGAATTATGTGAGGAGATAGAGGGACCTTTTTAAAGGGAAATGTACATAATTTTGGAACACTCCATCCATCTGGTCCTATTGTTTTGGTGTAACGATCGAGAAGTTATACAGGTCACAAAAGGAGGTTACCTAATAATGACTTGAAGAGTGATATAGACTCTACATTCAGAGATTACTGGGACATCGAAGTGATCTGAAGAGGACTGTGTCTGGACATTTTTTCCTACTCTTTTCTTCAAGTGCTGTTTGGTCCCTAGTCTTGCTAGCATACATTATGCACAACATTGTTGTTATTACCGTAGTTACGTCCACTTGTTTTCAGATAAAATTTATTGCACATGCTTTCTGTATCCAACCAGCTCTGCACCCCCTTGTTAGCACAAGGCATGAGATCTCTTCTGGAGTGGAACCAGCTCCAGGTCAGTGAGGCCAAACTGTTTCCAGCTTGACCAGTGAAATGGCCAGTAGTACAGACCAGTTAGCGCCTGGAGTTGTAAGGAGGCTACAGGACTGAATGAAACCATGCTAGCTGAAGCAGAGGAGCCTGTCCTCATCCCCTAACATGGACCAGAGGCTTCCCCTGGTGTCTAGGAAGGGTGGGGATGTTTGTGGCCCATTAAACTCCTCCGTAAACCAACTGCTGTAACAATCAATGGAAACATTAGGCTGGGAATGCCCAGTATCCTGAGGCTATAAAGCTCCTGAGTCATGTTACGACTAAATACTCAGAACATTGTACTAAAAGGGATTACTTTTTTTTCATCTCCAGCCATGCTCTGCAGTTTGGCTCAAACCTTCGCTTCCACGCTATGACTGCATGTGTATTTTTCAGGACGTTAACTCTTCCACATTTCTCCTTCTGTGCTTTCTTTTTCCTTTTATTGTCTGCCCTGCAGCAGTGGGTTATTCCTTACCTCCCTTTACACTTCTGCGTGCTCTCCTGACCACCTTATTTCTGCGTGAGAGCACTGTAAGAGCTGTCCAGCCTCTGCTGCATCAGTTCATTCCACCACACCAGTAGTGTTGCTGAGCTGTCCTACTGTGGGCTCCTGCACCTGGGGACCCAGTACAAACAGTGGGATGGGTTTGGTATAGTTTTGCCCAGCTCCCTTTATACGTTCCTCTGGCTCTGTTGATGGCACCTAGCCTCTCACGGCCTGTAGGCAAGATGCATTTGTCTTCCCTGCATTCTGGATAGCAGCAGCGTTGCACCCTCTTGATGCCGAGCTCTTCCAGGCAGATCCACATCATTAGAGACATAAATTCTGCTTGATGAAACATAGTATCTGAAGCCTGCTTTTCATGACAGGATGTCACAGCTGTGTGAACACAGATATATGAAAGAGAGATGGACAGATAGGCATCTTGCTTTGCATTGGGCATTTGCGTATTTCTCCAAAGAGGATCTTCATAAAACCTGTATCTGTAGATAGAACCCTACCACTGCTTTCTGTGAAGCCTGACATAACGATTTGGCTCCAAGAGAAGCCAAACTGGAAGCATTTCTTCAACTGTTTGCATAATCCTTTTGAGCTTTGTGGGCTCAACTAAAAGAAGTACTAAATCCAAGCCATTCTTGGTTTGGATTTTAGTACCTAAACCTCATTTAATGAGGTTTATTAAGCCTAGTTCTGCTTATCGTATCTCTTGTTACAGGGCCACAATTAATGCTGAGTGGAAACTGGGCTTCCTGCCCTGCAAAAGTTTTTCCATTGTCAAAAAATATTCTGTCTGAGTTAAGACAAATACAACACCTTTCAGAGAAAGAGAAAAAGGGTTGACTTCGCTTCTTAAAGTGGTTTCTCTTTGTGTAAGTAATTACTCATTAAGAAGAAGAGTGAGGAAGCCTTTAACTGGGGTTATAAAATTCTCATGGGATGTGGAGGGGCCAGGTTGGGATCCCTGACTCAGTTAATTTTGGTTTGCTTGAAGGAAATGGAGTGCTTACAATGTAGGAGTCTGAAGGACTCTTTCCTCATGTAGTCAATAGACAGATAAGGCTCTTGTCTCAGACATGGGAGTTACAAGAACTTGAATCCAAGTTTTCCATACCTTGTAGCAATGCACTGTAAGATTTCATTCATCCACTGAGGATTGAGTGCTCTCTCAAGTTTGACTAACAGTTCCCTGTGGGGCTGAGAAATCTTTCCTCACAGAATTGGTACATGCATTTTCCCACACCTCGGAAAATTCCAGTTTCATTTAACTGATGTTTTCCAAGAAGAAACTTACTCATCATACAGCTCCTCCATCATACCACCTCTAGATTACCTGAGTCTCATTGATTTTACTGTTTAGAAAAAGGACACAGTCTCTTGTTTTAGCTGCAGGTGACATAAAAGAAATGGGGCCTCCATTACAGTTTTTGCTACTGTGTGCGACAGGAACAGTTGGGAATAACAGTAAAGAATGGTTCAAACTCCTCTGAACTAAAACTAGTTAGCAATGGTGAATTGCTCAGCTTACAGATGCAAGCTAGGTCTCTCTCACTGTGGCTAGTACCACTGCTGGTTTGGTGAAAGTCTGGGGATAATGAGATTCTCATTAGCAATGAGACTGAGCTAATGTAGCCTCTTGGCACTAGATAGCGCAGTCCATGATGCAAGGAGCAGCTGATAGAGCTTCTGACGAATGACAAGTGCAAGCATCAGAGAGGTAAGGGTGCTGCAGTGCAAGCAATTCCATCCTACCATGCTTTGCAGGTATGAAAGATGGTTTTCCCTCTTGCTGAGGGAACTGCTCTGAGCAGTATGCTCTCTCCTTCCATATGCAGGCACACACACATGCATATATGCTTATATGTATAGTTCTTCAAGGAAAAAAAAAAGGGAGGTGAGAATTTGCTGGTTTTTCCATTACATTTGCTTTCAAGCTTTTGTGCCAAGCTGAGGAAGGAAGAAAGTGAGAACGCTTCAGAAAGAAAACCAGCCCACACCCTTCTCAGCAATGAGAAAGGTAATTTGGTTGTGTGGTCACCCGTGCACTGTGCCACACGCAATCAAGAAATCTTGGCAGATAATAAGAACACTACGCTATTAATTTTGGTGGTTTGTGGGTGTTAGGCACGAGAGAGGCAGCCTGTTCTGGAAGGCAGCAGAGAAAAGTGGCAGGGAGCAGCACCACAAGCTAGATTTTCCCCTGAGGGAACATGTCTGACACAATTGGCAGCTCATTTCTTCTGCCCTTGGATGTGAGCTTCTTCTGAATGCCTCCCTTGTGCTAGGGCTGGTACTGAGCTAAATGTGGGCTTGGTGCCAATGATTACAATTCCCATTAGCTGGAATATACATTAACTTGAGGGGTTGCAGACCTCTCCAGCAAGGGAATAGCTTGCTGTATGCATCCATTATTTTTCTGGAGGAGAAGGAACTCTGTTGTGTGCTTATTATTCACTCTCACAATCTGTTTGTTTAGTTTTTTTGGTGGGGTTTGTTTGGTTGGGGTGACATAAAAGAAATGGGGCCTCCATTACAGTTTTTGCTACTGTGTGCGACAGGAACAGTTGGGAATAACAGTAAAGAATGGTTCAAACTCCTCTGAACTAAAACTAGTTAGCAATGGTGAATTGCTCAGCTTACAGATGCAAGCTAGGTCTCTCTCACTGTGGCTAGTACCACTGCTGGTTTGGTGAAAGTCTGGGGATAATGAGATTCTCATTAGCAATGAGACTGAGCTAATGTAGCCTCTTGGCACTAGATAGCGCAGTCCATGATGCAAGGAGCAGCTGATAGAGCTTCTGACGAATGACAAGTGCAAGCATCAGAGAGGTAAGGGTGCTGCAGTGCAAGCAATTCCATCCTACCATGCTTTGCAGGTATGAAAGATGGTTTTCCCTCTTGCTGAGGGAACTGCTCTGAGCAGTATGCTCTCTCCTTCCATATGCAGGCACACACACATGCATATATGCTTATATGTATAGTTCTTCAAGGAAAAAAAAAAGGGAGGTGAGAATTTGCTGGTTTTTCCATTACATTTGCTTTCAAGCTTTTGTGCCAAGCTGAGGAAGGAAGAAAGTGAGAACGCTTCAGAAAGAAAACCAGCCCACACCCTTCTCAGCAATGAGAAAGGTAATTTGGTTGTGTGGTCACCCGTGCACTGTGCCACACGCAATCAAGAAATCTTGGCAGATAATAAGAACACTACGCTATTAATTTTGGTGGTTTGTGGGTGTTAGGCACGAGAGAGGCAGCCTGTTCTGGAAGGCAGCAGAGAAAAGTGGCAGGGAGCAGCACCACAAGCTAGATTTTCCCCTGAGGGAACATGTCTGACACAATTGGCAGCTCATTTCTTCTGCCCTTGGATGTGAGCTTCTTCTGAATGCCTCCCTTGTGCTAGGGCTGGTACTGAGCTAAATGTGGGCTTGGTGCCAATGATTACAATTCCCATTAGCTGGAATATACATTAACTTGAGGGGTTGCAGACCTCTCCAGCAAGGGAATAGCTTGCTGTATGCATCCATTATTTTTCTGGAGGAGAAGGAACTCTGTTGTGTGCTTATTATTCACTCTCACAATCTGTTTGTTTAGTTTTTTTGGTGGGGTTTGTTTGGTTGGGTTTGTTTGGTTTGTTTTGGGTTTTTTTGTTTTGTTTTAGGAAAACAAAACAGTTTCATCACCACACTGTAGTGTTTTAGGTTGACAAGCAGTGGGCACCAGGCAGCTGCAGCCTGTTGAGGATGAGGACATATCCCAGCAACCAGCAGCTCCTCGAGCCTGGCAGGATGGCTGGGAAGTTTGCATCTTCCTTTGCCCCACCATGTACGTCACACAAGGCGAGAGGATACCCTGCAAGCCTGAGCAGACAGAGAGGCATCACAGCTGGGAAGAAAGTCTCTTGAAAGCTGCAATGGCTTAAAGAGGCTGTGAGAGATCTTTTGAATGCAGGGCATTACCCGTGGTTTATGCTCATCTTTTCTCCTTTATCCTTAAATGCATCTGCCATCCTATATAGATTTTAGCTATAAGCATGAGTTGTTAAATCAATGAGCTGTCTCTTGAAGCCTAAGATACAGTCTGGGGCTGTAAGATGCTAATCACTTTATAGCTGTTTATCAAGAAAAATCCTGGTTCACAAGTGGGAAAAGTTGTCTTGAACAATCATCCAACGCTTCATGTGTTCAGGATATCGATTGCTATTTTAGCCTGTGCAGCTGAGGAGATTTAATTGGCTCTGACCTCCTTTTTCTCTCCAACCTCTGTGTTATTTTCTGTGCTGTCAGTACAACTGTGTGTCTCGGCTCTTATCATTATGATCAAGTTGCTGTTTCGCAAAAGGGACCTGAGGAAAGGCCTGGAGAAGTGAGGAGCTAGTATCTGCTGCTCTCCCACCACTGAAACAGGTGTCCTGATTTTAAACTTGGAGAAGCTGGTCATTTTCTCATCCCCTAAAGCTGCTAAACAAATCTACACGCTAAATATCTCTGTTAGGCCATTCAGGGATGAATTAGGATGTGACATGTTTGAATAAAATAAAGGGAAAATTCCTTTCTCTCTTCCCTTGTCTTTGTGGCTCACTACAATCAGATGCACAGTATGGTGCATTAATTGGACCAGGGCCTCAGCAGAGGTGAAAGCTCATGTCGGTCTCTGGCCAAATGATTTTACAGTTTGAAGAGATAAGCAGATGAGGAACAAAGGCAGAATTGTCTTCCCTTTTTTGCACACAGGGAAACAAGGCAGAGAAAAGTCAACGTTTAACTCCAAGTTAGTCCTTTGGCTGAAGCCTGCATCACATGGAGAAAGAAATGGAAGGGTCCTTGAATTCCTCTAGAAGACCTTTGCCACAAAGTTAGTCTCATATATGAAAACTTTGGTGCTTCAGAAAATGATTAATTGCTTCTCTGAAGGTCTGACAGCCAATCATGCTGGCTTGTTACTGTGAGTAGCTCTTACATGTGTGAAGGTCTGCACATTCTCAGTGGATCTGAGGTGTCAGGCACACATAAGGCCTCCCAGATATATTTTTGGAGGATGTTTTGAGTCCCTGCATCTTCTCTACCTGCAAACTCTTTTAAGGAGCCTATTTTGGCAACTAGAAACAAACAATATTTCTTTTTGCAATAAAAATGCAATTGCTTTGTAATTTCTCAATGTAGAAAAGCTTGATGGGCAGGGGAATGCTCATTTTGCAGAGGTGAATGTTCAGTCTACAGACTACGTTATCTTAAGGTTCAGACTTTGCTTTGCAGGTCACCTGTTGCATTTCTTATTTCTTTGCCCATATGGCTTCTCAAGGAGAAAGGAAGAGCTGGACTACACTTTTGCTTCCATCTGGAGGGAATGGGTTGAGTTGTCCTGTCATGTCACTCCTGTTTTAAATCACCCGTGATCCCCTGAAGAGCCCCACCAGTGCTACACTGGGCTAAACAAGTGGGAATGTCAGTGTGTTATCTGGCAGAAGCAACAGGTGGAAGTAGTTTTTCAGAGCAGGAACGACTGGGATCTAACTTCCACATTCTGCTTCCCATTGACTCAAGTTTTATCTCAGGCCTTTTAAAAAAGAGCCCAGCTCTGTTCAGTTCTGCGCCTCTGTGCTGATCTCTGTGCGATCTCATCCGCATCGGGCACTCAATCCCATCCCTCTTCTGTCATCCTCTTTGTATGATCCAGCCTCAACCCACTCCCAGCTGACTCTTTCCGTAATGCTACTGCGTTACACCCTAGCTCTAATACTATCATCACATAATCCATCTTTACCATGTCTCTAGTCTCGTAGTTTTATAATTATTATACAGAGCCTTTGCCTTCCTCTTCTCCCCAGGACAGTTTCTTTCAACAATTTCAACAAACTGATGGGTCATACTCTAAACTAAAACATAATACCTGTAGAAAGCTATGGTCTGACTGTTCTTGGTAACTATTTGTGGTAATGAGCTTATGTTTATCGTTTGGTGTTTCGCTTTGCTCCAGAAATGACATCAGTTATTCTTAGTCTTGTACTGTCAAGCTCTGATTTTGTTTTGTTTCGGATTTAATATTTCATGGCTATATTTACTGGAGAGGTTTTCTTCTTCTGTCCGGAGGATTTAATAATAAAACTCCCCCTGTGAATGTTCACTGCTGTCATTATTGACTTTCTAGACTCAAAGGCAGGAAATTCTCTGCATAGCTGGCCTTCCTTTATGATATTAGCAGTGATTTGTGACAGAAAATTCTTGTCTGCTTCATTTCAGACCTCATCCTCCAGTAGCACTGTTAACAGCATTTTCTGTTGCTTAACTGCAAGTCATGGCCTTGGTGTTTGCATGGGCTTCATGCCACTGGAGCTTACATTGGCTGCCAACAGGTTGCAAAAAAGCAGAGCCGATGGAATCTTTGAAAGGTTTAATTTTCCAAAAGGGTTATGCTGCATTACCGAACAAGAACTACACACTTATAAACTGGTATAAATCAGCACAGATTCTCTAAGGCAGGTGTAGCTTTAGTGATTTACATCAGCAAGTGCCCCAGCAGCCACAAGGGAAATTAACAGTCTGTATTTTATAAGGTGCAGCAAGAGAAAGAAGGGAGACTCCCATCAGCAATTTTCCAAGCTAGCTTCTGCTGACTCCATGCTCCTTAATCTCTGGGCTGGTGTGAGTAGCACCGCCTGGACTGATGTTTGAGGAACTGAACAAAAAACCCCTTGCATATTTTCTTGAAAATTTTGGGGAAAAAGTGGCATCCTAAATGTATCCTTATATAGAGCAACACACATTTGGCCAACGCAGCCTTACTAGCACATAAGTTTTATGAAGTGTTAATTTAGGAGAGATCCTCCCTCAGCATTGCTGGGCTTAACTGTGAACATGCTTAACTTCTCTCTGAGCTCTATTCACAGCCCCTGTTTTGGTATCTAGGCTATCTGTGCTGTGCCTGGGGAGAAAGCCTGATGTCTGAGAATGATTCACATAATCCAGGCTGAAACACAGAATATCTAAGCTGGTCAAGAGGAAATACCAAGGAGAAAGGGGTATATTAAATTTTGTGTCTCTTTTGAGATTAAAGCTAGTGGGAGTTATTTGTCTCTGCTCAAGTTTTCATTGTAAATATGAATTCTCTCCTGATCTTTTTTTTATCTATAATAGGAGAGGGATCTCTTCTTAGTTAATTAGTTAGTGTACTCAAATAGGATCCAAAAACCTGGATTCAAATAACTCTTCTTCCTTAGGCAACTTGAATTTTCATCTATTATATAAGCCTGGTGAATAATGAAATATTGATGGAACATATCCTGCTTGCAAAAAAAACCAAAAAAACAAAAATAAGGTGGGTAGGTAGTAAGACCTGCACCTTGTGTGAGTGCTGTGATCATGGAAAAACAGTCATCCTCATATTTGTTCTCTCTGCCACAACAAATATTTAATTCCCACCTGCAGATAGCAACAGATTCAGCAACAGAGTTGAAAAACTTCATCCTGTAATTCAGGTCTTAGAGCATCTCTTATGGTATGTGTTCACATCTCCTGAGCCAGAGGAAGGATCTGAGCTAGGACACCTGATAAAGCAGGCGACTTCTCAAAAAATCAAGTCACAGAGTAAAATAGGTGCTCCACCTTCTTCCTGATTAGGTGGAAAAAAACTGAAAAGTGCAACATGGGACCTGAGAAGGGGCATCTGAAGTCATACATTTTTGTAATTATTAAGGCAAGTCTCGATATTTTGTTTGAAATATGAAATGGTTTCAAGGTAGACACAGTGATACAAGCATTTATGGAGCCTCACGAGAGAAGCTTAGACACACAAGGAATTCAGATATCTGCAAAGCTGCATGGGCAGAATTTAAATTTTGGTTATTTAAATGTGGATCTGTAAAGTATCAGCTCAGCACCTAAGTGCTTTTGTGAATGTGAGCTCTGGCAGCGAGATAGAGATAACAAGGGAGCTCTGGGGCAGGAGAACAAGATGCCTCAAAGACCCTTCTAACTTACAACTCTATTATTACATATCCACAGTGTGGATATGTAAGTTTCATCCTGCCTGCCACTGCTTTGAGGCTTGGTGAGATTCTGCCATCCAAACTGCTGCTGCAGAAAGCTGCAACCTCAGCTGAGGGGCCAGCAAGAGTTACTATGGATAATGAGGTTCAAATGCCAGTGTCCAGTTTCGAAAGAACTTCTTTTCTTCTCCTGGGAGCTTGTGTACAGCTATTTTTTTCTCTCTTTGTGGTGCTAGTTATGAAAATATTGCTTGGCCTCTTGTGGAAGCTACTTACTTTTTTTTGTTGGTGGGACGGGTGCTGTATCACAGAATTGGGAGTTGCTGCAGTGCAGCAGGCTGGGGGCTTATATTTTGGGCAGAGGACTGGATCAGCTCTTGGTTTCTAGCCCCAGCTCTACCATCAATTCATTCAGTGAGTCACTTTTTGTCTATGTCGCCATTTATCCATTTCTATGGTGGGAAGGAGACCAATGTCTGTGTCATGCATCAATATTGTTCCACTGTGCTGCCACACCAGCAGGCAGATGTCGCATGGTCTATGGAGCAGGGCAGGGCTCTGGCTGCAGAACAGAGTTTCTGCTTCAGAGGATCTTCCTCCCTGCCCACACACTCCATTTTCAAATTGAAACAGGGTGAAACTAAAAATATCTGTCTCTCTGATAGAAGATTTGCAAGGGAATCTCACAGCAACTGAGGTGTCAGGGCAGACTGAAACCCCGCCTCGGGTTTGGCAGAAGCTCATCAAAGCCAAAGCTGAACTGGCCTCATGAGCTGGTATTCTCCAGTGAAAAAGATACTATTTTTCTTGGAAGACCCACAGTCTGCTGATCTTGGATCACCCATTGCCTTGTTTCCCCTTCTATTCCCTTTTTAGATTGCAACTTATTTCCCACAATGAGCTACTAAAGAGGGCATAGAAGCACCTCACCTGAAGCACTGGTTGCTCAGAGCACCCCCTGGGAAATACAGGGTTTCTACACTCCCTGAAGTTGTCCTTTCACCACGATAGCACCTATGATGATGGGAAGGAAGGACAGCTTTGGAGTACCAGCTCTCTGCTCTCACTGTGCATGGCCCACAAAAAGGAACCTGGCAGCTTCCCTGTTCAATCTCCACTCACTTCATTCCTCCCTGCCCTATTTCCAAGTTTCTTAAAAATACTGTGTGGGCATAGCAGCGTGTGCAGACACTCACTTACAGCATCAGGATGGAATAATCAAGTGGAAAATCTGCTCCCTTGGTATCTAGTCACATTGCTGAGAGTTGCATAAATGTCCATTTTCACCTCAAACAGCCTGCCAGAGGCAGCAGTTGGTCACACCTTTCCTGTGCTTGAAAGGTCTTGCAGATACTGGGAGCACTGGAGGACTTGCAGCTCCAACATCTAAATTTATGAGAATTGGCAAAACATAACTGTGACAGTGTCTAGCGCTACACTGATTTAGGACCTGAATATCGACCAGCCTGTCGACCAGCTCTGACTCCCTGCTTCAGCACCATGGTACCCTCTCTCACCAGATTCATCTTCAGGATGAATTCTTCACCATTGAGCTCCTCTTCTTGATACTTCCAAAGGAATCTAGAAGCATTTTATATATAGAAATAGTGAAAATTTCTACCCAGCTTCAGCATTCATTATAGTTGCAGTGATTCAGACCTCTAGCATAGGCAGAAACTGCCTTGAGCTGAAACTGAGCAACTATCTACTAAAATATAGTCATGAGATGAATAGAAGCTCTATAGTTGAAGTGCCCTGAGCATGTTTGAAAGATTTATTTCCTGGAATCATCTGGAGGGCTTTTTAATAGGGAGGATATGACTTTCTGTGTATATACATCCATATGGAAGAGGAAAAGATCTACAATTTTAAGGGGGAAAAGAGGCGTTTACATTTCTTGTGGAGATGCCAAAGGGAAAACATTATTTATTACACATGGACCTGTTATATTTACAGCTGCATTTCCTGTAAGAAAACAGATGTGGGTGCATCATTCACATCTTAAAGTCAAATCCGCCCTGCAGTTGTGGTGCACACAGAGACTAGGTCAAAGCCGAAACGTCTGAAGACTGCACTGTGCGGCCTTGAAACACAGATGGGGAGAGTTTGTATTTGAGCTCAGATAAGGAAAAGGCTGCTAGAGAGGATTCTGTAGTCAGAGTCAAATCAAGGAGATATAAATAATAATTAAAAAAATCACATATGACGTAGCTTCACAGCAACATCTCCAGGGTTTGGAAATGGAGAGGTCAGTAATCGTCTCATGCTCTCACATCCCTTTGACCTGTGTGCCAGTCTTATCACACATCTTTTCTGTATCTCAGCTGCTGCTCCTCTGTTGCTCCCAGAGTGCTTGCTCCAGAGGCTGGAGGTGGAGGGGAAGATTAGAGAAGGAAGTTCCTGGCGTTCTTCTATTTTCCCTTTCTAGGTTGGATATATAATGCAGTGAAAATGAATGAGCATCCTGTTGCTGGTAGCCAGGAGGCAGAGCCATCCTGCAGGGAACTCTCTGCACAATAGTTCCAATTATGGTTCACAGGGAGACAGAGCCTCCTTCATTCTCTCTTATCAGCTGCTATTTCTTTAGATGTAAACAATGAAATTATACTGCATCTCAGAAGAGCTTCCACCACTGAAAATGTGTTCCTTTGTTATCCCACAGGATTTTAAGTTTTCTCACATTTTTCTTTCTTTTTTCCTAGAATTCACATCTTAAGTGCTGTGTCTGCTTTGTCTACCTCAGAAACAACTTGTTCACAGACCCTGCTGACATTAAGATTGTCATGCCAGGGTAGCTAGGCTGATACATTTAAGTTAATGAAGTCATCTATACTCACTGTGTTCACTTGCTAGAGGGCTTTCACTAAGGTGGTTTACTAAATTAAAATGTACTTCCTCAAGCCATACCTACTGGTTGAAGTTTCTCCAGCAGCAGTTATACCACGTTGTTTTTTTCCTCAGTGGTTTACAGATCATTGCTCCCTTACTATGGTGCAACTTACATCTTCTTGATGCAAATCATCTTGATGCCCATCTCACAATTGCCATGCTGATGACTGGATCTACCTCCTCCAGAGAGCGACTCATCCTGTTCTAAGTGACTTCTCTGAGCTAAGTAGGAATAATGATCTTCTTGTGGCATCTATCTTTCTCTCTTCCCTTCTCTAGGGAATGTAAAAATAGTTTACTCCAGCTCCATAATTTCCAGACAGATACATATGAATGAGTCCACTCTTCGCTTTAACCTTGCATTCAGACCAAGCCCTAATATGTTATGGTAACAAGAAGAGTATATAGTTAGCCACTCTCTGTTTGAATTATATCTTCTGTCATCTCCTTGGCATGTAAAATACTGTCTTACATTCATGTGCTGTTCATGTGGGAGTAACCTGAGGCAGTATGAGCACAGGAAAATCTGTACGTGTAGGAAAAGAAGTGGAGTTGCCTTAAGCAAGACAACCTTATTTGACCCTCCTCCTTCCTTTACAGCTGGTCCCAGTTGAAGCTGGGACAGAAAAGAATGAGGGGACTGAGGCTAAGGCCAGACTTTGGCATGAGGCAGACAGGAGCTGAACAGGTTTTCTCCATGCCTTCCTGCCAGTGCCCATTAATTCTGAGCCACAGTGCCCTCGCTCATTCCAGCTCTTGGTCCTTTCTCTTAATTCTTCTATTTATACCTTCTGACCTGGAGTATCCTTTCTTATGTGCCAAATTTTACACCAGTGTAAATTCAGGGATGTCTGTGGATTTGTTCCTGGCTATGAAAGAAGAAAATTAGACAGATCACCTCTAGGCACCAAATGGAGTATGTCCTATCCCTTGATTCTGCTTAAATATTCATTCTGTTCCTATTTTTCATCATTCTGTTCCAACTCACAGCAACTTGCTGTTATTCTAGTGCTGTATTCCCACAAAGCATCCCCCAGTGGTCCCCAGCCTTGTCCTGAAGCTGTGTCAGGGACAGTACATACCTGCAGCTTTCTCCATGTTGGTTTGCTCTGGGATAAATGTTTCCAGTGTTGTCTTCCCTGGGGCCAGTGTCAGAAAGCAGATGCCAAGTAGTACCCTTTTTATTTAGCGTCACCTCTCCACATTCAGCCTGGCAACTGTAGATTATCTTTAGGATTGCTTAGTGTTCCCCTTAATACCACTGAAGAGAGCCAGTGAAGGATTTGGACATTCCTGTTCTTTTCCCTGGCCAAACGGAGGAAAAGGCCAGGAGAACTGAAGTCTAAGCGCCGCATTATATGTTCTTAATAAAGGAGTGATTATATGAATCACAGTAGCAAAATGTTCTTTCAGAGCACATGCCCCACTCCCTGACTTATGTGTCCAAGGGCAGCTGTACATCATTCCAGAGGAGGCTTTTGCCTTAGACATGGGTTAGCGTATAGTCCACCGCATTGCAGAGGAGTAGCTACAGAGCTGGGATTCAAGCATGTCTTTTAATGAAGTTACTTGTGGCTGTTTATTGGACAAAAATAAATTCCAATTGGCCCATATAACAAATGAAACTCAACTACAAAAATGTAATGATATTTATTCACACGGCTGCCAGCAAACTCACATGCACCATGAGTCATTCCAGATGTGGATAAAAACTAAGTCTCTCTGTGAAAGTAAGTTTCCTGATCCCGAGGAGACTTGGTTTGGGAGAGGAGCTGCACACTGACTTCAGCTGTACTCAGAAGAACAGACAGGTTCTCCTTCAAAGGGGGAGGGGGGAGAGGAAAAGCCATTTATTTATTCCTGAAAAGAAAGGAGGTAGGAAATAGAAAAGCTAGTATACAGCTAGACATACTTATTTTAAAGAGAAGGATGTTTTGGAAGACTTTGCCGCTGCTGCTGTTCTATTACAGTGCTCATGCCACTGTGACCAACAGATGGAGCAGAGGTAAGATTTAAACATGAAAAACTATTTAAGAGAAAACTTTGAGTTTGTAGATTTGCTCTGAAATTATGTTCCATTATACATATATATATAATTTCTCCCTCCCAAATTTGGAATTCTTTTTTTCTGTATTAAACAGGAGATCAGCTAAATAATTATATAGACTAATAGAAAAAATAGACATGCATAAATGCCTAAAGGTAAAATTATATATGTGTTCTCTGATAATACAAATACAGATATATATAAAATATCCCAAGAAACAAAACTACATTCTTTTCTCACTTTTTCATTTCTCTCTCCTTTGTTTCCTTTCACATTAACAAAAATTTCAGGTCATGAAACCTTAAAGCAAAAACATTTGCAGTCACAGGTGGCATATTTTTCTGCTCCACTAAGCAAATACCTGGTAATAGTAAACACAACAATGCCTGGATTGTTTAAGGTGCCTAGGAATGCCTACCACCCTACCCTGACAGATTAGTACATACGACATAGAGAAAGCTACCTGTGGTGTTATCAGGCATCAGTTGCTAATATATCAGTTGCTGATACATAGTTGTGACGTATTTGTATTCAAGTGTGTGACAGTGACATATGAAATGGTTTGGGGCTACTGGTTTGCATAGGAGCTGCTTGCTTAAGAGCTGGTGATGATGCCCTTTCTCTTTTTTGTTTTATTCTCTCCTCCGGTATTTGGCACAAGTTCAGCAGCTGCTGGAAGTGGAGAAAGGAAACACCTCCCAAAAGATTTCTTTGGTTCTGATATTGAAATTCACAGATATTTAAAGGAACTGGAGTCTTTTAAAAAATGAAGCATTCAGATGCTCCCCTCCCCACCCCAATCTCCCCTGTCTCCCTCATTATAGCTTGTTCTTTTCTAGTCTGCTATTTGGGTTTAGTTTGGATGTTATAGGGAAGGCAATAGCTGAATGAAGCAGTGAAGAACTATGCAATTCTGCTAAGGCTGTATGAATGTTTACATAGAGTTAATATATATACAGTTACTGGGGGCCCACTGACAGGGCATTGACCTGGAACTCAGAAAAGCAGATTCTTTCTCCAGCTTTTCCATCAGCCTCTTGGATGATACTGGATGGAGTCATTATAGCTGCCTGTACCTTCCTTTTCTCTTACTTTGTAATAGAGGTAATGACATCAATTGTCATCATAAAATTGCTTAATTTAGTAGTAGATAAGCGTTGGGATGTCACATAAAAAGGTGAGGAAATCAGTACTAGATCTGCATACATGAAAAAAACAGCCTTGCCTTTTGGAAGAATGAGGTCCCCTTACCTATGAAATTTGTAAAAAAGCAAAAAGGGGTTCCTTTCCATGGAATAATCACTATGCCATTTAAGGATGTTCTTTACTTTTGCTAATATGATAATTTTAACTAAACAACAACACCACAACCCTAAAAGGAATCCATGCAAGTATTCTCCAGTATTCTCCTGGAGAAACTGGCTGTCCATGACTTGGATGGGAGTATTCTCCACTGGGTTAAAAACTGGCTGGAGTGCTGGGCCCAAAGAATGGTGATGAATGGAGTTAAATCCAGCTGGTGGCCGGTCATGAGTGGTGTCCCACAGGGTTCGGTATTGGGGTCAGTTCTCTTTAAAGTCTTTATCAATGATCTGGACAAGGAAGTTCAGTGCAACCTCAGTAAGTTTGCAGATGACACCAAGGTGGGTAGGAGTGTCAACCTGCTGAAAGGTAGAGAGGCTTTGCAGAGGGATCTGGACAGGCTGGATCGATGGGCCGAGGCCAATGGGATGAGGTTCAGCAAGACCAAGTGCCGGGTCCTGCACTTGGGTCACAACAACCCTGTGCAGCGCTACAGGCTGGGGGCAGAGTGGCTGGAGAGCTGCCTGGCAGAAAAGGACCTGGGGGTCAACTGTCAGTTGAACATGAGCCAGCAGTGTGCCCAGGTGGCCAAGAAGGCCAACAGCATCCTGGCCTGTATCAAGAACAGTGTGGCGAGTAGAGCCCGAGAGGTGATTGTCCCCCTGTACTCGGCACTGGTGAGGCCCCACCTTGAGTACTGTGTCCAGTTTTGGGCCCCTTACCACAAAAAAGACATTGAGGTGCTGGAGCGGGTCCAGAGAAGGGCAAGCTGGTGAGGGATCTGGAGAATAAGTCTTATGAAAAGAAGCTGAGGGAGCTGGGGTTTTTCAGCCTGGAGAAAATGAAGCCGAGGGGAGACCTTATTGCTTTCTACAACTACCTGAAAGAAGGTTGTAGAGAGGTGGGGGCTCGTCTGTTCTCCCAAGTCACAGGCAACAGAACAAGAAGAAATGGCCTCAAGTTGCAGCAGGGGATGTTCAGATTGGATATTAGGAAAAAAAATTACACTGAAAGCGCTATTAAGCATTGGAATGGGCTGCCCAGGGAAGTGGTTGAGGCACCATCCCTGGAGGTATTTAAAAGATGGGTTGACATAGTGCTTAGTGACATAGTTTAGTGATGGGTTTTTTTGTCAGAGTTGGATTGATAGTTGGACTAGATGATCTTAAAGGTCCCTTCCAATCTAGACAATTCTATGATTAAAGTCCAATTTTAAACACCATGAATATTTAAAGGAAAACATCAGAACTCCATTGTGCCTTTTGGGAAAGCAGATTGTTTTCAAGCTGGAAGCTCTAGAGCTTGTTTTTTGAGACTTCAGAGGGAAGATAAGACTCATTCTCTGTTGTGATAAGGAGTTCTTACAAATATTGCATACAGACATCTGCTGAGGAGGAAACCAGATTTCTTCTCCATAGCTGCTGGGACTATTCAGCTCCAAATATGTTTTAGAGGCATGATTCCTTCAACAATGGCTACTTCAGAGAACCCCCACTCCCTTAAACTACGTGTCAGCCCAACCAATCCCATCCTAATCTGCTGTATCTAGAGGGACAAAGCACTGTCCTAATTTTGTAATTGCTTAGAAACCTAAGAGGGAATTTGAGTACCGAGGCAGGACACACCCTTCTGCACAGTCAGAGCTCTTCCCTCTCTCCACAAATGACAACTGACTCTTGTCTGGGTTAAACTCAGTCACTTAAGTCTTATCCAACTCCTGACCTGAATTTTGCAATGGAAAAGCAAAGACAGATCAGCATCTGGTCTGATGGAAGACAGATCTGCATATCATCTACATGTTGACTAGTAGACCAGATTGTTTACAAAACAGTAGGATATCGGGTCCTGTTTTAATTAACAACAGTTGTTTTCAATAGAAATTAACAGTCAATATTGGATAAAACAAGGCCTAGCTTTACTATTTTTTCCCTAGGGGACACTGGGGCATCCTTGGGTGCCCAGCCCCTGTAACCAAGTATTTAAGCTTTGGCTCAAGAAAAAAGTCAGATGTGAGGAAATATGAACATATTTGTGCTAACTGGTGAGTGGGAACTCCAAACTGCCACCTCCCTTTTTCCTTTGCTTTTTTTTTTTTTTGCTTTTACAAGCATCAGTGAATGGAAAAATTAAAAAACAAAACAAAACAAAACAAAACAAAAACCCCAAGTAGTTCTGGCAGAAAAGTTTGGAAGCTTGGTTTTCTTTTTTTTCCCTCAGCCATTTGTGTTAAAAATCTCACATACTCTTCAGCCTGCTTAAATCCAGCTGTGGACATTGGTCCAGACGTCACAGGCAAATCTTGAATGGACACGTTCAGAATAATAAAGAAAAGAGCCCTAACTCGTGACAAAATAATTTACTTGTCATCATCTCAGGTTTTCTTGAGGCGTAGCTGTTATGGTATTACCCTCTCAGATTTTATGAAGCACCTGTATAGGGAGAAAAGATAATGTTAGGTCTCTACTGAGTGATATTCCCTGTGTGATGGGAGAGGAGAGGTCATCTTAATTTCTGAAGATCCCAAATAATAATTCCAGATCTTAAGAGATGTTTTTTTACTGGAGAATCCTTGTTCTTTGACAACAAAGATAAAAAATCCCAAACATGCAGCTGTGGTAACCAGAGACAGTGTCACCACTTGCCATTCAGTTGTTTTCATCGAACCGCTCTGACAAGTACCAATATATCGGAGAGCAGGAGTTAGCTTCAGATTTGCATTATAAGAATTGCCTGTTCCCTGGGGAAACCTTATTAGCTTGTTTCATCTCAGCCAGCTGCAGTTTATTTGCTGTAAGGGCTTCTTGATTCAAATAAATGGGACACAAACAGTGGCAAGCTTGCCATGTGCTTGCTCAGGGAGTGAAGATGCTACATGATTTCTTGTGGTTGTGGCTTCTTGGACAGTAGGGAAGCAGCTGCAATGGTAAGTTTGTCCCTCAGAGGAGGCTGGAAAAGGGGATGGTGGAAGAAGGTAAAACTCTTTTCACCCATCAGCAAGAAAAGGAAGTATTAGCTATAATAGCAGAATTGGCGTCTCACACTTTTGGGGAATGGCTGTGCTGTGCTTTCTAGACCTCCAAAGCAGTATTACAGTCACATCCAGATCTATCTGGTCCACATGCATTATTTTGCACCCAATCTCTAGTGCTCGGTGAAAGTCAAATGACTGTTCCCTAACAGCAGGGGAACAGTTTGTTCTCCTTAGAGGTTTTCTGCAGAAGAAATTACTTGGGAGAACAGCAGGTCCATCCTCCTTGATTTCCTCACAACAGTGCAAATTTTTAGTATTTGCTCTAGTCTTGTGGCAACTGAGTTGGTGAGTTTGATGGAGCAGCTGCCAAATGAGCAATTTGTGTGGGCTGCTTCTGCTTGTGGGCTTAGCTACTGCAGGCTGGCAGCTCTCCAGTGCCAGGAGAGGAAGGACTGCGTAGAAGAGAAAAAGACACTGGCTGTTACTAGAAATCCAGCTAGTCCTTTATAAGGAAGCAGTGTTTAACGTATTCTATACTCTGTGATCATTTGCTACATACCAGGTTGCTGGTGATCTTGCTGTGTGGGCAGAGGGTGAAATTAGGGCATGCACTGCACCCCCACGCTTTTTGACCTTATCTGGCTCTTTCCCCCCACCCCATCTCATATTGCATCCTTATAGCCAGGCACTTCCTTCTCAAGCCACTTCTGGGATTCCATCGCTGACAGTAATATTTGCTTGACATTTTTGGCTTGGACAGCACAAGAAAAGGGAATGTGGCTAAACACAGCATGCAATTAGAACATAAATAGGCAAACACTTATATATGCCCAGCAGGCCTTGAGTATACCAGGTTATGGTATACTTACGTAGGACATGCTGAGGTTTCCAAAGGTCTGATCCATGGGTAAAAAAAATTAGAGCAGCTGGACTGGCTACAAGAACTTTTTAAAGGAGAACCTCTCCTATGAGGACAGGCTGGAGTTGTTCAGCCTGGGGAAGAGAAGGCTCCAGGGACACCTTATAGTAGCCTTTGGTACTTAAAGGGGGCCTACAGGAAAGATGGTGAAGGACTTTTTATCAGGGAGTGTAGCAACAGGACGAGGGGTAAAAGTTCTGAACTGAAGGAGGGTAAATTTAGATTGGATATCAGGAAGAATTTTTTTGCTATGAGCCGTGAGGCACTGGGACAGGTTTCCAAGTGAAGTTGTTGAGCCCCCCACCCCTGGAAGTGTTCAAGGCCAGGCTGATGGGGCTTTGAGAAACCTGGCCTCGTGGGAGGTGTCCCTGCCCATGGCAGGGGGGTTGAAACTAGGTAATCTTTAAGGTCCCTTCCAACCTAAACCATTCTATGCAACTGCAACATCTATTGAGCTTCCTTTAATTTCCATAAAGCTATCGTTATCCAATTCTTAAAATACATAGCGCACATAAAACAATGAAAGATATGAAATGCTATGAAACAGAGCCAAATCTGTCTAAGCCTGGCTGTCTAAAGAATGTTTCTTCTTATGGAGAAAATGCAATATTTCCCTTTTCTCTGGCTCCCATGTGATCACTTGGAAAATTGCCTCAACTATCCAAACTTACTGTTTGTTGGACTCATTCCAATGTCCTCACTGGAGCTGCAGAAGGCTTGATTGATGTGCTGCAGGGGTTTTTCCCACTTACCCTGAGTCTGTTCCGTAAGTCTGTACCAATTCCTGGGAATCCATGTTTGTAGGCTGGAGTCTCCTGGTCTGGGAGTTTATTTGCCTGGTAAAAATTATTGCTCCACCAAATATCGCAACTGTACCAGTAAAGAGAGGGAGACGCTGTCTGAAGGGAAGTCTGGGATTGAAATTCGGAGAAACTAGCTTTGCAGCTGGATGACCTGAAGAAGACAATTGACGTATCTATGTTTTTACTTCCTGAATTCCTTCGCAAAGAGCTGTATAAGAAATGAGTATAAATGTAAGTCATAGACCTAAAAATAAAACCCTAAAAACCAAATTTTCCTGCACTGTAAGTAGGAGGAAGGAGGCATTAAATGAGTATTTTTTGCCCGTTAGGAAATCGGAAGAAAGCAAAAACCAAAATAGGTTTTTCAGCAGGTCTGGAATATATTTGAGAATTAATGAACTAAGGAGGCAACTAGAACATCTGCACAATGGTGTGTGGAGCAGAGATCACAGATCCAGGGCTAAGGCAAAGCTGCCTGCTTTGCACATCACAGGACAGTGCAGGGACTGTAGCTGGTGTCCCCGCAGGGTGACAGTCACGTTCATGGCATGTTCCCAGGGGAATGAGCTGTGCCTTTCGACAGGGGTCACCTGGTTGGTCCCAGCGTTACACTGATATGGCCACACTGCTTCTGGCTCTGACTTCTCCACCCTATGCAATGCTGTGTGGCACAGACATGGCCGTCCTATTCCCTGTGGCAGATCCCTTGGGCTTCAGCTGTGGGGTCCGTCTGAAGCTATTAAACAAAGTGCTATTGCAGGAATGGCAGGGAGAGGACTGAAGAAGGGGCTGAAAAGGGATTAGCTATTGGTACCCGGGAAAGATGCTCAGTGTTCTGAAAGGTATCTAGGTTATAATAGTCTCTGAATGGATTTAACCTGCACAGGACAAATATCCAATAGGATAGGTCTGCGACTGTAATCAAAATCCTTTCTAGCATATCCCGATTCCCCAAATGCTCCTTCAGGGGCAGACTTAATTAATTTAACCTGCATGGAGGATGATCCCTGAATCAGAATTCACAGTGGATACCTGAAAGACATACAAAGGATGCTTAAAAAAAAATCAAAGTTTATAATCTCTTCTAGGGCAATGATGCTAAACTGTGATGAGATCAGAGGGAGGATAGATTATAGAAGCTTTCACATTTTAGTTTAGATCACAGATGGATATTGTACTCTATAAAAGCAGTCATGCTGTTAGCAAAGAAGGATCTAAGTGATTCTGAGGCTCTTTTCACCATGGGACATAGCCAAAAAATGGCTAAAGCTTACAGCTTACACAGTCATAAACTGGCTGGCAGAATCAAAAGTTAAAAAGAGAAAGGAGATACACAACGTCGAGGAAATCTGGGTAAGCAACAAGAGGAAGACACATGACATAAAGCTGTTTTCTCTTTGATATGTGCCAGACTAAGTGAGAACTATGAGCTGAAAGTAGCACTAGTAGAATTTTCTTACTGATCCCAGTTCCATCCAAGTACTGAGGACTGGCAAATCAATAAGATGTTTGCTGCCAATTTGGTCATTTTTGGGGGGGATTCCTGTATGCTGTAGTGTCCCGTCTATCAGCCTTAGTCCCAGGCACAGAAATGTTGTGGGTTCCAGATAAGTTTGCACAAGGTTCCTGCTGTCCCAACCAAAGTCCAGCTCAGAAGTATCTCCTGCCATTCAAATTCTTCATTACACTTTCATATGGAAATAGTTCCCTTCACCTTACCTTTAACAATGGCCTCACTGCTCTTAATTCATGCTGTTAAGTAAGTGTTCCCTTCCATAGGTGAAGCAGCTCTGTTACGAATGAAATAAGTCATGTACACAGGCAAAGAGAGTAGAGCATTCTGTGAGTCCCCCCTGATTATCTTACACTTGACTCCCGTGCCCAGGGACCCCACTGGCACCTGGCATCATGCAAACACACAGTTAAAAAAATTCTTTCCCTCCCCAAGAACATTCAGTCTAATTAAGGAGTGGAAAGGTGAGCATCCCTTTTCATTGTGGGGCACAGAGTAATTAAAACACTTGCCCCAGGTCTCTTCAGGTTGATGGTGTGCGTGTCATATTGTATGTTGTTAATAGTAGCGATTTTTTTATTTATTCTGTTGCTGAATCATAAAGTGCTTTTCTTGTTTTCTTGGGGTAGGTCATGCCAAATTCTGCAAAAGCATTAGGACTTCTCAGGAAGAAAGAAATCCTGTTAGAAGCACTGACTGAATAGTACAATGTCATTGAAAGGAAAGTCAGCAGGTCTTAATGAACATCATCAGGCTGAAGAGGCTCTGATTACTCAAATGGTGACAGGCAAGATGTAAATTGCTGAGGTAAAGCACTGCGTGGTGCAGCAATTAACTTTGCACGCAGCGCCTATCCTCGGGTTCAAGGCAGGGCAGGACACACAGGGCCAGCCCAGGATGCTGGAGACGATCACTGGTGCTTGTCCATATGCACAGCCTGCATCCGTCTTGAACAGGAGCTTTGCAAAATCATCTGTTCTCCCTCTGCACCCCGGTGACTCTGCTGAAGGGAGCTGAGTCCACCCAAGATGCAGAGAAGCTGGCTGGGGACATGGAAGCTGGCTGGCTGCAGCAAAACAGGAGCTGAGCAAGTGTCTTGGTTTGATGTGGGCAAACCAATCAGCTCCTTGCTTTAACTTTTAAAGCACTGAAATGTGAAAACCAGCATTGCTGAAGTCAACAGGAGCTTCGCCCCTCTCAGGAGTGTGGCCACAATCTGGAATTTGGTCTCCTGTAGTAACCCTGATGAAGAGCTTCCAGCCCAAATGCATTATTTGTCGGTTAAAGTGTTTTCAGCAAAAAAGATGCTGGCATGGGTGAAGCTCATGCAAGTCAGCTACATGGATAGCTGGTGGTGGGAAACAGAGGAGGAAACATATCAAAGCACTACAAAAATAAATTAAAAAAAAAAAAGCAACTTGAGGACAAGCTGCAAATAAGACTTGTAGGGAGACACATAGACAAAAGTCCCCAAAGGGAAAGTCATCTATGAGGTTTTCTCTCCCACTGGAAGGGAAAAAAGCAGAGGAAGGGATCCTGTATTCTTCCATTGTCCCTGTGTCTCTCATTACCCTGAAATCCTGTTTTATTTGGCTACTGCTATGGCAGCTTTATGATATATCTCCCACAGCATACTTGCTAATACAGACACATTTAACTAGCCTGAGTCTGCACCACAAATCACAGGGCTCCCTTTTCCTGCTCAGTGCCTGACTCTTTTTATCCCCCCTGAGGTGCTCCAGGCTGCAGCAATAACCTGTCTCCTCTTGTCTTGTTATCATGGTGCTTGTGGCAGGGTGAACTCAGTGCTGGGGTTGAGATGAAGAAGAATGTGAGGAAGAGAGGAGCAGAGTTAAATATGCTCCCCTATCCCCAGCTTCCATAAACATTCCTTTCCTCTGGTGAAAGCGTATGCGGGGCCTTTCCTGGCCCAGTTTGCTGGTTAGATTTGGCAGCTCCCCAGTTCCCCTGAGATCAGCACGCATACCACTCGTCCTCTGGAAATTCCTCTCCAGCCACAGGGAAACAGGTCACCAGCCAGGAGCCGGGCTCCAAACTCACTGAGTCTCTCTCCGCTTGGGAGGAGCCAGGTGGGTAGCTGAAAAAAAGTCGCTGAGAAAGGGAAAAATAAGTTGTTCAAAGCTCAGAGGTTATTTGGGAGGAAATGAGGCAGTGGAAGGGCAACGCTGAGCTGCAGTCTTGTGTAGGAGACCCAAATGCACAAGGTCTTCCGTGATGCCTGCATCATCCACCACCCATTGGCATGGCACTGGGGGAGCAGAACACTTTGGTTAAGTTTTGCCTAAATGTGAAAAGAATTAACTGTACCATCCTGGATGTGGATATCTGCTGCAAGCCAGAACATCAGGATTTCATCGTGTCCATCTATTTGGCAGGGGGTGGCATGACCCAAGTGGAGCCAATGCTTCTAATCTCTTCTCTGTCTTGGAAAGAGTACAGACTTTCCAATCTAGCAGGGTTTATTTGAACCACAGAGAGGGAGATAAGAGGCAAAAGCAAAAGGCAGAGATGCTGAGAAAGAATAGAGAAAAAGCTGGAGGTAAAAATGGCAAATGGAAGGGAGTGGTATGAATGAGAGGAAAAGAGGAAGAGAAAGGAAAAGTGGAGAAAAGGTGATAAATGTGGATGGGATAGTTTAAGCGCACATATGTTTAAGATTAGGGTGGGTAGAATTCAACCTCTTGTCAGCATGGTATGCGTTCCCATTTGAACCCACCCTTCAGAAGATGTCCATCTGTCACAGCTGGTCTTTATCTTATCTGTCTGTTTCTCAGGCTTATGGTTGCATTTCTCTGGAACTGGCACTGCCTTTTTCTCACGTAAGCAGGACTCGTGCTTGCCTCATCCCCACCAGCCTCTCAGTGCACCAGGACACTGAGAGACACTAGTCTGGGCACATCAGCACCAGTCACAGTATAAAAGCTAAAGTTACTGCTACTGAATCAACCATATGTTGAGGTCTGTGCACATTTCTGTTTTGTTTTGGCTTTTGCCTCCCTTTGAGCTTTCTAAACTATGTAGCCATGAAAAATGTCTCTTCCCACTTCCCAAGAAACGGCCTCTTTTATTCCATGGAAGCTGCAAGAAATTTTCTTTTTTACAGGGCGACGAGGCTACAGCATTTCCCATTAATACTATCAAGCTTTTCCATTAACACCAGTCATATTAACAGTGCCACAGCTGCACAAGTCTCTGTTTCTCCCTGTCAGTCCCTGCAGGAACAGACCAAGTTCTGCAAGCCCTCAGTTTCCTCCCTAGTTTTCATAACGCTCACAGCCATGACATTACATTTTTGTTTGTCTGGCTCTGAAGAAACACAAAATAAATGTTTATTGAGTTTATTTATTAAACACAGATTTTATGTCTGAGGGAATTGTCTGTGTCTTAAGCCCCCCTCCTAAAATAAAAGACATTTAAGGCATGCTGCATTTTTATTTACTGCAATTGTTCATGACTTGGCATTGAACAAACTCCATTTCCAGTTAAACACTACTTGCAAACATCCTAATATAGTACGACATGTGTTAAGTGAAATCATTCATTTGTCATAGTCATAGTAACTTCTGGTTTTCTGGATTTCCATGCCAATTTGGCAGAACGCTTTGGAAGGTAATCAGTCTAGTGATAAAAATGTATATATGGCTTGTTTTGTTGCTTTCTACCACCAGAGGTTTTACTAAACAGAGCTCAAAGGGGCTGGCCTACCTTGACTTGTACTTAGCAAATCTAAAGCTCAGTTGGGTCCTCACAATGATATAAGGATAGAAAAGTACCCAAAGATTTTTCCATATAGGGTTGTCCCATAACAGGAATTAGATACAATCAACAAAAATCAGATCTGGTTAAACTCAAGTGGCAAAGGGCAGTGTGTGACCACCACATTGGGCTCTCCAGGAGAAGGAGGGTGATGATGTGGCCCTGCTTCCACACAGGATGGCTGGGAGAAGGCAAGGGTGAAGGAAACGGGCAGCACAGTGTCTGAGCTCAGAGGACCCCAGTTTTCATGAAGGGACTACAGACACCAGGTATCCTCTGTCAAACATCAGTAAGAGCCAAAACCTGTTTTCTGGCCCATGCTCAGGTTTTTTAGCTGCATTATCTGACCTTCCTGCCTTCCTCTACCAGGTCCTTGGCTCTCATTGTGCCCCATCTCTCCCTAAAACCAGCACTGCTGCACAGAGGGAAGACGGCAGCCACTTGGATGATGTCTGGGCAATGCTGTATGCTGTTGATGGAGGGAATCCTCCAGGAATGCAGAGAGCTGAGAGGGAGATTTAGATTTTTAGCAACAGGACTGAGAAAGATGAGGCAGTCACAAGCTGGCAATCACACAAATTAGGGGTTTGTCTTGCCATGGTTCTATATTTCTCATGTTCACAGCAAGAAAGTGCTGTGGGCTGCAGCCGGTCTGTCTTTAAAGAATCTGCCTGGTAAACAGCTAAGTGCTAGGGATGCCATAAGAAATTGTCTTTCCCTAGAAAGACATTCCTTTTCTAGCCAGAAAGTGTATTTAGGGAGCGGGCTGTTGGACACTTGCTGGGAACTTCTGGATGCCCTTCAAACCCCAAAGACTAACTGCATGTGCCACAGACCATCAACCCAGCACGCATCCGGTTATGTCAGCCCTAATCTCTGTGCATGCTGCTCGCAGCCAGCATGGTCCAGCTGAGGTGAGCTCCAAAGCTGAACAACATGTGCACACATATCCTCCAAAAGAACATATGGGGACTCGTAAGTAAAATATCACCATCAAGGCAAAGAGCTCAATTTCTAATTGCACAAATTTGCCAGTAAGGCAAAGGTAACCAACTCATCACACATCTTAAATTCATTATACCCCTCTCTCCTTTTTATTTACATGATCAAAGATGGAACTGTATAGTGGCCAGCTGGCTTTTCAGACCCATCTACGATGCCCCTCAGGAGCTTTTCACTCCTGGTCAAGTTCATGCTGCTAAACAAGACATAAACTGTCAAAGTAGCAAATGTATTTCCCCTAACCCCTCTGTATATGAATGCTTCTCAACCTAAGGGTGGACCTCAGCACCTTCTGAATATCTGCCCACTGAGATGGAAAAGAGTGCTAGTCCTTTTCACTGCCATTTACCTGGGAACAGCTACTTGAACATATTGTGGTTTACATAGTTCTTTCAAAACCCAGTGCACTTCCTTGTAGGTGCTTTTGTTCATAAAGTAGTGCATGCGCTATTTAAACAAAGTTATAAATTGCCTCTTACCTATAGGCCAAAGATAAGAAATAAAATGCCCCTAATATGACAAAAGGAAGTCATATGAAGATGATGTAAGATGAATGTCAATCACATGTTCATAATCAGATGATCTCTATAAGCTTACCTGGGAGATCATCATCACTGCCAAGCTGAGGAAGACTTGTCATGCAGAATTATCACATGAAGTCTAGATTTTGCGAAGAGTGCTTATCTAGGCACAAGACAACAGATGTCAGATTGACCAAAAAGATTTTTCATTAGCAGCCTAAAATGTCAACCCACAGATTATATATATTCTGGCAAAAACTTTTCTAAATAACTATTTTTCATTATGCAAGCTTCAGAGTGTTTGAATTAGTAAAAAGAAAGCTCAAATCCAGGAAAAGACAGGTTGAAGTTTACAATGTGAGAATCACAGCAGCTTATCTAAAATGCTTCTCCACAGAAATAATGTCTTCTTTACCAGTCCCCACTAACAGAGGAGTTAAATCAAAGAATAAACCCAGCTGGTTTCAGTCAGCAACATGTTAGAGGTTTTCACTGGAAATCAAGTCTTCCTCCCTTTCTCCAAATTTATTCTTCCTAAGTTTAAAGCATGAGGTCATTAACATTTTTTTCCTTAAATATTTAGATAGACTATTTTCCTGTAAGCCAGAATCTATTTCACAAGTTCAGCTCAAAAGACTCCAGAAGAAAATAACGTATGGTAAGGAAGAATAACACTGAATCAAGTACAAGAGACAAATCGGCAGAGTCCTCTTGGGCTGGGAGCTATTGAGAGGTGGCATCTGTAGGAGCAGGAACTGCAGCAGTGAAAGACGTTGGGTTTCGAATTTCCATCCATTTCAAGAGCAACTGTCAGCATTTAGTGCTTTTCAGGTCCCACTCCTCAGAAAATGAGATATTTGGGTTATTTTGTTGGCTGTAAGATTTCAGTAAGCCTGAATCTAACCTTCTTCTCTTCCCTCTGATCCCAAGCATGCCTTTCATAGCACAGGGCTCTCTGTGACCTGGCTGCCCGCAGAGCAGCACCATAGGGCTGGTGGTGCCAGCTCAGGTCATCTGAGGACTTCATCCACAGTGTCCAGCTGCCTTCAGCAATTTGCAATACTCAAGGTTCTGGCAGGGCTCTCCGTATTTAATGGTGAATCCAGTTGTATGCCCGTCTCAGCTTTTATTTCAGCAGATTGTGAAACCTGAAAGGCCTAGGAAGAGTCAGATTTTAGGAGAGCATGAAATAACAAGGACCAGTGGAAAAATGACGGCTTTATAAAATGGAAATCCCATGTGTGTGTTTGTGGAGTGGGGAAGGCAGCTCTAAAAATAATCCATTTTGCATTCATCTTTCGGATTTCTTTGCTATGTTTCCGGCAATATCACAGGGATTGTCTTGGCCTGCCATTGCATCTGCACACATTGAAATCCCCCAATTAGACTGTGTAGATACCTATATCTGAATTCCATAAGTTTTCCAGCATTATTTTCATGCAGGTGCAGAAATTAACATAATGGAGCCCAGACATTCATGCAGGTGTGAACTTAACAGAACAGATGCCTTCTCGCAGTGACCCTCACTCACTGCTTCAGGAGAGAGATGTGGTTCCCATGCCTCTTACCCAGGGATACAGCACAGCTTTTCACCCTTCATATTCTGCTCAGGTGGAAAAACAGCTGTACCAGTCCGGTTCAGAAACATACCTGAATCCATCTTCAGCTCTGTGTTACTTTCTCAGACTTCTTGTCTTTATTGTCACTACTAGAAAACATACAATGTTTTGAAAAAGCATTGTCTCCAGAAATAATTCATTTTCTCACAAAAAAGGACTAATATCCTTCTGCTTGCTGTTTATTGGGAAAGGCTGATTTATACTCTTTCTCCATCTAGAACATATTCATGTCATTAAGAAAAACAGCAGGTGCACTGACATTTGGAGCTCAATGAGCAGCTGGAAAGGCAGCTGGGGTTTCCCTGCTTTTGAAGAACAAATGAAATCCCAGAGCAGAGGAAGCAGAAAACTGGGATTTATGTATTCTCCTCCTACAATTTATTTCAACTCAGATAGAGATTTGAAGAAAAGGAGAAGACAATTCTGGTTATATCTAGTCTGAGGGACAAGAAATAGTCAATATAATGTTTATTCTTCCTCAGTTTTAAGTTGCGATATTGATATGAATAATATAATAAATAGTTTGTTATCAGTTCAATAGCCATTCCTAGATCCACCGTCAAACACTTAAATTTAATTGTTAGCTGAAACTATTCAGAAATGGCCTAAGTGAATAATTCCAGGATTCAGGGTGTTTGGTTATTTTTTCACTTCAACTAACAGCTCCATGATCTCAGTGGAACAGTTCCTATAGGATAATTTAGCACAGGAAAATTAATCAGCCATAACAGGAAACATTCATTATTTTCTTAATCTGCAGATTATATGGCTATAGATTTTAAAGTCAGAATGACCGCGTTTTTTTTTTCAATTTGGCCATCTGCACAGAATTTCATGTAGTGTCTCTTTCAACAAATCCGATGCATTGTGTTTCATTGGTGCATATTTTCTAAAAAGGCAGACAAATTGAACTGGAAGACATCATGAGATGGAAATCTGCTAATTCTTTTGTTAGTGCGTAGTAGGGCATTACCATTCTCTCAGCTAAAAAGGCAAGATAATTTCAAAAAGAGCTTCAAAATCTACATAGATTGCTTGTTTCTATAAAGTACATGATATTGTTGCTACTCTCTCGATATGCATCTTACAGAACTCATCAATTGCAAGTTAATACCTGGACTGAAGAATCTGAGCTGTCATTTGTGATAATGAAATAAAATTCATACTGCTCCTGCTGGGTCTGTGGTTCAAGCTGGACCTTTGATTCCTTTCTCACCATACAGTCTTGGAATAAATTTTAGGTATTCTTTGTGCCAGTTGAATTTCCTCTGTTAAAAGTTCACAGAGATCTAAGCATAGAAGGGAAAGAAGTGTTTGGCAGCTAGTGGTCCTGCAACGAATCCTCACCTCTAGCAGGAGCAATGACTACACCACTTGAGGTGGCCATCCACCGAAAGCAGCCCATAGCTTGATGGGTGTGCAGGCATGAGGAAGGGATGAAGCTTTTCCTAACCAGGGCTGACATCCACCCTTACATCATCTGAGAACTGGAATCATCACCAAATGTCCTAACAACAGTTGGACCACTCTTGCACTGGGAATTTCTCACATGTAGAAGCGCTGCCAGTGTAGCAACTGTGACGGGGACGGAGACAGCTAAAATCTAACACTCTTTTTTTGGTTTGCTTTTTCCCTTCATTCATGACCAGACAGATGCCTGGCTTGGCTCACTGTGTGACCACACAAAGCAGTGTCGGCACAAAGGGAAGGAGGGACTGGAGGGCAGGTGCGTTGGACTGTCCCTTGCAGCTGCAGCTGTGTTTAGGTCAGCCTCAGCAAAACCCTAGATACTCAATTGTCTTTGCCTGTCAGGAAAGCAAGGAAGCCCGACTGAAAAAGAAAGTACAACAAAATGTAAAAAGGCCATTCTTAACCACTGGACGCCTTTCCCCCATGCTCAGTGACTCAGTGTAAATACATACCTGGGATGTGCTGCAGGGCTTGAGCCCACCCCTCTGGGCTCTGTGATGCTAATATGAAAAGGGCAAAGAACTGAAGGGAGACACTTGGTTTTGAAGAGCTTTTTTTTTCAGAGCAGCAATAGCATGATGCTCTTGGAGATGCTGCACCTCTGCCTTTTACCGTGAAGCCAAGCTCTGATTTCCATTGCTCTTGTTCCATTGTTCCAGAGGAGAGCCATCCACTTCACTCTGCTCCTGGGGTGCTTCTCTATGGCTCAGCACCAAAAGACCAACACCTGGCTGTATTTCTCCCCTCCCTCATTCCTTCCTTGCTCTGCTCCTTCCTGGGAGAAATGGAAGTGGATTGGATCATCATTATATCCCTTCACTTATTCATTTGTAAGCAAGATTGTCAAATGTGTTTAATTAAGACTCTTTTGTGTCTTCCCCTTGCATAAGGGCCGCTGTGAGCAACACAGAAAGAGAAGGAGAGGTGACCCTGCAATGAAGACAGGGGTATAAAGCACTGGTTCATTTCCCAATTCTGCTTGAAATTTCCTGTGGTTTTGCATATTGCCTCTGTGTTAAACCTGTGGAACAGGTTTGATATTTCCTTCCTTTATTGCTGCCCTTCACATATATAGTGCTCACCATAGCCTATCCCCAATTCCTGGTAATATGGCAGCAAACTGAAGGATAATAACATATTTCACTCACGCCTTCCTTCCTTCAGTTTCTCTGTGTGCATTTTTTCTCTCTCCATGCCTTCAACAGCATTTTTACTCCAGGATGTAGAAGGCCTCTCTTGGCTGATTGCATCTTTTTTTTTTTTTTTTTTTTGTGAGGATAAATAATTCCAGGCACGAAGCCCCTCCTTATGACCAAGGGAAGAGTAAATAACATGGCACACTTTGCTCTAGGCTGTGGAAGAGCCCTTTGCTTCTACACTTCATTGTTTGGAGGGGCAGCATTTGGAGGGGATGCTTCTGTTTTTTTTTTTTTTTTTTTTTTTGTGAGGATAAATAATTCCAGGCACGAAGCCCCTCCTTATGACCAAGGGAAGAGTAAATAACATGGCACACTTTGCTCTAGGCTGGGAACAGGTGAAAATGCAGCATAATGGAATCTCTATCTGAGGGAATAAATTCTCGGGCCATTTTAGCTGGTTGATGCTAGTCATATCTGTGAAATCATTTTACCTAAGTCATAAAAGAAAAATTATTCTCTGCTTCTCACAAACACAGGCTCAGATGCACCATTTCTTTCTCTAGCAATATCCATTTCTGTAAACATAAGGGGTTTTTGGTCCTTTTAATACACCTTTACATTTGTTACTCATGTCAAGTAGCTAGAAAGGCTATTACCACCCTAGCTTTTATATAGAAACTGTTGCATGTTAATCTAATCTAACACCTCTCAGGACATTTACGAAGTGCAGAAGTCCAGGTCTGAGTGGGTTCTGTTTTATGGAACTCACATACCCTTTCAAAATACGTGTGTTTCTTAAAAAGAAGGTAAATTAGTAAAAGGCAACTTTGAAAAAAAAACTGATTATGTGCCAAACTAAGAATTTGAATACAATGTTATTAATTCTAAGTGGTTTAAACTGATATTGTTTACTTTTTTCTAAGAACAACGTTGCTTGTTGCCAGCTTTTGTAGGGAGATTGACTTCCTACATCCTTATTAAGAAAACTTAGACTTTTAAGATGGAGTTTTTTTCTTTTAACCAATCAACTGAGACCTTATGGGTCAGGATTAAAAGGAGAGTGAGGAGAGAGGACATTACAGTGGGAGTCTGCTATGTGTCACCTTCCCAGGAAGATCAAGAGGATGAGGCTCTCCCTAGACAGATAGGAGCAGCCTCATGTTCACAAACCCTGCTCCTCATGGGGAACTTTAACCACCCCAATATCTGTTGGAGGGCCAAAAATAGCAGAACATAAGCAGTCCAGGAGGTTTCTGAAATGCATTCATGATAACTTCCTTCTCCAAGTGACAGAGGAGCCAATGAGTAGAGGTGCCATGCTGGATCTTGTTATCACTAACAAGGAGGGGCTGGTAGGGAATGTGATGTTCAAGGGCATCCTTGGTTGCAGTGACCATGAAAAGGCAGACTTCAAGATCCTTTCAGCAGCAAGGAGGACACACAGTAAACTCACTGCCCTGGACTTCAGAAGAGCAGAATTTGGCCTCTTTCAGGGGTCTGTGTGGTAGAGTACCAAGGGCTAAAGCCCTGGAGGACAGAGGACTGATTGCACCCTCAGCAAGTTTGCCAGTGACACCAAGCTGTGTGTGTGGTTAACACGCTGGAGGGAAGGGATGCCATCTAAAGGGACCTGGACAGGCTTGAGAGGTGGGCCCATGTGAACCTCATGAAGTTCAACCAGGCCAAGTGCAAGGTCCTGCACCTGTGTCACAGCAATCCCAAGCACAAATACAAGCTGGGTGGAGAATGGCTTGAGAGCAGCCCTGAGGAGAAGGACTTGGAGTGTTGGTGGATGAGGAGCTCAACATGAGCCAGCAGTGTGTGCTGGCAGTGCAAAAAGCCAACCGCATCCTGGGCTGCATCAAAAGAAGTGTGGCCAGCAGGTTGAGGGAGGTGATTCTGCCCCTCTACTCTGCTCTCATGAGACCCCATCTGGAGTACTGCACCCAGCTCTGGGGCCCCCAACATAAGAAGGACACAGACCTGTTGGAGTGAGTCCAGAGGAGGGCCACGAAGATCATCAGATGACTGGAGCATCTCTCCTATGAGGACAGGGTGAGAGAGTTGGGATTGTTCAGCCTGGAGAAGAGAAGGTTCCCGGGAGACCTTATAGCAGCCTTCCAGTATTTAAAGGAGGCTTACAGGAGAGATGGGAAGGGACTTTTTATCAGGGAGTGTAGCAATAGGATGAGGGGTAATGGTTTTAAACTAACAGAGGGTAGATTTAGATTAGATATTATTAGATATATTGTATGGATCTTTGAGTAACCTTGTCTAGTGGAAGCTGTCCCTGCCCACAGTAAGGGATTTGAAACTACATGATCTTTAAGGTTCCTTCCCATCCGAATCATTCTATGGTTTTATTCTTTTTATAACTGAAGAAGAAACAAGTATCTATTTTCACTTTTAACCAACAGGCAGAAATAAAGACAGACCATTGCCACTAGTAATCTTAGTCTTACAAGCTAAGAGAGGAAGAATATGGAGCTGAAAGTAGAAAGAGGCAAATTCTCTTGGTAGCTGCTTTTAAAACTGTGCTAGTTCATGTTGGTTTGTAATTAAAACGTATTCTCCTTCTCACTGCTGTGTTCTTCTAAGGGGCATTGGGATTTAATATCCCAGTAATGGAGATTAAAATGTATTAAAGTTGGAATGCACAAGCCTTTGCATTGCCCTTGTCGCCATGGGAGCTACTTATGTGAGTAACTGCGATTCCAGATGCGTGTTTCAGAAGCTAGCCTATAGCACTGCAGTGTTTTTTCTTTGTCTTTCTAGTTTGTGTGTGTGTGTGTGTTTCCCTTATTTTCTTCTTCTTCTTTCTCCAGCTTCCTGCTCTTTCCATTTCTCCTGTACTAGGGCAAAGTGTTCAATCATTTCTAATATAGCAGTTGTGATACAGAAAAGCAAAAAGTCAGGAAGCATAGAGGAGCTACGCCTGAGCACACTCCATTGCAGGGCTGCCCAGCCAAAGCTCAGGTTCTGCCCTGGCAGCTCTTGCAGGCCCAGGGCAGTATAAACACATTGCAGAGGGTGAACGTGCATCTTTCTGGGGATGAGGCAAGTGCAGGACAAGAAGTAAAGAAGGGTGGGATTACTATGCATGAACCTATTCGTCACTTATTAATACTGTGTTTTTTGTGATTTACGTTCCTACTTTCACTGCTCCCACACACCTTTCATAGGTCAATACCACTTCACCTCAGAAGAAGCAATGCTTCTGGTACCAAGATCTACTGCAGACGCAAAGCAGGTAGTTGCTCAGGGCAGTAAAATATCTAGTGACTTTGACTGCAGGATGGTAAGGACAGGTCTTTCACAGTTACCCTGAAGCAGTAAATTAGGGATAGTGAATTGTTACTCCATCAGTTGAACAACTCAGTACAAGGACCCACCAAAGACATGTCTGACAGAAATAGAACTTTAGGTATAAAATATACTTCTGGTCTGATTGTAAACCCTCATGGGCAAGGTGATCAAAGAGGAATACGAAACAAAAATCCTTTATCAAGGATATACAAAATTTGAGACTTGTGTTGTCTTCTCTTTTGCAGTGCATAGTGAAGTGTAGAGTCTGAGTTCAAAACTATGCTTCCTGTATGTCGTTAAAGAAAACCCTCTTGTAAGCATTTAAGGCATTTGCTTTGAGATCCAAAGTAACAATGACTTCTAGGAACTTCCTAGCAGTCTTTGCAACTAAATAGGTTCAGCCAGCCTAGGTCAATCGTAATTTTTGCATGGCATTATAATGGTTGCTGTATCTGCCTATACAATCACCTCGTAGACAATGCTGAGTTCAGTTGCTTTGAAAAATGCTTGAATTCATCTTGAAGAATCATCTTCATCTTTCAAAGAAATCAGTGCTAGTGAGAAAATTTGTTTTCAAGTTGTCAACAAATGTCTTCTCTTGACAGGAGCCTCTAGGTGTGCTGAGATCCATTTAGGGCAAATTCCAGGCAGGTTAGAGAAAACTGTCGTAACACAATGAAAATTTCCAGATCACTAGTGGAACCAGCATATGCTCCAAGCTGACTAACAGCAAGTTTAAAGGGTTCTGCATCTGGCCCAGGAGATGGCTTTTTTGACTGTGTCAGAAGCTGGCATAAAAAAAAAAATGCTGAGCTTGGGCACGGATTTTTTATTTATTTGCTTTTCTAGTCATATGATGTTTAGGCTAGGGAAAAACTCCACCACTTGAGTATAATTCAAATGTTCTATTGCTGTCGTCATAATCTGGGATGAATTAACATCTTTTTATTGGGGTCCAGGAGTTCTGGCTTCAAAAGCTTTGAGCAGGAAAGGACAACTTTTACTATGAGGGATCAAGCTGAATGTACCACTGATCTTGTAGCAGTTTCTCACTACTTAGGGGAGGCGGTGAGCTTGCAATAAAAAAATGGTTGTAGTGGTTTGAAAGGATATGGTTTTGCAGAGCCCAATTAATCCCTGCTACAACTGCTGACAAACACATAAAGGAGTTCCAGAGATTAATTTTCCTTTTTAGGTCCATCACTGAACAAGATCTGCTGTGACCTGTGCAACCGCTCCCTGCCTTACATTCCCAGAAATAGGGGACTGGTCCCAGGAAGCCAGTGATATCCAACTAAATTATTTTCATTAATTTCTTTAGTCAGGCCTTAGTAATCTAAGGCAGGAGGACAAACTGGCTGCCTGCTGACCACATTTGGCTTGTAGGACAACTCCAGCTGGGCTACTGCTTTTCCCTGCACTGACAGACAACTCTCCTTTGCTTTGCTTGCAGGGAGTCAGGGGGTTTGGCCCACAAGTCCTTCTTGTTTCTCTGCTCCTCCTGACCTTCATGAAAGGGTCCCACTGAAGTAATGAGAGAGCTCTTTTCCATGCCCCTGAAGTCAATAAAAATAATTCCTACTGAGTCATGACCCCAGTTTAACTATGTTCATGTCCTTGAGACCTGGGGAGCTGTATGTGCTTTGGAGCGATGGCCTGCACAGGGCCTGATTCATGCTCTTGGCTTCATATGTTTTCGTAGAAGAAGAAAAGGGCATTAGTGATGCACGAATGATCGAGCACCCCTGCAGCTATACTCTGTACTTACTGAGCAAGCACAGCACAGGCAGCAACTGGGAATTCAAAAGTAGGAGTGTGGACTGGAAAGCAAAACCAAACATCTGCACCCTCACCAGTGAAACGTGGAAAAGCTATGAGAGTATCACAAATATTTATCACATGGCTAACGAGGTCCTCCAGAAAATTCTGGCACAGTTCTTAGCAAAGATGAAAGCATCTTCAAAGTAAAGCTATTGTCAGCCTCAGATGCGACATTATGTTTAAACTGTAAAGATGTTTCTAAATGTCATGGACTAAATAGAAGCAGGCCAACAAGTTGGTAAACACAGCTGCATCTTTCGTTTAAAACCCAGAGTAGTCCTTAAGGAGAAGTGGAGTTGAGTCAACAGAGCCATAGGAGACTGAATGGACTCCTGCAGTGAGAGGTGCAGAAAACAGGGACTTGACCACATTTTGATGGGCACTTTTAGCTACTCTTAGTACTAGACTTGTTGGCTGCCCATCATCTTCAGGCACAAGCGGTGGTGTGCTCCAGGGCACAGGATGAGGCTGTTCAGGGTCAGGCAGGGAGGCTGGGAGAAGGTGGCTCAGCTAAGACGGACTTCTCCCGTCCTCCTCCAGCCCTGAGGCCTCAGTGGGCAGCAAGGGGGGGCAGATCAGGGAGCACTCCTAAGGCCTCTCTGAAGAAGGGATTTGGAAAAGGATGAGCCTGGTAGTACACAGATATATAATAGAAAATGTTTTCATTAAAGATAATAACCCCCTTATTTTTGCCTACCTCATCTCTCTGGATCATAAACTTCTTGTTATGTGACTATTCAGCCCTTAGGACAGAAGCAGTCACATCTCCATTGGACATACCTTGACACATTAGTAAGAGAAGTAAAACCAATAAATCAATAGGAGTCTCTCCACTGACTTCAGAGATCACTGGATTGCACTTTCTCTGTCAATACTGGTTAGGGATCTTTGCTGCTCAGACATTCACGGCTGCTGCCATTGAAACGAATTGGCTGCAACATCACCACAGAATGTGCACATTGCTCTGCATCTTACTATGAAATAATTGCCTGATAGCTTTACAGAGATCTCCCTCAGGGAAGAAAATGATAAAGAGATGTTAAGTCACAGCAATATTCCCCTGCTGTTCTTTGATACTGCCCAGCTAACTCGTGTCAGAGATGGAAGTAAATGCAGGAAGAAGCGGAGTCAACAGAAAAGTTTCAAGTGGAATTTGCAATCACTAAATGCAGAAACTGGCTGCAAATTTCTCTCTACCTCAGGTTTTGTGCTTAATTTACATGTGTGTTAAGTCAGCATAATGAAAATAAGAAAATACTTGCTCTGAATGCTCACAGAATCTCAGAGGAACTCATGAATTCATGGAGAGGACTGTGGAGGGAGTGACAGTGGAAGGATTTGAGTACTATGCAGGAAGAGAGAAAGGGAAGGACTGAAATAAAATGTGGATGAGGAAAATCAGATCACCATGACAAATGAGGTCTGAAAGAGTTTCTGAGTCCCTACGAACTATAACAAAGTTCGTTATGTTTTGAGAACAAGATAATGAGATCAGGGAATCAGTGCTGGCCTGGTCCCTACGGAACATGGCATGTTTCTGGTATGCATACAAAGTCCTTTCTCACCATATAGCAGCTAAGGCTCTTGTCCCTTTGAATCTCCTAATTTAATCCCTGTCATCCTGGACAGAGTTGGGTAAAAAAACCCAGCTGCTTTTGGAGCTGTTACCTGTGATTCAACAAGTGGGTCAGTACTAAATTGATAATACAGCATTCATTTTTGTGCAAGCCTTTCACTGAGGCTTTTCTGGGTGAGTGGTGATGGGCTGAATCTGAAGACTCCTAACTCAGCTCCTTGGTAGGAATCTGCACTTCGCCTGACAGCTAAAAGCAACCAGTGTGATGACAATAAGCATGACAGCACTGAAGCAAGATGCCACAGACACCTTTTCCATGGCTCAGGGAATATATGAGATGTAAACCATCTGCATATGTAGAGGTACTCTGCACTCTGAGGCTGTTTCCACTGAAAGGGCATCTAAAAGAGATAAAAATGAATTGTCATCATTATGGACTGGATTTCTGCCAGCTGCTTAGTAATTAGAGTTTTAATTGCCCAATAATAAAAGTTTTAATTACTCAGCAATTAGTGCTTGAAGTTTCAAGTGCTTCACATGCACTCCATCGCATTCTCAAATTGCCAAGAGCAAAAGATGGAATAGCTCCAGTGTGTCTCAGCAAATCTCTGAGCAAGAGGAATGAATAACAAATGATGGAGCCGCAGCAGAAAGTGGGTATCGCCCCAGTGGTCAGCCAGGCAAACACTTTTTCAGAGCAGAACCTGCAGGCAGCTTGTGACCTTTTCCAAATTCATCATCTCCTCAGCTAGGCCAGACAAGTTGCTCTGGTCGTAAAGGCATCATGCTGGGGAAAGGCTTCTGCAGAGATCAAGTCCTCTTCAACACCTCTGGTCTTTTACTTGGTGCATTCATTCCTTCAGGCTTTTAGTCACATACTCTGCAAGTACTATTTGTTTTTTTAAACAACTTTTGAGCTAAACTCACATAGATCCCATAGGAAGCACCTAGCTCTGTAGGTGGCCTACCAAAGTGCCTGAAACCCATTCCTGCAGGATGCATTTACAGTTAGTAGAATCCAGCTGCAGTATGTTTATTGCAATTCAACAAAATATTTTACCTGTACTATATTCCCTAACCAATGCAAGGCCAAAACACCCTTCGCTGGGTCAAACATGAATTAGTGTATTATCCCAATTAATTTTCTTTATGGTAGACAGTAAAGGTCCTAATTAACACAGTCTCCAAGGACCTGTTTTTTTTCTCCTTGCATTACTTGAACTTAAATATCATTAACGAAGTCAACAGTTGGCAAAGGCCTAGGAAACAAGACTGAATGTAGGCTACAGAGTCTACGCCAGGTGATTTGTTTTCCTTTTTTTAACTGGTTTCCAAATTTATCTATCAGTAAGCAACAGTTACAGTTGAGAATTGAAGTTTATGATGAAAGGCATCAATAGTCACACAAACACAGCTTTTATAAAAACCTTCCTGTTCCTGTTTATTAGAAAAAAACCCAACAAGTCTAAACTACGGTTACCTAAACATCAATACCTAAATCACATACACATAACATGAAACAAAACATGGATTTTCCTCTCTGCTCTGAAAGGAACCTACACCGTTTAATAGTACCTAGTAACCTGGATAGTAACCTAGTTAGTAACTCAAAGCGTTTAGCTGGTCTGTAATGTAGCATCAGATGTTTTCTATTCTCCAGACTGTACAGGTCATTGATTCCACAAATAATCTACCTCACTGTGGTGCTGAGTTCAGGGTCTATGCTTAAGTTTTCTGTCTCATTTCCCTGAAACAATAACTGTAGTACATTTCACAGCGGCAAGTAAATACCTGATCATAGCACACTTTGTTGTTTGTAGTTATCATAGAATCACAGAATGGTCAGGAAGGGACCTTAAAGATCATTGAGTTCCAACCCCCCTGCCATGGGCAGAGACACTTTCCACTAGACCAGGTTGCTCAAATCCCCATCCAGTTTGGTCTTGAACACTTCCAGGGATGGGGCATCCACAACTTCCCTGGGCAACCTGTTTCGGTGTCTCACCACCCTCAGAGTAAAGAGTTTCTTCCTGATACCTAATATAAATCTCCCCTCTTTCAGTTTCAAACTGTTACCCCTCATCCTATCACCACACTCCCTGACAAAGAGTCCCTCCCCAAGTAACACTGTGAAATACTAAAGTCATAATAAATTCTGATTCACCTCATTGAATGTAGCTGTCTTGTCTAACAGGCTCAATAAATACACATAGTCATCTCCAAAGGGTGAGTCACTCCTTCCAGACATATATGCCCAGGACAGATGAGGTGATCTACTCTCTGGAGGAGTTGTCTCTATCAACTAAGGAGAGATCAGCTTTTAGACAGCTGAAACCAGGGGAAAAGTAAGGTCTTCGATGTGTCTTAGTAGGAGAATGGCCAGAAAAAAGGAGGCTGTGTTGAGGGTCAGTATTGATTTCCTCTTGCACAGCCAGGAGAAGAACATGTATTTCAGATAATGTTGATGTCGCAGTTACCATTATTATTCCTTACACTGTGGCTGCACCTCAAAGTCCCAGGCTCAAATTATAAACCACTCTGTTGGACACTATATAGATAAAGGACAAACAGCTAAACCTCCATCCCTAATAGATTATGGTCAAAGCAGTTCATGCTGCCCATTTTATTCACAGTGAGAAGTCATACTGTACACTAAGTCTTTGCAACAGGTAGTTCTTTCTTTGAATCTAGTATTGGAAAGTGCTTCCTCTATTCCGTGTTTGCCACTCTATGAAACTTCTCTTTTCCCATTATTATTTTCCAGCTATGCTTTTCCCAGCTGCTCAGCGATTCAAGAGATCCTCAGCTGCCTTCCTTAACCCAGTGCTACAGAACTCGCTGGAAGATGTGGTCCTGCTTTATGAGGTTCAGTATATGGGAGCAGATGGTACCTTAATCCCTAACCAAAACTGGGGCTACTGTGCATACTGGGGCTGTCCATTATCTGTCTTTTAGTCATCCCAGCAGTAAACCCTTTGGTGACTGTGTAATAGCTCACCAGAAGGGAGAGAACAGGCATATTTATGACAAACTCAGCTCTTTCAGCACTTAAGCAGGTAGCAATTGCTTGCAGTAGCTCAAACATGGGTTCTAGCTCATTGACAGGCAAAGTGAAAACCAGAGCAAATGGCATCCCACTGAAAACAACTTTCTTCCAGAATAGTTACATATTAATAACGCAATGTGTTTAAATTTTTTGGTGCAAGTCTCAGCCCCAAATTATTTGTTCAAATTGTTAAAGCCATGAGTATCAGTCATTGCAAAGTAATGACGATGGCATGACTGTTTCACTTCAAAATTATTCCAGTCCTCTCTTTCACAGCAGTGGAGACTGCAGATGTAATGCACAGTCTGGAACAGTGTCATATGGTTAGCTAAGGGAAAGTGGCCCACCTAAAGAAGGTGCATGGGTCAAATCTACCTATCCATCCCACACCTTGAGAAACTGGGATTGGATGTCCAAACAGGGTAGATGGGCTGGGAAGCCACTGTTGCACTCTCTCACACAGAGCTAACCACCACTGCTATCCCTGGCAGGGCAAGCAGCCTTTCCCAGCTGTGCTGCTGCCTCCACCTCTTTAATACCCATGTGGCACCAGCAGCAATCCATACCTGTTTTGGACAACAGAAGATTACCTGCTTTTTCCTTTGCCACTTTCCTTTCCCCATAGTCTGTCTCTAATTTTCCCAGGTAGGTAGCACAGAAGTCCAACATTCACATAGAGACTTTCCAGTTTGCCCCATCTCCAGCCAGAGCAATAAGAGCTTTTTCTCCATTTGACTTAAAGTAAACACCTAAGGACATGTTGTTAATTCACATTTACTCTGCCTAGAGTCTCTTGGAGAAGATAAATAGCTTTCTGTGTTCTGATTTTGTACCAGTTTCTTTTAGCTGAGCTTGACATTGACAAACATCAGAGGATCTCCATCAAAGATGAGGAGCTCGCTTCACTGCGGAAGGCTGCTGAGTTTGACACCATCTGCAATGAGATCATCCCCAAGAGCATCACAGAGATCCGCAGGCTGAGTAGCAGGTTGTCTTCCTACCCAAGGGTCCTCAAGAAAGAAGACTTTGAAAGGACAGTGCTGACCATGGTCTACGCGGCCTACAGGGCTGCTCAGTCCCAGGGGCACCAAAAAGACGCTTGGGCTGAATCTTTTGTCAGTCTTTACAAAGCCCTGAAGCATGACTTGATGTTCCCGTACAACAAAGAGCCATCATAGCAGGAGACTTGATGCAACAGCAACTCAGCCACTTTTTCTGGTTGATAAGGGACACATGTAGCACGTCCTCCACTTTATTTGTAAAGAATTTAATAGCCTGCTTCATGAAAGTTTATTTGAGATTATTTGTTTTCTAGCTCCCTCTTGTGGAATCCACTTTATAGTTCCATGTTAAATGGGGAAAAACGTTATCGTCAGTCCTGGGAATTTGATTTTTATGCTGGCTTGGAGGCACATTCTGTGACAGGCAAAGAAGGGAGTCTGCTGTACATCCCAGACAGACATATCCTTATTTCATCCTGTGAGTTTCCTATAAGCAATACATAAGCATATTACACTTATGCTCACATACCTATGAGTGTTGCTGAAGAATGCTGCTTCCTAGCTGGGGAATCAAGTTCATATTTTGCCTGGCCAGTAAAAGAATATAAATAATAAAGAGATGCAAAGGCCCTCTGTAAAAGAAAGACGTTTCATAACTGTCAGCCTTCAGAAATTATGCCAAATATTATTCATTCCAAATATTCTTGTAAATAAGCACTGTCTGATTCACTTCATTTGGCTGAGCCAGATTTTAATTCCAATAACATTTGCAGAAGACAAAGGGCATTGTGAATACGAGCAGCAAACAATGCCTGGGAACATATTCACTGCTTACCTAGAGCCACCCTCCCCAGCTGTCTGCAATGATTCTTTCATTATTTGCACATGACTTTGCTTCTGCTCCTTGTTTTTTTTTTTTTAAGGGAACATGTATTTGTCCTCAGTGGAGTCAAAGGCAAGACAAAGGCCCTGTTTAATTTAACAATGACACATTTTTCCTGGTTCTGTCTCTTGAACATAGGTCATCGAAACCCATGCTTCAGAATCCCCATGAGGCAAGGGAAGAAGGTGCATTAAAACATACCTGGTGCTGAATTTAGCAGTGTGGCTCATTTTTAATGGAAAATTATATATTTCCTTGTGTATATATTTGTGTGTGTTCATGTGAGTGTGTGCACATAAGTGCTGAGTACATGGAAGAATCCTAAATTGTCCAGTCAGGGAACAATTACATCTGACCACTTAGCAGAAAATGCCATTCACCAATCCATTGGTGATGAATTTGGGAGCAGTGCAAAAGCAGTACTTGTTTACGGCAATTTTTATTATTTTATTTTTTTTTTTTAGAAATAGTGTAACTGGTTGTTATAAGCTGCAAAAATATCATGGACAGAATGGACAGAAAAAGGAGATCTATCTTGTCAAACAGATGACTAGTAATGAAAAATCCAAACTCTTCTAAAGCAAATCCCCAAAATTTTGTGAGAAAGTTATATACACTCTGTTTCTCTGCTTCCAGAGCATGGGAAAACAGGTGAATATTTATTTAATCCTTTCATATCACCATTCTCTAACTCTCTGTTTGCATATTATCTTGAGGAAGCAGGCTCAAATCACAAATCCCCTAGGCTGTAAAAGAGAACTGAAGATTCCAGCCCCAGTTCTGAATCATGTTTAACTGCTTTTGCATCACTTGAGCACAAGGAATGAACTCTTCAGTGTCCCTGGACAGGGATACTCCAAGGATTGCAGCTGAAAAAATCCATCCAGCACCACCTAGTCGCAGCAAACAGTGCAAGCAGTCAGAGCACACTGGGCTTGGCAACCACCCAGGGGAATGTGAAACCACAGCAGCCTTAGGGGCAGGCTGGCAATGGCATAAGCAGGTGGACAAAGGGTTTATAAAAGACAGAGTCAGTCCTGTTTCTCTCAGCAGTTTCTGTATGTGTATGCATGAGTGTGCATGTTTACATTTAGATGCGCATATGTGTAGGTGTACTTTTATACCTGAAGATCTTTGTTGGGCATCTTCAAAGCCTGGCTGGCATATGGCTAAGGACACTGAAAACCTCAGCCACAAAGTGATGAGACACAAGCATCTCCGTCTCCTCTACTTGCACACACAGCTCAGCAACCACAAAGCAGCCTTGTGCTACAGTCCACATACCCTTTAAGCCTTCAGCGTAAACACTGACAACCTGTTTGTGTTTTCCTCCCACACTATGCTTTATAAACACATGGAGGGGAAATGCCATGGAGCACGCTCCTGCCTTTCCAGCTCTGCTTCTTCTTGGCTCCCTGAAGCACCACTTGCCAGAAGAGCCTGGAACCAGGACAACTCATAAATCCCCTACAGCCAGTGACTCCAAGTTTGCAAAGATAACTAGATAGAACACCACAGCAAGTATTAATTAGTAGCAGTCACTATCCAGACAAATACCTCCCAGACACTCTTCTCAACCCACAACAGGACTGTCCAGCAATCAGACTTTACTCACCAGTAAGTATCACATGGAAAAGAATTACAATACTTTTGAATATCCAATTGTTGCCTATGGCATACCTACTTTCCTGTACCTTAAAAACTGGTAATTGAAATCTTTCCTTCCCCAATAGAAAATAAAGTCTTTTTGAGTTTCTTTCCCTCCTCCTGTTACTGTGTGTAGTGTAGGAAAAGAGATTTATTCCTTGGGAATGTGCTTGGACTGCCGAGGTTAATTTAACAGAGACTGTCAATGTAAGAATAAAAATATTCTACATAAAACTAATTGCAGTGTATTGATTTCAGCAGCAGCAGATTTACTATTCAGCAAGTTGCAGTATGGATTATTGGTTATCTCACTCTGCAAAACTCTTCACAGGAGCAACAGTACAGGAGAGAAGGGGAAACAACCCTTCCCTCTAATAGGCAAAAGGAGGTAATAAATAGGAACCGGAGTGACTCCTTTTTCCAGAGTTCAAATGGGAGGGAGCACTTTGCACCAGGGCAGCTATATGGGCTTAGGGCAGCTTCCCTCCTTCAGTATTGCTTAGGATGCAGGTGTAAGTTGCCTGCTCCTGAAGGTGGGAGAGAGGAAATACTGTTAGCTCTTCCCCAGCTCAGTTTGTATCTCATTACTTTAAACTGAGTCAAGTTTATAGACAGTTCTTCCCTCATGGGGTAAAGAGCCATTGGCTCTAAATGACACCTTTCATCCACACTTTGACCTTACAGGTTATAAAAAAAGTTTTCACAGTTAAAATAAAACTTTTTAAATTTTTTTTTTTTAGTATTTTAGACGTGCTTTTATCTTCCCTGAAACAACTGACAGAACAGATATAAATTTACTGATTTTATTGGCCAACCCAAAATCTTCACATTAACCATATTTTTGATTCCAGAACTAGTTGCTAAACTTCCCTGAAGGGTCTCAAGGTGCTGTTGTTTGCTGAACATTTCAAGCTATAGAATTGTTACAGTCTTAGATACAATTAATACTTTCAGGAAGAATTCGTGCTGCAGATCAAATTCCTCTGCATATTTGCCTTTGCCATTTCTCCAGGACTCAGTGTCCCAGAAGCATCCCAGTTCAGTCCGGGGAGCTCAGTTTGTGTCTAATTGGCAGTGTGTGGGTAGATGATAGACAAACAAGGTTTGGGAGCATGGAAAATCTGAGACTTGTGGCTTCCTATGAGATACAGGGCAAACGGATGTCTATCTACAGGTCATGCATGCGACCAGCCAATGGATTCAGTCCCAAATCTCCAGTATTTTCCACTCTACAAAGAGCATTAATAATGGCAGAGTTGTAGAAGTGTTTCTGCCCTAGAAGACTAAAGTAAAAGCCTAAAAATTCTCAATTTGAGTCTGAATCCTGCTGTTACTGAAGGCACATGAATCAGCACAGAAATCAGCTCATGCCTTATGAATAAGTGATGTTCATGGATCAGGAAGGAAGAAACATGAAAGACAAAAGATACTGTCTAGAAAACAATGTTTATTTATTTATCATCAGTATTGGGACCCTGAAACAATAACAGACTGTTAGGAACTAAAAAAGATCTTTTTGTCTGTTTGTGTGAAAGAGGAGGCTGCTGATTTTCTCAAATATTCTGACTGGGTTTTTGATAATGGGTGGAGCAACTACTGCCTTCCACAGTCCTTATTGGTGAATTAGAGTTGCATGAAGCTTTTTAACAAGTTTTTATCTTGAGACCAAGTATAATCTGTGTTGGAATTGCCACCCTGTGAATTCCAAGCTCAGGGCAAAAGTAGGGTAAAGGTAGATACAAAGTAGAAGCTGAAACTATAGCAAAGAGACAAATCTGGAGAAGCTGCAGATAGTTTAATTTTTATTTGTTTTTCTGAAGAAGGAATACCTGCAAGTTTGTTTCTGCGCACAAGAGATTTTTGGTTTTAATAATTTTTCAGGAGGAAAGAAACCTGTATTTAAGACATTCAGACTATCAAACAGAAGGAAAAGAAGCAGCCTGAAACATATCTCATCCAGTTAACAAAAGCAGGAATTACATTGTTGGATGATGGAAGAAAGAAACCTACCAAAATATGGAGATAAGAAAGCAACACAGCTACATATGTGATTCTGAATTAAAAAGAAAAATTGTCAAAAGATCACTATGCTCCAGCTTGCAAACCTCTGTATGTTATGGTGTGATAATAATTTGGATGTGCTGGTGAGCCCTACTTAAACTGAATGTCTTTTTAATTGAAAACTCATTAAGATCTCTTTTCAAAACAACAGATTGAAGAATAATTAAGAAAGTTATTTCAGGTGACTGCATGGGGATAGGAAATGAGGCAGTGAGAGACCTTTCAGGGAAATCTGAGCACAGGTGAAGGAAAACGTGGAGTGGAAGTTGGAGTATCTGAGGAACCAGAGAAGCAACCCAAGGAGAAGAAAGCCACCAGAAAGTAAAGGAGTATGGCAGTGATGAAGGAAATTCTCAGATCCAGGAATCTCTTGCTCGTTGTTCTCATCCCGCTTCTGCTGCTTCCTCTGCCACTTTTATATCCCAGCAGCGTAAGTACATTTTTATTTTCTTTTTAACAAAGCCTCTGAGTGCAGTAGGTAGAGACGCTGGATAAGCCTGTAGTGTGCAAAAAGAAATGCAAAGACCTAAATAAGCATTGCTCTTAGAAGAATCAAAGACTCAAATTGGAAGGACTGGGAAAGTCACTGAGAAGTTATCACAGTAAGAACCAGAGCTACCTTGAGTCATGTCACAAGCAGGACTGAAGAATCAGGTGAAGCTAGTAAAGCTCTATTTTAAAGCAGAAATATTCTCTCTCTTCTTTTTCTACAGTAGTATGTGTGTAAGGGGGAGCAGAACAAACATATCCAATAAAATTTTCTATATGCAGAGGTCTTTAAAAGGAATACTTTTAGTGTCTTTAGTTTTTAATAATAAGTATGTAGAGAGGGACTTTCAGCTTAGCCTGGTTTTACAGGACAGCAATTCAAGTGAGGCAGGAGCCTCACTGAGAGATACTGTCACTCAGTGACAGACATGTAGGACCAAATATGGCATCCATTATTCTAAAGCAGGTCTAGGCACCTCTACTGAAACATTGCAGCTCTGGCAGTGGCTAGTAAATGGTGGCTCAGCTACATACACAGCAGTACAAAGGAGGGAATATTCGGTGCTTAACACTTAGACCAGGGAATGGGAGTGAACGCAGCTGCATTCCTGACACAGTTTTGGAGTTACTGAGTACCCTTGCCCATGTTGTTATCTCTTCTCTGTGCGTGCTTCTGCAGCTGTAAACCACAAAATAACATTTTCCTACCTTATAGAGATGGTGATGTTTACCTTAGCAGAATTTGCGATGTATCAAAAATTCTGCCTCAGGTGCTTCCATAGTGCTAGATATAAATCTGGCCAAATGGTGCGGCAATTTCCATTCCTTCCTCTACCCTGATAAAGATTAATTCTTCTTTTTAGTACCAGAGGGTTTATGAATATTACTACTTTATCAAATAGAAATGCAAAGGATTAGAAATTGTATAGCAGTTTTCAAAAATAAAACTCCAGTATTTTGTTTGGAAAGAGAAACTGTATTCATAGAAAGGAAATGTTCCTAGAACTGTATGTTGTGCTTTGAATGAGTTTTCCTCCTCTGAACTTCCATGTATATCTCTGCTGTCCTCTTATAGCAGTTTTTCACCTCTTCTCTATCGGGAGGGAATGAATGACAGACAATTGCTTCTTCAGAGAACAGCAAGGCTCACCATTTCACAGAGGCTTGTTTTAAAAAAAGGTTTAATCTCCCCCAATGTCACTAGAAGGGCGGCATAAGAACAGATACTCCCTGACATGCCCATATGGCACTGTAACTGCAGCATGCTCTCTGTCCCTTGAGAACCTCTCCTAGGAAACATGAGACTCACTGCACTAAAATTTGTCACTCATGTTTGCTCCCTACTGGATTCAGAAGCACAGGATGCAATAAGGAAACTCTAATAACCCAGGGAATTGTAATAGCATCATATGGGTGCTAAAACAGATGTTCACTGACAGTATAGCTGCAAGAACTGCTATTATACAGTACAAGCTTCTCTGAGCTATTACTCTGCACCTCATGGTATGGCTTTACTGCAAAGTGGTATGAAAAGCCATCAGATGATGTTTTGCATCCACATTATAGACACATGAATCACCACAGATGGTAAAGTATAGCCATGAATCTGACCCAGAGTTGGACAAATGCTCATAACGCTATTAAGAAAACATCTACACCAAATAAACTCCATTGACAATACATTATTCAAGTGGTTTAGTGTAGTAGTTACTTTGTTACAACCCATTTACTACAATTACTTCTTAAACCTGAAGATTAAATTTGTCACCTGCTGACTTACTTATATTTTCATTTATCAGACAATTATATTAGTTTTCTGTCTTTCCTATAGAGATCAGAATAACCAGGTGGTTTACATTTGCATTTCTGCAGGGAATCAGCTTGCAGCTTCTTTGATGATATCAGCACAACTCTGGAAATGTCAAAGAGCATTACATGTGTAGTGGCAAGAGAGATCAAAGGGAGCACAAGGACTCAGAACTGTTTGTAGATATGGCTTATGGGAATAATATCCAAGGCTTCTTTTCTATTGTTTTATGACAAGAAATGGTTGGGTAAAAAATAAACCTAGGAAAATTTGCTTTAATTCTTCTTCCCTTTCCAAAGCTTATATCTGAACTGTGACTTTAGGACACACATAAGTGCCTCTTTCAGGTCGTGACACATGCAGAAAGAAACAACGTGGTTTTTACAAATTGTAGGTCTTTTTCATTCTTTCCTTATTTTCCTCATTGTTCACAGTGACACGGGAGAATTTTTGCCTCTTTTTTTTCATTTTTATGCACCTTCTTTCATAAAGCCACCAGTGACACCATAAAGCATGCCACATGAATCCAGTCAGTTGTGGCCAGGGTGTCCTATGACTACTGATCCTGTGGCCACACTGAACCCAATGAAGGACACGTGGATGACTCCTCAGAAGTCAGTAAGAGTTGCTGTAAGCTGTGAGACCTGCAGCACCAGATGATGTTGACATTTTGACATGCCAAGTCACCAGAATGGACCCTAAAGCACAGAACATGCTCTGAACAGCCACAGATGGCATACTTTCATTAACCTTTGGTTTTATTTCCACAAGCTGAAGGGAGGGCATTATAGTGTGATCCTGTCAGTCAGGTCAAAGATGGTAGTCCAGAGGTCGGACTACCTCTTCTTTGCACAGCTTAACCACATGCCTGCATGCAAGATATGGAATGCACATCCTTAAGTGGGAAAATCTCCAACACAGAGTTTATTCTTTTTAATCACTCTGAGATCCTCAGATGTTTTAATTATAAAAGTTTTATGCATGACCCTTATTGTGGAATTTTTAGCCATGACTTCCTTTCAGCTTCTCTTTTCTTTTCTCCTAATGGACTGACTGAACATAGATGGTAGTTCTTCCAACCTTCACATGTTTTCCTCTTCCCTGCTTCAAGCCCTGAGGTGGGCTTAACAGTAATGTACAGCTGTACAAGAAGTGAGAAGGGTGAAACAGTTAAAATAATGCAGCTGCTACTACAGTCCAGTACTTAGTAGCTCTGGTAACCATTAATTAAATATATAAATTCAGTTCAATTAAATAGAAGAGATTAATATGGTTTCTCCTGGAAACAAGCTGGTTCAAAGCACTGAGAAAATAAATAAAGTTGCTAGACAAGCTGATTAAGTTTTTAGTGCAGATTATCAAATTTAGCTTTCCTTCTATTTGCTACCCAGTTTTAAACCATTTAAAAATGTGCTTTATTTTCATTTCATTGTAAACTGATACAGCCTAGTGTACAGGAAACAGCTCTGTGCCCATCCCAGCTAGGTTTTGATAGAGATGCAATTTGCTTTTGTCCTATTCCATTTCCACTGTCTGTCTACTTTATTGTTAAACACAGAGGAGCAATAGAAAACAACAATCTATGCTCAAAGAAATTACAGAGAAGTATATTTTTGGAGTGAGAAAGTAGTTGGGAATCAGGTTAGGATGAAATTAATTTTGTTAATTTTGGCAAAAAATATATGTCTTGGATCTTACATCTGCACTGCTTTAAAATAAAAATCGATGGTTTTTCATTAAAAAGAATTTTCATTTTTCTCCTCAGACAAATGCTGGATATCATACAGGGCCCATGTAAACTAGTAGTTTGTTAACAGAAGCAAATGAGTTAAAAAAAATTTTAAAAATGTGTCAAGTAGTTGCTAGGTCACAAAGGTGACCCCATGCTCTGCTCTCTGTGAAATATTAACCATGAAGTACAATTTAGTTAAAGGTGACTGAGGAGCAAGCTGGCTAATGTTTATGAGCCAATCCATTAGTAATGTGACTGTCATCTAAAATACTTTTGTCTTCCTAGTAGTGATTACTAAAAATCTCTAATGCCTGTCATCTCACTTTTAAAATTATTTCCATTTTAAGGTCAAAATTATTTGAGTTTTTTACCGAGTGATCACTTGAAGTTGTTACACACTGCAGACCAGTCTTTGGAGCTTCAAACAGCATAACAATTCCATTTTATACAATACATGCTTAATAATCCACTAATATTGAACTCCTACCTCTAATCTCATCCATTCTAAACCCACCTTCTCTAGCTTCTCTTATAATTTTTTCTTGGGAGCAATGAAGCTATAACTGCAATGTGCACTTTTATTGCAATATTTTGCTGAAGGACCTGATCACAGAAGACTAGTGAAACCTCTACAGGAGAGCTAAAAACCTAAACCACTCTTATATAATACTTAAGCAAGAGAAACAAATATGCATATTTCTGTGCGATTCAGAGTACTTGTCCATCCATAAAGGATGCTAAATTTCTCCAACAGCCCTTCAGATGCTCTTTATCATCTCGAAAGCAATTGGAGTTTATCTGATTCAAGGAAATTATTTTTCCTGGTAACCTTATTTCAGGTATTTCTGTGGCCCTGCTTATGTGAACCAGAACTGCTTAATGTTATGCTTTTCTGAAATAGGAGTCAGAGCAAGGGCTGCCAGTTGACTTAAACCCAAGCTTGGTTGCAATTTTGAAGCAAGTGAAGAAAATGGCACATAGCGATCTATCTTCTTCTCTGGTCTGTGTTCTGCCTGTTATTACTATAAGCTGTACTAAAAAAGATGAACAGCTGATTGTGGATCTTTGTTAGGGTAATGTAAAAAGGACGTGTAGAAATATGAATTTAAATACAAGCTATTGAACTCACATTCCTGTATAGTCTTACTTTAGACTTTACCACCTTGTTCACAAAACTGAAGTGTTATACACGCTCACTGATTTGCACAAGGATCTGTGGGCATTGCTTGCGTGACTTCTTGAAAGCTGCTAAATTTGGGAGTCATCCAGTCAGGAAACAAAAGTAATGAAATTATATTTTTAAAACACTCAAATAGCATTTGTGAACAGTGAATTTTCTGAAAAATAGTGATTGTGAGCTGTGAATCCATGTGGTTCAATAAGTTCATACAGAACATCCAGTGAATAATGAAGAACGAGCGGATTTATAACTGGTGTAAATCAGTGAAGAACTACTAGCTTCCATAGACCTGCCCGTTAGACCCAGTACAGGAGCTGGCTTAAAATTTGAGAAAAGGAAAGAAAAAAATTTTCCTAAAGATAATTTCTGTAATTATTTGCAGGAAATATAGAATCATAGAATGGTACAGATTGGAAGGGACCTTAAAGATCATTGAGTTCCAACCCCCCTACCAAGGGCAGGGCTTCCACTAGGCCAGGTTTGTCAATGCCCCTCCAGCCTGGCTTTGAACACTTCCAGGGATGGGGCCTCCACAGCTTCTCTGGGCAACCTGTTCCAGTGTCTCACCACCCTCACAGTAAAGAATTTCTTTCTAGTATCTAATCTAAATCTCCCCTCTTCCAATTTAAAACCATTGCCCCTTGTCCTGTCACTACACTTCCTGACAAAGAGTCCCACTCCGGCTGTCCTATAGGCTCCCTTCGGATATTGAAAGGCCACTATGAGGTCTCCCCGGAGCCTTCTCTTCTCCAGGCTGAACAACCCCAACTCTCTCAGCCTGTCTTCATAGGAGAGATACTCCAGCCCTCTGATCATCTTTGTGTCTCTCTTCTGGATTCACTCCAACAGGTCTGTGTTCTTTTTATGTTGGGGGCCCCAGAGCTGGACGCAGTACTCCAGATGGGGTCTCATGAGAGCAGAGCAGGGGGGCAGAATCACCACCCTCAACATGCTGGCCACACTTCTTTTGATGCAGCCCAGGATGCGGTTGGCTTTTTGCGCTGCCAACGCACATTGAAGGCTCATGTTGAGCTCCTCACCTGAGGAATCTCTCAGAGCATTTCCCAAAAAAGCCACAATGTAGCTTTATCCATGGTACAGCAAATATGGATGTTCTTACCTGACCCTGAAAGCTATGGATTCCTGTTCTTATCCAATATTGGAGATACAACTGTGTAGAAATACCAGCTCCACAAGCCCTTAGGAGTCAAGGTTGAATGTTTGGTAAATATTGGATTATGAAATTCAAAGAAATCTGTAAATGCGCTTGGAACCATTATTTTGGTGATAAATACATTTAACCCAATGTTTTGCCCTAGATTATGTGCAAAAAGTCCAGGCATCTCAGTCTCATAAGTCCTATGAACACTTTCACAAAGGCTTCCACGGCAGGTGGTGTGGCAGTAACATGATGTAACCTCCATGCTTTCTCCCTACAGGAAGCTTCATGTGCCTACGTGCTGATTGTGACAGCTGTGTTCTGGGTCTCTGAAGCAGTACCTCTTGGTGCAGCAGCCTTAGTTCCTGCTTTCTTATACCCACTTTTTGGAGTTATGAAGTCCAGTGAGGTCAGTATGCACTTTTTTATTATTTAATCTGCTTAATCTCAGCTAATTATTTGAATAAAACTAAACTTAGTGGAATAGCAAGACTAAGAAGTGTGGGAGGAAGAAGTGTACAACTTGTAATGTGTAACTTGAGCCAACCAGCTTTTGCTTTTACTGAAGAGACATACAGGAATGTGTATATTAGCCAAGCGGGGTGTCTATCCTGTCAGCTATGGCATCACCAACAATTTCCAAAACCTATTGCATTAAAGGATCCCACCTTTCCTCTCCTCCAAAAAAATGTAAACAGCAGTTATAGGATCAACTGCAAAATTTTATTCCAGTTATATTTATTTAAAATGATGCATAATGCATGAGGCTACACATCCTAAAAAGAATTACCATTTACTGTATAAGATTAGATAGTGTTGTTATCCTGGTGAATGTCTAGTCCTTTTTTCAAGCTGTAACCTCAGTGCTGCCTTGTAGCCATGAGTTCTAAGGTAAAGGAGCAGCTGTACAAAAAAATTTCTTTGATCAGTTCTGAATTTGCTTACTTGAGTTTTTGGTGAATGTTATTTTCTTTCATGATATGCCAAGAATTTATTTTATTTCATCTACAGCTTCTTTTTTCTTGCTTTTTTCTATCCCTTTTTTGGTGGGTACTTGATTTACAAGGACCAGAAGTACAGATAGGAACACAGAAGAATATATAGCAACCATAAAATTGTTGAATTTCCAACACAATATAGCCCTGGACATGCCCATAAATGGATGAAATCAAGCATGAACCAAGAGTTTTATGACCTGCCTTATTCCTCCCAATGGTCTAACAACTGTGTAATATAATCAGGTCCATTTCCATACGAATACAATTAAATATTTTCAGGATTTTTTTCCTACCATAAAGTTAAAGTAGTTACACATTTTCATCACAAAATTCTGAAGCATGTTGAAGAAGGAAAATTTAAGGGCAGGTTGACAGAAATTCAATGTAATATCAAATTAAATGGCAGTGGGGCTACTGCAGAGAATGTATCATTTGCTTTAGGAACAGAAATAAATCCCTGAATTTTAAAACTGTAACTCTGATGATGCTGCAGTATTTCCAGTCTGGTGTTCTGGAGTGCCATAGAAACCCAGCACTCTTGCCTAGCAGTTTAAACTACAAATAACTCACAGAAGCTTAAGAACATGAGCCAGTGTGTCATATATGTGAACATGTGTATTAATAAGAATATTAATATTCAGTTCTTTCTCCAAAGTGACAGCTCAAGGAATAAAGGAAAACAACAGATTCTTCATGCTGCTGGCTTGACGGATTCTTTTCAATCAGTTCAAGATCTTTTTTTTAACAAGGTAGCAGGAAAATAAAGGAAGTTAATGAGGAATAAACCAGTGGAAGAAAGCCAAAAAAGTGATATTTAAAAGTTCTGGCACACAACTATGATGGCCAAGTCAATTTAGATGACCATGGGGATTTGTTAAAGGAATATAATTGAATTCTTAACTTGCTGCAGCTTTCACAAAATAACATTAATGTCATTCTTGTACTTTTATGAAGGAGCTTCAATATAACTGAGGACAATGGAAAAAATACTGCTTCTACTGATTGTAATTGTTTTAAAATGCTGGTTCCCACATTTGGTTAGAGGAATAGCTTTAAACTGAAGAAAATATGTTTTTGGAAAAATATTCCAGCAACAGCTTGGGAAGGATTGCACGAGAACGAAATGAAAAATTTAGATAGACTCCAAGCATCTGTTAATAACATTTGTTTTCTCCCATTTTGTTTGCTTTCACACCAGAGAGAGAGACAGAGAGAGAGCATGTTTTGTTTTGCTTCATTTGTTATTTTTGCAGTTACTTCACAGAACATCTTTTCATATCTTAGCATGACACACATTCAAGAATGCTGCTTTGGAGGATCATGTGTTGTCTCTAATTTTTTTTTTTCCTGAGCCAGTTGATGATTTTGGTTCATCCCCTTTAAATTAAAGTTCACTTTTTTGAAACTTTACCCTATTTTCATGATACAATGGAGATGGATTTCCATTGTGAAAAGTTCTGGCACAGGGTTTGTGGATCATCAAAGCAATACCCCAACCTTTCTTTATTGCATGCAGACAGCATGTCCCAAAGGATTTTTCCTGAAGCTGTAGGTTCTAGGGATCCCACATTTTGCCCAACAGTTGAACAAGACATAAGAAAAACAAATAAGACAGACAACCGCCTCTCCAGAATGAAAAAGCAGACAAAGCACATATATTAGCTGCTTTCAGTGCAGAGGTTTGTCTGTGGCTGTTTCAGTCTGGTCCTAGCTCAGTGTCTTCAACTGCAGGCAGTGAAAATCCTTCTCAAAGAAGTGAAATTTCTCTTGAGCTCTTCAAAGCTGAGAAACCTACAAACAAGTGCATACGGAGACTTGTTATTTGTAAATACAACATGAAAGAGATTAAAGAGAACATTTTGAATTGTGAATTCTTCATGTACTCCAGCTCTCTGTCATTCTTTCTCTAGGGGGAAAAAATTCCACGATACTGTACTTCCTCTCAGTCAGCATGCTCTCTGTGTGGGGTAGTTACTGTTTTTTTAACCAACTGTTTCTCCCTTGCCCTGAATGCAGGTGGCTGCTGAATATTTCAAGAACACAACTTTGCTCCTCATGGGTGTCATTTGTGTGGCAGCTTCTGTAGAAAAGTGGAACCTCCACAAGCGAATTGCCCTGCGTATGGTCATGATGGCTGGAGCAAAGCCAGGCATGTGAGTGAACCTTTGTCTTTGGGGTAGTCTGGGACTGATAGCATCAACTTGAAAGAGCAAATAAATACTCCAACTTTCCCATCCAGGAGCAAAAGCTAGCTTGATTTGGCGGTCTTTTTCCTGCCCGCTTTTCCTTTCAGAGTTTGAAAGATTACAATTTTTCTCATCATCTTTCTGCCAACTCCTACTCCTTGGTTTCTTGTCCCTTTGATTTCTCTTTTTTACTGATATTGATTTTAGTCTCTGTTCCTTCTTTGCCTGTCCTTCAGCAAACACTAAAGGACATTTAAATCCTGGATATGCTGAAAATTGCTATTTCTCATGTCACACGCAGATGGGGCAGCAAACAACTTCCCATGATATACTGTCTAATGACACTTCTCAGCACAAGGAAGCGTTTTATCTATGTGCAGCATAGCATTTTGGTGGCCACAAAAAGAAAAAGGCCCCATCTAGTTGTCAGTTGACTATAGAAAATATTAGGCCAGGAGGCTTTTAACATTCCTGAAGTGCCTCAAGAATGTTTCCCTGTGTCATACTGCAGGTTGCTTCTTTGCTTTATGTGTTGCACCACGGTGCTCTCCATGTGGCTTTCCAACACATCCACCACAGCCATGGTGATGCCAATTGTGGAGGCAGTGCTCCAGGAGCTAGTGAATGCTGAGGAGGAGCACGAGGTCATCAGTACTGCAGGCAGCACCATTACTGAAGAAAACGAGCCAATAGGTATTTGTCAATATTGGCCATTGTTTCCTAATTTTTTTATCAGTGATCAGACTTGTTGATACACATTAAATTCTATTGAGGTCAGAGCTGTCTGACTTGTACTGCCAGAGACGCTGGCCGATACTCTTTCTTTTTGTACTCTGGTCTTTTTTTTGAAAAATGAAAGGAAGTTTCAAGACATGATGGGAGAAATGGAGTTGGGAAACTATATCGAATTAGAGCATGTACTGGAGTTTGTGTGTCATGAGCTCTCAGATCATAGGATTTTACAGGGTTGGAAGGAAACCTCTGACAAGAAAGTAAAAAAAATATAGAAGATGCCCAAAAGTGTGCTCTGTGACAATTCCACACTTGCCTATTCTACCCCTGCCCTTCCAGGTTGCCCTGGTCATAGCAGGTATCACAAAAAAAAAATATATATTTCTAAGAGCTCTAAATTTAGTTTTGTTCATTGCTTCCCAAAAAGAAAGGATTTCGGAAGAAAAGAATCTCTCTTTTCTTTCAACTTACAGTTCCCAGGCTGAAAATCATGTCATCTAACCTTGACTATTATACGTAGGTCTGATAGTCTTTTAATTGCCAGAGGCACATGATGAGGAAAACTTGACAAAATAAAATGCTGCATAAGAGTCACAGAGTACCTAGGAGAGTTCAGACAAGCTTTTGTTTGTAGTAACTTCTCCACATTCAGTGGGTGGCCCAGGGGCTCAGCTCAGTTCTTCCCCCAAGAGCTTCTTTCTCTGTCTTCATTGCAGGTCTCAGCGAAAAGCATGGCCAACCTTCACTGGAGCTTATCTTCATCAATGAGGAGTAAGAATGAACCCTGTACATCACGACTGGACATTTGAACCCTACACAGGTTGCAATGAAATGAACCTAGGAGTAGAGCCAGGAAGGGCAAGCAGAAGCTTACAAATGAATGCTTTAGATGTGGCTGACAAGGAAGGCTTATATGAGAAATGGAGTTAATGTAACGGTCTGGATCTCACTAAAGCTTCTCAGGATTCACGTAATTTTTAACACTATGGCCACTTCAGAGACAAGGAAAATGTTTGTTAGGGTTGGAAAGATCTTCTTTTGAAGTCTGTGTTTGTGTTGCATAAGAGAGTGCTGTCCACAGATTTTTCTTTCTATTCCCCTGAAGGAACAGTAATGGAGGGGATCCAAGCACAGTGTGGAGTGCTCACAGGACATAGTCAGAGGGAAAAAACAGAGGATTCCTAAGGAAAGCCTGATGAGAATTCAAGAGAGACAGAGAGTAGGGTTGGGGAAAAGGGAACAGAGGGGAGAGAGACCAACAGAACATGCTCTTCCCCTTCCCCAAAAACCTGTATAATATTTCTTTTAATATACATAAAGTTATTCAGAAGTTTGAAACACTGCAAGTTTCAACCAGGTTTCTATTTGGGGTAAAATCTAGTAAGGTGAAAAGGGCAAATCAAGGAAATGACAACTTTCTTTGTCAAATTATCAAATTAATCACTATTGCAAGATACTCAGGACAATATACAAATTCTAAACTAAATTAGTTTAAAGATAATTCTAAAACTATGTTATAGGCTAAATCTTGAGGAGCGTCTTCTCACAAGGTGTGAGAATAAATTGCATAATACCTTCTTGAGCTCCGTATATTTTTTTTCACAATTATTCAAAATAAAATAGAAACAAGTACTTCTTACACCTTTAAAAATTTACTTTACAACAAACATTATCATTCAAACAGCATATGTTGATGACTTTAACTTAACTTGCAAGATCAAAATAGCTTTCTCGTTAGTCTGGAGACTAATGGGTTCTCCAATATTCCCTCTGTTGTTATATCTTTTTATCCCAGCCATATTTTCTGTACAGTATAGAATCAAATTTTCAGTCTGGCATTGTGCCATTAATCCCTTTATGTGTGGGATACTTCATAAAAGAACTATTATTCAAATAGTATTACTTGAAAAAGAGCTTGAATTTAATGGGAAAAATAGCACAACTTCTGGAAGAAATACGTTTTCAATGTCGAAGTAAAATGTCAGTGGATTGTTTGCATCGTCCACACGCCACATAGGACAGATTTTAGAGAAAGCTTTAATGTGGTATAGGTAGGTGTTCAGAAACAGCGTTGGAGAGGCTGGCAGAGGATGATCTTGAGTAGAACAAGACAGTGGTAGCACTGGGTTGCCCAGTGATTCACTCCACTGTGAATGGAGTCCATTCCTAGAATGGGATTTATACTACCTAGAACACAAATCTTTTTCTTTCATGGAGGTGGAACCTGGTTGTTATACAGCTAGAGACAGCACTGTGAAACATAATGAAGACTCTTATGTTGTAGTCAAGATATCACATAACAGGTACTAATAAATGGTATTCTTCCCCATTTCAGTAGGCACTAGTTCTCCTGCAGATGTTGCCCCATCTACCCATGATGTTTGCCTTTTGAGGGAGCTGGGTGAAGAGGCATTTTTAAAGTATATTTTCCTTTCTTTGTTTTTAGTGCTACTACTACTGACTTCAGCTCCTTGATGCACTCAAAGGTATTGTCATAGGTAGTATCTTCTGAGCTACACTGTCTTTAATGCAGGAACCATCAGAGCAGAGTCCACACAGCTCCACAACCAGCTTCTGCTTCCTTTATTTCAAACAAGTAGTGGTTGTTGGCAGACAGTATTGCAAAATGCCCTGCTTTCTATTTAACCTGTCAGCCCAAATCAAGTTGGGAAGCATTAACTCCGTAGCATTGGTTGTATTTATTGCTGGACATTCTGAGATCAAGTCAGCAAACTAACAATTTCATATGGTCTTTTATTGTCCAGGTATTGCCAGCTTCTGCATCTGAGACACCTCAGATACTAGAACAACCTACACATATCACAAAGTCATAGCCTCTAGCAAGGGATCTGTTAGATTCTCCTACATGGCTGAGGAAGAATACCTAAATTTATTATAATCCGACTTTTAAGCTCACTTAAAAATAAAATTAGGTCATTGGGTTTTGTTTTAAGGTTTTTTTCAGGGTAAAGTTTACAGCTGAAATTATAGTGTGGTTTTTGGGTTTTTTTTTTTTTTTTTTTCCCAAGAGACCACTACCCATGATCTTTACAAAGCATCATCAATTCTAATCTAAGTGCCCCTAGGAGCAGAACAAAGGCTAATCCAAAGGTTTTTGCCTCCCTACAGAGTATGAATGGTGTGCACATGATAGCCAACCCTATTGGAACGATGAATTCTAAGAGCAATGGGCAGCACCTGCCTCAGGTAAGGAGATTGTTAGACCCAGGAGGTAAAGGAAAAGATTGACGTGAACATCACCCTCTCCCCACTGTCTCATACTTGTTCCTCGTAAGCTGCATTATATGGAATTGTTCTCCATCATCTCACAGCAGTCATGGCCCTTTGCTAGTTCTTACCTCCATTTAGATGCCTCCATTAAGGAGACTCTCCCCCAATGCCTAGTACAACTCATTTAGCTGTACATCCAGTAATGTGATCACAAGTTTCCCTTCTTATTAGGCTGTTCTACCCACTTTATTTTTGCAAAGCCTCCTTGGAAAACAGCCTAACTCAAAAATAACAGTCCCTGACATGCAATATCCTACTCAGAACTAAACCAGCAGTGGGCATGTACCATTTAAGTGTCCAGCCAGTTCGTTAGGTAGTCTTAGTATCCACCTCCTTTTTGTCTTGCCAAATATCCAGCCTCAAAATCCTCTATTACATCAGCCCATTCCAGTATTTTTACTTCTCTTAAGTGGATCCAAGAAGTGATTGCTGTTTAGACTACAATTACGTAGTATCTTAATGGCATAAATTGATGTTCAGGAAAGATTAGGCTAAAATCAACACAGAGTTCAAAAGAGTCTGAGTGTATGTTTCCAAAAAAAAAAGGCTAATGCGCTTTTCCTCATACTTAATTTCCTCTAATACCCATTTCCCATATACATTCCATGGTTATTTTGTAACAAATATACTCACTTCACTTTTAAACTACAGGGATTTCAGCCAGGGTACCTTCATGATGATGAAGAAACTATAGTATAACTGATTTTACTTCACAAGTCATAAATTTAACAAACCTATCTGAACCACTTGCTGCCTTTTACCTGACGCTAAATTACAGCCTTGAGTTGCATGTGAAGTGCCTTAAAGTACTGTACTTTTTTTCCAGTAGAAGAACTTGATTTACCAACATGGAGACTTTCCTGGCACTGCTAAGAAAGCTTCTTTTGCAGCAATATTTTCCTGCAGTTTTTTCTTCCGTATTCCCATTGCCAAGTCTTTTCCGTACTGTTTCTGAGATCCCTAGCACTCCATTCCAGATTAGAGACCCTAAGCCGGTGTAAGTGCAAAAAGTCCAGCAAGCATTTGTCTGGTGGCTGCTCATAAACCTCAAGGATTATGGATTCCTACTGCTGCAGTGCTGGCGTCCCACCCCTGCAGACCACAAAGGCTTTCGGTTTCCCGCTGAGATTCCAGTCAGAACTGGAGCTGGCCCAAACCATCGCCAGAAGTCTGATCACTAGTTGTCCTACATTTCTGCCACAGACCAGGCAATTTCAGGCCCCTGGACAGGTTTCAAGTTCTGATCCCAGTTAATCCCTGTGAAAAAACTCTGCCCCTTCTTACACAAACCTGTTGTTCCTCTGGGACCAGTATCACCATGGCATTAGAGCAAGCTGGGTGGCTGTTCTGACCATCTTCTTTCTTTGGCAAATGTATCCCCTCACAGGCTCAGATACTGGTCCTGCCTCCTAAATCCTCGGAACTGGGCCTGAGCACTAAGTATCGGTACCAGACCAGACATGACCACATGGTCTGTAAATGCCTCTCACTGAGTATCTCCTATGCGGCAACCATCGGAGGACTGACAACCATCATAGGGACCTCCACTAGCCTCATATTCTTAGAGCACTTCAACAAGTAAGTGATATTGTAGTTGTGTGAGAATGGTGGTTGGATCATTATCATCTCCGTGGCTTTCCCCATGGGTTATTTACTTCCTTAAGGAACACTTGTCTCTCTGAAGACAATTTTGTTTCCTCCTCTACTCTAATGTTATTACTAATGGTTAGTGGTTGAAAGGGGTAGCTTAAGTTCATACATAACCAAGTCTTTCTCCTATGCAAAATGAAAATTTCTCAGCATGTGGTAACATTTAAGTTTCTTCTTTTGATTTTACAAACTGATTATCATCAAGGCAGCAGGCACCCTGGAAAAGTAAATACAAAAGCCATGAAGATACAGGAAAGAAGACAAAGGAAATACTCACAAAAGAAGAAATGTCATAAAATCAGCTTCAAGTTCTTCTATGGGACTTGGATTTTACAGAATTTCCAAAGATTTTGTTGTTATGACATTTCCATCAAATGCACATATCAGACACCTTTGTCAGAGCCCAACAGACTATAGTAATTATTTCTGTCATCCACAGTAAGACATACAAAGATATTCCAGGTGAAAGCATGCTTAAGTCTGCTGACACTAAAAAGAGTTTTAAAAAAACACAGGTAGGGCCAGAATTTCACTCCTGGTAACTCTAAGGGGTTTTGAAGCTGGCTAGACAATCCAGAACACCTGGTCTTAAAGGTATGAAGTGCTATATGGCTCATCTGTTGTTAAGACATGGTCAGTGATTGACATTCTTTGGCAATTGGTTGCACCATGCACATGTAATGCAGCTGTTGCAAATACATACTGATGCAATTTTTCTATCATGCCATGACAAATATATATACACATATATATTTGTGTGCATCTATGCGTATTGGCCACGCCTATCCTTTTACTTTCTAACTTCCTGTTCATCCTTTCTTTCCTTTACAGCCACTACCCAAATGCTGAAGTGGTGAATTTTGGAACCTGGTTTTTGTTCAGTTTCCCCGTCTCCCTCATCATGTTGGTCCTGACTTGGTTCTGGATGCATTGGCTGTTCTTGGGTTGCAAGTGAGTGCAGGTTGTTCAAGTTGCATGGATTATGAAAGCAGGGCATCTGTGGCTGCTCTAGAACATGTCTCATAAAGATGTTTCCAATTGCAAACGACAAAAACTAAGGCACATCTTCCTCCTTCTTGCCAAAACAATTACCAGAGGAAATCTTATTGCTTAGCTGTGTTGCATAGACAGCAGTGTACAGTATTGCAGCTTGAGAGTGAAGTGCTTAGGTGTTGCTGATGGAAACCTTTATGATGCATTCAACTGATTTTTTGACTCTCGTGACCATGAGGAGTGGTGGACCAAAAATCTTGTTAAAGGTCCCTTCGGAAAAGTACAGCTTAAAAGATGAATAGAAAAGTAACTGCAAGTGAACAAGTCACTTTTCAGATCTGCCCCCAGCCCAATAAAATTAAGGTAAACCCAGTTAAAATTAAAGGTAAACAGACTTCATATATATTTCTCTTCAAAGTGGAAAGGACTCACAGCCTAAGAGACTAATACCTTTTGATACCAGTAAGTCCCTTAGTCTCAAAATAAGAACAGGGCTCAATCTCCTAGTTCATTTGTACCACGTATTCTCTTTGCAGAGGCATTTAGCAAAGTTAATGAAAATTGACTAAATGTGTGCATTTAGAGTGGATTAGTTAATCTGCATTAAATTGTGGTGCAGACACATTTACTCAGAATTAAGGTGGCCTTAATTTGATTTAGTTTACTCTCAAAAGTAAGATGAACTGACATCACTAATTTATTTCACCTAAGACAATGAATAAAATGATAATGACTCCTGTTTGCTGCTGACCTTGAGTAGATTAAAAAAGGTAACTTAGAGGTGAATAGCTCCATGTCCTTCTCTCAGTCTCCTGATCCTTGTAGTTCCTAATTAAAAGGCTAAAATAAGTCCACTTTTTTTTTTTTTAAATCTTGAGAGGAAACAGGCCCTAACATGACCCTCAATTACTTTTTTTTTTTTTAAATAAATATAATTGAAATTCCACATTGCATCCAGGACTTCATGCTGATTAATGTTGTTCTAAATAATACCAGAGATTGAAGCATTATCGACTTTTTCAGAAGTACGGGTTGATTCCAAGCCTCCTTAATCTCTGAATCCTGTTCACTGCAGTTCATTAAAGAATATATTATGTTAGGAGCTTTGCTACAATACTCTGCCTTCACGTCTTCCGAAGCCTAGAAACACTTATAGCATGTTGAAACAGCTACCTGTGCATAAATGCTTACTGAATTCGCATAACATTCATGTTCTTTTCCTAGGAAGCCCAGTGTCATCAATCTGGTTTTACTTGGCCCAGTTGGAACAACACATCAGACTTGCTATTTAGGTTCTAGATTAGGTTGAAGTGGAAGGATAACGGACCAACCAAATGATTTTTGCCAGCAAAGCAGAGCTAAGGATAAAATTGTTAGTACAGAATTGGCCATTATAAAACATATAACTCTTCTCTTTCAGCAGCTGCATTACTGCTGGTGAATTTTACTGGAGTCTAACAGCAAGGTTTGCAAGGAAACTTAAATATAAGTACAAGGCAGTGCTAAGTGCGCTAAAAGCAAGTGTCATATAGATGTCCATTTACAAGTAAAATGAAAGCCTATTTAATACTTTTTTGTTAACCAGATGGGGCCTACCTGCATTTTGAGCTGCACAAATTCCTTTGAGAATCTGGCCATAACCAGACACATGGAGGGACATCATAGTCCATGGTTTGGCCAGTGCTATGGGATGGATCTCTAGAAGGGTACCGATTGAGATATTAAAATAAGAGAAACTATAAAAGCAGGCCATTGTGTTCCCATGGTACTTCAGTCACTGAAGTCCCTGCTGATGCAGCCTGTTTTAGCCTGGCTTAGCTGCAGAGGTTTCTCAACCCACGTCATACACCTCTGCGTGACAGAGGGTGCAGCTGGGGCAGAAAAAGCAGAGATTTGTGGCTCAAAGTACAGCAAAGCGATGTTACTGGAAAGGACTAAGGACCTAATTTTCATACAAATGTATAGCACGTTTAAATATATTCAGTGATGAAATGTGCTTGTATGTCCCTGGCAGAAGTACAGGCATTTTTCACCAGGACAAAACACTACGCTGACTGCCCTGGCCTCTGTGGCAGAGGCAATTTGGTGCTACACTGATTGTGCCTGGTTACAAACAGCTAGTATTAGTAGAAGCAGACTGGTCATGAAAGGTATTAGGATCCTCAGCACAGTTTTCCCACTTTACTTACAGTGAATCATGAATATTCAAGTCAAATCAAGTTCAAAAGCCAAACCAGGCCCCATGTGTGTTGGATACCCCTGATCTGACTGGAAGAAAAGATCTATTCATCTCATTAAAAAAAACTATTGACAGCTGGCTTCTATCACAGTCTTTGCATGTGATGATAGAAATTAGCCACACCCTTTGGAGGTTTCTGGCACCAGAAAAATCTGGCCACTGCCAGCTCTCTGAGGAAGCCTACACAAAGGGAGTCCAGGCACAGCTCAGGATGGCTCAATGATACAAGTCAGTATTTGTCTGAGCACCCTGAGGACCCTCCTTCTGTGTGTAGGATTGATTCTCAGACGATCGAAGGAAACATGCAATGACTTCCCTTCCCATTGCCATCAGGCCTTGCCCCAGTCGCATCTTCTCCCAACTCTAGGAGCCTTTGCCAACTGGACTTTTCAGTTTGCCTCATTGCTATTATTTTTTATGCTGTGGTGGGTTTTTTTTTGAATATTTGATGTCCTAGTCTAATTTTACTGTGCTATCTACCTCAGTTTTAAAGAGACCTGTTCTGTGAGCAAGAAGAAGAAGACCAAACGGGAAGAAATGTCAGAGAGAAGAATTCAAGAAGAATATAAGAAACTGGGAAATGTTAGGTAAAATGGAGCTGCCTTCCTCAGGAATTTGCCTCTCTAGGCAGGACCATCCTTTCATCTTTCCCTCTATGTTGCCTTTGGCTCATGGAGATTACTCTTGAACTGTCAGCTCTTTCTCCTCCTTTACAGAATAGGAGTAGAACTAAATGCAAAAATGAACTGAAATCAAGTACTTTGTTACAAGTATGCATTTGTTTAGTCATTTATTAAAGGAAATAAGAAGGATTCAGGTTTATACTAGGGTCCAAAGGTTATCTGAGTCAAAGTTTGTCTCTGCCTTCGAAGTAAACCAGTAACAACCCTCCTTCCAGGTTCAGGCATATACTTATTTTGGTGGATAAAAGTCCACTGTTAGCAAAGGCTTTGCAGCAATCTCCCACATGGTGAGATGTCCAACCCTCTCAGTTGCTCATAATCCTTACTTATGGTGGCAAAAAAATCTCTCTTGAAAATATTATTTTGCAAGATATTAAATTTTCAAAAGGGTTGATATTTCATAAAATCCATTCTTCCCCAAAAATTTTTGTGTTCTTCAACCTAAATTTTGACAGATCAACTTGCTGTGATCAACTCTGAATCTAGACTGTTGTTCAGACTGTGCCTAAATATGAAACCATACTTAATTTAAATCTATCCTAAATTAAAACTCAGTGTCCTCAACTCACCTTTAATCATATTTATTCCACCCGCTTAAAATATTTGTACTAATCCACATTGTCATTTGCTCTTATGCTTTCTACACTTTTGAAAAATGCAGTGGAAAATGTTTCCAGTGGAATAGTAACATAAGCTTTACCTTGTTACCACACTTAATCAGATAATAAGACAAATACAAAACAAGCATTTATAAATATTTTCCTTCACGTCTTGCCCATGAATGACTGAATTGCAAACACTGACTGATATTTTTAGCTTATTTTTACTGGGTTTAGATGGCTCTCAGCTGGGTGCCAAATGCAGAATTCTTTAGTTCAAATTAATCTTCCTTTCTACTTTCCATATGTCTTTTACCCTTCTTGTTGAAACCAAATTCTACTTTCTTATTTCTTCTGGAATTTGCTCTCACGTTTTCAGAGAGAGCTTGGATTGCATTCCTAATTTTTGTTTTGTTTTTATTTCTAGCTATCCTGAGATGGTGACTGGATTTTTCTTCATTCTGATGACCTTGCTTTGGTTTACCCGTGAGCCCGGCTTTGTACCAGGATGGTCATCTTTTTTTGAGAAGTAAGTGAAATTCCCTGAACTGCAGCACAGGAATATGGTCTTGCATCTTCTTACTTTCTGCAATAACTTTTGGCCATATAATATCATCAGCCACTTTTAACAAGGTAGCGAAAAATGAAGTCTTTGATTTTTGCTTTTTAAACTACATCTGTTCACATGGTGGCAAATTGTATTCTCTCTCAGTAAGTAGAGTGAGTTAAGTAGAAAAAGTAAAATAAACATATTTCAAATGTAAAAAAATAGGAGGGCCAGATAGTGAAGTTAAAACATTTTAGTGCATTTGTAGAAAAGCTACCACTGGAATAGATCGCAACTATAATTCAAACAAAAACTTTAGGGTTCTTTTTCAATTCTATTTTGAAGATAAATTTTATCAAGAATATGTTCGTTTCAATTAAACATTGCACAGAACAGTAACTGAAGCAAATAATTTTTATTTTAAATAATGTTGAAACATTATATTAAAATTAACTATAAAACAGTTAATATTAAAGAGTAAGTTATTTGAACTTAAATTTTCTTTACGTTTCTGCTACATTCTGCTAATTTTGACAGAGAAACAATTTTTAATACTGGGATTTCCTGAATTTCAAGTTCAAAATACTTTTTCAGATTGAGTTTTAAACATTTAATTTAAAATCAATCTACAGTTCATTTCCAATGAATCACTTAGGCTTGACTTTCCCCAGAATTTCTCAGTGTATCTCGTTTCTAATAAATGCATCATTTTTCTGTACCTCCAAGCTAATAGATTTGTAAACCAAAAGGAATTTCTATCTTTTCACTGGATTGTTAAAAAATTGCCGAGCAGTGATTGAAGTTGCATATTGGAGCCAGTTTAATAACTGGGAAATAAAATCAAATCTGTATCCTTGATATGCAGACATTTTTCTAGTCGATTATTAGTAAGATTCCAGATGTGGAAACACAGAATCTTCGAGGTTGGAAGGGACCTTAAAGATCATCTTGTCCAACCGTCAACCTAACTGACAAAAATAGACACCCACACAACAAACAAGAAGCATCACCATCACTAGACCACACCTCCCAGCACTACATCAACCCGTCTTTTGAACACCTCCAGGGATGGTGCCTCAACCACCTCCCTGGGCAGACTATTCCAATGGCTGATAACCCTTTCAGTGAAAAAAATTTTCCTAATATCCACAACTTCACCTACAACAATCTGCTTGGACCCATGTACCTTGTTTGTAAATGTTTCTGGTTGTGCGTTTTTATCATAACCCCACTGTTCTTTTCCTAGGAAAGGTTACCGGACTGATGCCACTGTCTCTGTATTTCTTGGTTTTCTCCTTTTCCTCATTCCAGCAAAAAAGCCCTGTTTTGGAAAAAGGGAAAAAGGTAAGGAGGATGCAGCAAGAAAGAGATCTGGAACATTTTCCAGTGTTTTAATGATACTTTTCTGTTCTCTGCAAAACTTTCCAAGAAGATATTTTTATTGCGGAAGGTCAGGAATCAGTTTCTTCTCTGATACCAACCATTCCTACATCAAACCTATAGTTTTTTTGTTGCTTCAGCTCATATTGTCTCATCCGGCAGATTATAAACAGACCTTGTATCTGAGGCCACCATCTCTTCCATGTTTTCAGAGTTACAGAAATTTAGGACAGAGTTTTAAGAAAGGTTGAGATGAAGTTCCATATAGAGAACTATAATGCAGGTGTTTGCAAAATTGGCTGAAGATAAGCTCTAGTAAATAACTTGGCCATCACTTATACAGCAGAAATCATTGATCAAGTAAACATAAAAGAAGTCAGTAAAGATCAAACAAAGTTCCAATTTGGGCCAATACTTCTTTCACAGTCTTTCTCATAATAATAATGATTGCTATTTCACATTCCTGTTTGGGTAATACTCAGAAGTATTAATTAGTTTGCTGTGACAGGCTTTCTGCAGACACGTATGAAAATAGAGTCTACATAGAGTTTTGTAGAGATTACAAACATACACAGATATGTTTATTTTTTATAGTGACATATATGCAGCATTTAGAAAAAATGACACACTCTAAATCTTACTTGAAGAAAACACTCAGGCACCTAAAAAATATGCCTTCAGATAAAATCTAGGGACATAAATGCACTTTATCAAGCCTCATGGCCTAATGGAGAGAGAAAATGCTGTTATTTGATAAAATAATTGTATTGTAACTCCATCTTTCTAGTCTACAGATAATTTGCACACACGTATACACAGCAGAGTACACAATCCCTCAAAAAGCTATAGAATGAAACACAGAGGTTTGTAACTACTCACATCAACAGAGCAGCCAAGAGGAAGTCAGGACATTTGGAATTAATATTCTGTATTTTCTGAGGCTGAGCGAACCAGAGAACTAGGTTCTTCACCTCTCTCACAGATAGTTCTCAAGTTAACTTCCATGGATATTACATTATTCCTACTAGTGTGAAAAATGTGAAGATTTCTGCAAAAAGGCCAATGTAATACTGGTCACACATTTGCTTTATTTTGGTATAGGAGATGGTGAAAAATCAACAGACATTAACGCATTGGATCCCATCATTACCTGGAAGGACTTCCAGAAGACCATGCCTTGGGAGATTGTAGTATTGGTTGGAGGAGGTTATGCCTTAGCAGCTGGATGCAAGGTACTGATTTAGATTTATCCTCCTTCCTAAAAAAAAATTATAAACCTGGACTTTTAATCCCTTTGTATGCTCCCAAGGCTGGATTTACATTGTGGAAACTTTTGAGTTTGTGTATAACCTAGTCACGACTCCCTGCATTCAATGGGCAGTTATGTAGCAAAAAAAAAGATGGTTAGGGCTCAAGTCAATTGTGTAAGCATCTGCCATTTCTGATGCTTTAGAATACCTAGATGTTCCTTCAAGGCTGGCAGACACAACACTCAGGGAGACCTCACACTTTCTCAACTAACAGTTAACCAGACAGAGGGGGAACTTCTCAGCTGCCACTGGATGCTCCTCTTTTGGTAAATGGGTTATGCTCCTAGTGCTGGACTGGATAAATCATACTCTAGTCTCTACTGACTGTATCTACACTCAGTATAATTCATGAATACAGATCTAGCTCTCCTATAGACTCCCAAGATGAATTCTACCCAGACTGTGCAATCCTTCATCACCAATTTGCAATACTCCAGTTCACATGCTGAAGAATGAGGGATCAGGCTTGGTGCCTTTTAAATATTATTAACTGCCAAATGTATCTCTCTGTTACTATAGACAACTATTTATCAGGCACTGCAGTGAAATCCAGTTTACTGAACAAAAGGAAACGCAGAAAGCAATGACCTAGACTTTGTTTATTTGCTCGTGGGATTCTTTGATGCAAACTGCCCTGAAGAGAAGAATCTGTTTTACAAGACTACTAAGTATTTAGCCATTCTTGTACTTCTATCTTTTCCTTAGACCTCTGGCCTCTCTACATGGATTGGACGCCAAATGCTCTCCCTGAGCAGCCTTCCCTACTGGGCTGTAACTCTACTGGCCTGCATTTTGGTGTCCCTGGTAACAGAGTTTGTTAGTAATCCAGCAACCATAACCATCTTTCTGCCTATTTTATGCAGCATGGTGAGTAAAAACAAATACATTTTCAGTCTGTTATTTTCCAACAGGCTCGTGGGAATGTTTCAGGACATCAGGGTATTGGCACCCTGATAACACAAAACCCAGCCTCAGTTCCCAAGCTGTTGTCCTGCAGTCTTGGGTTTAGGAAAAACAATAAACTTGGGCAGCCAAAAGTATATTTTAGCACCAAGAAATTTATTCGATACCTCTCTGACAAAGTGAAAATATAGCTGCTGCACTGAGGGTTTCACAGTCTAAGAACAAGAAAAGGTGACGATGCAATCAACAAAACTGGTGAAGTCCACATAAAGCCTGAGATACTCTTATCAATGTTATTTTATATGTGCTGTTCATAAGCTAACAGTCACCCACTCACTACTTGTAAGAAAAGACTGTAGCAGTGAATTTTATATCAGATTTTATCTGGTAAGCATACTATCATCCAGCATGGGAAGCAGAGGTGTTTGTAAGTAAAAAAAAAATATAAATCAGGAGACTAGTGACAGAAGCAGATAAAAGAGATACAAATTTCATTTTATATTGGAATAGCAGTTACAGAAAACTGTCTTATTTCTTTTCTTTTATGTAATGTGAAGCTTTTCTTATCAAGAATGCAAATAATTAATCATGTTTCCCTACTGGAACAATGTTATGGGATTGTCCCAAAGTACATTTTGTCAACAGCTCTGAGGTAATATCACAGAATCACAGAATCCTAGTGGTTGGAAGGGACCTCTGAGATCATCGAGTCCAACCACAAAAAAAACAAAAAACAAAACAAAACAAAAAACCACACCACACCAAACGCCCACCAAAAACAACGCTCCCAACAACTAAACCCCACACTCAACACCTCACCATAAACCAATAACCTTGGGCACTAGAGCATGCCCTGAAGAGCCACGTCTATACGTTTCTTAAATACCTCCAGGGATGGTGACTCCACCACCTCCCTGGGCAGGCTGTTCCAGTGCCTCACCACTGTCTCAGTAAAGTAGTTCTTTCTAATATCTAATCTAAATCTCCCTTGCCGTAACTTCAGACCATTCCCCCTGGTCTTGTCGTTCGTCCTTTGGGAGAAGAGGCCAACACCTGCCTCTCTACACCCTCCTTTCAGGTAGTTGTAGAGGGCAATGAGGTCTCCCCTCAGCCTCCTCTTCTCCAAACTAAACATGCCTAGTTCCCTCAGCCTCTCCTCATAGGACTTGAACATATGAAGATATGCTCAGATGAAAATAAGTAATTATGTTAGTATGCCTTATGAGTTCAGATTTACTTCTGCTCCATGCAGAATGAGACTCTCCTAAAGAGCAATTTAGAGCAGTAACCTACTTTTAGTAGTCTGAACTGCCACCTTAAGATAGTCTCTCTTTTTTGACTGTAAAAGTAACTTGCAGACACTTCCCTTTCCAAAATGAAGCTAGACTTGTGAATACCTTTCCCCCTGACATAAAACTAGACCATGGCAATATTTCACCACCACTGAAGGCTGCAGTGGAAGAACATTTCCTTAGATCACTGTAAAGAATATTCTATCATACTGCCTTCTCTCCATGTGAGTTTGGACCACGAACAACTAGTTTTAACCACTGTTCAGGATGACTTTATACAATGGTCTCAGTACCTTCAGCAACTGAAAGAAATAAGTTATTCATGTCAACCTCTTGGATGAAGACTGAGGTGGTAGTCAGTGTTAAGATCCGAAAGACACAAGACATAATGACATGGGGAACCAGTGGGAAAAAGAGCAAAGGGTGCCTAATAGTCAAAATCTCCACCCTCCCTCAGTGTGAGCTGTTTCAGGAGAAATCCCTGGAGTGTGATCACCTCCAAATTTATAGCATTGCTCTACTCTAAAAAAACAAAAAAACAAAAAAAAAACCAAAAAAAAAAAACCAAAAAAGAATTCCACACTGAAGTTTAGAAACCAGGGAGGTGAGCTTCACAGAACCTTATCTTCACATAAAGCAGACAGAATCTTTTAATCCTAATTGTGAGCAGTGGTTTTTATTGCTTAAGTGAACACCTCTCTCTGTCTCTCCTTCCAGTCAGAAACCCTGCTTATTAATCCTTTATACACCCTGATTCCTGTCACCATGTGTATCTCATTTGCGGTGATGCTACCAGTGGGTAATCCTCCAAATGCCATTGTCTTCAGTTACGGGCACTGCCAGATTAAAGATATGGTGAGTCTTGAGAACGGGTATATCTTCCCATGCTTCATGCAACTTTGAAACCTCGTCCCCACATCCAGCAGCCAATAACAATAATTATATTTGTTCTAATATAAAGTCACATTGATCTGTACTGCTGCTATGCAACTGAGCTGTCATGTTAAGAAAATTCACATATCTGCTGCAGGATACGCACATTTCTCAACTTTATTTTTTATGAATGCAATGGTCTAAAGAGGTATCAAAGAACAGGAGTACACAATCCTTTGCACTGACCTGTTAAGACACAGGAAATAATGAGAAAATGGATTTATCACCTAGCTCCACAGTTAGTCATGTAGTTATTGCGCTGCTATGTGTGGTATAACACCCCATTCTGTTTATGATTGAGAAGTTCAAGTGACAAACTGAGCAGTTTTCCAATGAGCTGCATCAACCTCTGACTATCATTCCTGAATACTCCCACTCTAATACATAACACTGTGGTTTTTTGGCTCTAGAAATCAGTATAGGTAATTTATCACTATATATATATGTCAGTATACATACATACACACAAACCACTGCCTTCTGTTTTCCATGTTAATTGTTTTTGATCAAGTTGTCATTGATCATACTCTGATGCATTTTGCTTTTGTAGGTGAAAGCTGGCCTGGGAGTAAACCTGATTGGTCTGGCTGTGGTCATGGTGGCAATCAACACTTGGGGAATTAGACTCTTCCAGCTGAATACTTTTCCAGAATGGGCAGCAGTTGGTAACATCACTCGCCAAACATAATCTCCAATGAAAAAAAAAAAGTGCAAGACCAAAGCAAATTGGGACAAAATATAAACCTACGTTGCACATATGAAAGGAGAAAATTTGTGTATACATTGAACCAGGATCCATAGCAAAACCATGAAGAAAATCCACAGGGAGGACTGCTTAAGCTTTTCACTTCTGAAAATCAACATGAGTTAAAAAGCAAGATTAGCTTTGCTCTATTGTTGCTTTTTCCTGTGATACTATAACTCTGAAAAAAAAAAAATATTTCCTCCAAATTCTCTGCCTATGGTTCTTTCATGCTCTAAAACAATTATGTAGGACTGGTAAAATAGAGAATATAGGACTCCAATGACAGAAGACGAGCATACATACGCTGGTGTATTCAGTAGTAGGATATTCAGTCCTACCATTGACTCCTACAACGAACAAAGGGTGAGTCTTATTCCCAGACCCAGAGTTTTATAAGCCTACTGCTTTTACAAGCAAATTATAATTCTTTTAGGGTGACTCATCACTGTGTTGGAAAAAAAAACATTTTCCCATCTAACTCATATGGCCTGGACAGAAATACAGCTACCAATTACCAGCTACAGCACTTCAAAGGGAGAATAGAAACCACCAAACAGATAGGAAGGAGAAGTCTCCTGGGAAGGAAAATGTTTTTTTTTTTCCACAGCACTAGTATAAAGTTTCCAATATTGCAGTACTTGCAGTCTCTACTTTGGAAGGAAGAGATTCAGAAACAGATCGACAGTTTTGTTCAATGCCTTCTTTCATTATCATTGTACTGCAACGGGTGCTTTTTCAGCAGGAGAAGCTGTGACCAGCAAAACCTTACCAAGCCAACAGACCCAGTGCTCTCCTCTCTCTTTGGCTGCTGTTTAGATAGTTACACAGTTATGATTCCCTTGAGAAAAAAAAGTACAATCTCATCCAAGACGGCACTTGGCACTGCTCCATAAGTAAGAAGGGAGAGGGCTGAAGTGGAGTGGTGCTGGTGTATCTCCTCATTGTGTACATTCGCTTAAACATCACACCCACCTGGTCTCTAGCAGCCCAGAGAACAGGAAATTCAAATGTAGGAAACTGTGACATAGAGCAGGTAACCACCAAACCAAAAGGCTGATCTCTTCATCATCTGCAAAGTGAATTCCCTGTTTTTCTGACCGGATCCCTGTGATACTCAATAAACCTCTTGTATTATGTCCTGTTTTTAATCATTTCTTTAATGTCAATGCATTTAAACTGTATATTAGGATGATTGGATCTCATGTAATCCCACTCTTTATATATATATATACATTTTAATGATTTTTTTATGCTTTCCACTTATAATCTAGGCTCTCTAGATGTTAGTGTGACTGTCTATTCTGCAAAAAAAAAAAAAAAGCCAATAAAATAAATTATTCACTACTGCATATTCTGGTGCTCTATGAGAATATAAATAGGATCTATTTCACCTCATAACCCGCCAAGCCCTTAGACAAGGAGCCTTGAGACAGCAGGAGGTGTTGGTTTACTGCTTCTGTCAAAACAGAGGGATCCCACAGACTTGCCTCGGAAATAAACAGATACAATAAGAGGTCACAGGTTAGCAGAGGGGGAACAAAATGGGAAAAATCACAAGAGCATGTTTTAGCCCTTGTACCAAAAGCAGGAGGCAGCATCCTTTAGCAAAACAATTCATATTCATAGTCATTCCTGTAAATTTGGTTTGAAAAACAAAGTGTTTCTGGGGATCAATGTATCCCCATGCCCTCCTAATCCATGAAACAGGACCTCAACCTCACTTTTTCAACTCTTCTCACCTCCCCAGTTCCTGTGGTCTCCCTGTCCTGAGCTTGCTGCTCTGCGGCACCCCAGCACACAAACCTCATGCCTTCCTCTGGGTTCCAGATGCTCCACACCACTCCAGCTCCCCTCCCTGGGTCTCTTACTGCTTCCCAGCAAGCGGCTGTTGCTGGGCACAGATCCTGATGTGGTGCTCAAATCTGGCGCCCCGGTCTCCCTCCCAGCACGAGCTGCAGTCCCCCAGTAAGCTGCACCTAGTACTGAAGCAGGAGAGGGAGGGCTGCAACACCTGCCCACCATGGGCAACTTTCTCCAGGAACAAGCAATTCAGCGGGTGGTGCTGCCCACAGTACCAAGGGTCCTGTCCTCACGCACAACAAGCATGACATCTCTTTGTTTACAGTCCTCAAAGTTAGTTTGACTCATTCTCCCCCCGCCAAGAAACTCTCTTTCTGGCTTGCTCTCTTCCCAAGGCTTTAGCTGCTCTGAGCCTTTTACGGTGTACTCATCTTCTAATCCTTTTCACTTCACGCTTCATCCAGCACCATCTTCAAATTGCCTAGCTGCTCAGCAACAAATCACTCTCCACCCTCCTAATACTCATTTCTCAGCTCAGCTCCCATCAGGCCTTGCTATCCCACACCTTTCCCAGGGGATGTGAACTCGGGATATTCTCATTTGCAAGAGAGACGAGCTGCTGGCACACCAGGCACCTTTAGGGAGACCTAGGATTACTCACAAATCAAATAGGGTGGCCACCAATAGCACTAGGTAAATGGAAATTGCCTGGTGCTGCGTTGCACATCCCAAGCAATAGTTCCTCAGGAACATTTCTATCAGTACGCCTCTGGCATAGTTTTCTTATCACCAGATTAGTGCAGAGAAATTAGGGGTGGACTCACACAAGGAATTTCCTCAGCAGCCTTCCCTTCTGTTTCGGTGTTCTCAGGACACCGATGCTGGCACTTATCACTGCCATGTCCCACCAGGCATTTTCAGGAAGGCAATGTGCTGTACTGGCCCCTTTTTCCATATCAGATCAGTCAGTGCATGCATCACAGCTAGGTTCTGTCCTTAGACATTCATGCATGGTACCCTTCATTTCACTGAAGACATAAGAAAGTACCTGAAAAAGTATTTACTGGTAGAATCTGAATGTCACAAAGGAAACGGGAAAATAGCAGCAGATGAACTATAGGCTTAGGGCTGGGAAGCTACATGGCTCATAAGGTGACAGCAATGGGTGCTGATTGCTCCTTTTTAAAAAAAATAAAATAATATAAATAAATGGCAAGGAGAAAGAAAAGTGGGAAATTTTCACTGGTAATTTATAGCATACTGTCACTCAACTTCACATTTGGCTATTGGCAGAGACAATCTGAAGTCTTTTCTTCAGAGGGGAGATAAGCCTGATTTCAAATTAAGTGATTTCCAGATGCTTTGAACATTCAGCACATCTATCAAGTCCTAAAAACAGAAGTTTTACTTTCAGACCAGAATTTAAGATTCTTATCCAAAAAGTATAATCACATTAACTAGTAGTAGTATACTATTTTATCTTACAGTTTTATATTACTTTTTACTAGAATCCTATTAAAGTTACATACATATTTTTTCACAGAGATATAAAACCTGAATAATTTCATGGAAGTCAACTGAGGTGATTTATACTGAGCATTCTGCAGCTTCATTCTGCAGCTGACAGAGTAATGTTTTATTTCTAAGGAAAAAAAGCAGAGCAGGATAGCTGTACTTAGTACTTGTACAGGGTTTGTTCAATACCCTCTGGTTTGCAGAAAATTTGAGTAACAGAATTTAGAACATGTCCTTTTTTTTTTGTTTGTTTTTCTTTCCATACACTGATTAGTATCTTACTACTTAGGTTGCACCTTTGGACCGAAAGGTGCAATTGAGAGAGAAGGGCTCTAATCAGTTTGATAAAAGGTTGCAGAATCTGTTTTCACACAGAAAGCTGAAAGTGTGTTCCACTCCAGCATTTGGGTTCACATGGCAGGAAGGTTACTTGTGTAGTTATGGTTTGAGTCTGTCATTCACAGGAATGAGGTATTCAGGTATTTTCCAGATGTATTAAAGACTAAAGCCAGGATCAATTTTGGTGTGAAAATCTATTCCAAATGCAACTTAAGAAATTTGGTTTATTTTTCAATAGAGTAAATTTGACCTTCTGCGATTAATGTATGTTTCAGGTGAAAAGCAAATAACCTCCACAGCCATTTTATCTCAGTACAAATTCAATAAGAATGACCTTGGCTCGGGACTTTGTAAAGTAAAGGTTAGCCTATACCACCAAGAAACATAACAAATAGAACTAAATATCTCTTTCTCATCCCTCTGAGGCAGAAATAAAGAGCTGTACAGGAAATTTCTCTATGGAGTTTACCAGTAACATATGACTCTGATACCCACCATCACTTCCCAATATTGAAAAGAATTCTGCATCACAGCCAAAGGTTATTGGATTTTACACACACGTACCAATTCACAACCATGTTTCTGCAAACACATATATAACCTAGACTTATGAAATCAACTCCCTATTAACTCTGAAAATTCCTGTTTCTTCCTTTGCAACACTTCTATTTTACCAGTAATCTAAGGGCCATCTGTAATCTGGGCTGACAGTAGTGCGGGCCCTTTAAAGCACATTTCCAGATGCTCAGTATGTACAACAAATCTGTCCAAGAAAACACGCACAGAGGAGTTGTAACAGCTGTTGGTGCACACAGCTCCTAGCATCACAAGGCAAAGGAGAACCACAAAGGAGAACCACGGTGGAAAAATTCTGCTTTAGCAAATATTTTTTTTTTAAGTGATACCACAACTCCCTGTGGTATCACCACTGAGAAATATCCTGCACTACCAGATCACCACTACGTTACTTTAATCATCAGAAATCACTGTGAAAAAGGGACACTCTACATTAAGAGAAGTCATGTATCTTTACCTGAAATCCAGAATAAAAGTTTCTGATGATGCAGATGATGTTACCTAATGCAAAAACATAAGGAAAAATAGTTGGCTTCATTAAACTTTTCCCTGTCCTTGAGTAACTCCTCTCTAGTATAACCCATTTTTACAGAAGGTGGCTAGAGGTACTAGTGATTTAACTAACGCAGATGGGGTTAGGAAAGCCAATCCCAGGGCCCTGAGTGCCTTAATGACCCTGGCCAGCCTCACCTGGGAAGCCTACAGAGGCTACTCTTGTTACAAAATCAGGAGCCAGAGACCCCTATTGGCATACCAGCTGCTGAAGGAAATCTAAAGAAATGCTGAGGGAGCTGGTCAACGTCCTTGTGAGGCCATTCTGTGGTGGTTTTGAAAGTTTATGGTGACCCAGTGAAGCCCCTGAGGACTGGAAGAAAGCAAATGTCACTCCTATCTTCAAGAAGGAAGATTTGGGGGACTACAAGCCAGTCAGTCACATCGATCCTTGGGAAGGTGATGGAGCTGTTTCCAAAAATATGAAAGACAAGTGATTTAGAGTAATCAGCATCAATTAATGAAGGATGCCTTACCAGCCTGGCACTTGTACTAGCTTGGTAGATGAGGGGAGAGCAATACATGTTGTTTGGCAAGGTTTTTAACATGGCCTTAAAAGGCTGTGGTCAGCACCACAAAGTCCAGCTGAAGGCCAGTCTCTAGTGGCATGCTCCAGGGAAAAATACCAGAGCCAATATTGAATTATTGAACACTGGCATATTTATTAATGGCCTGGACAACAGAACAGAGTGCAACCTTAGCAAGTTCATAGACAATACGGAATTGGGAGGAGTGGTTGATGCACAAGATGGTTGTAGTGTCACTCAGAAGAACCTTCACAGGCAAGAGAAATGGACCAATATGTATGTCGTGAACATATCAACAGAGGGAGATGCGAAGCCTTGTATTATGAGAGGAATAATCCCACACCCCAGTACAAACTGGAGCCAACTAGCTGGAAAGCAGCTTTGTAGAAAAGGACCTGGGGGTCCTGGTAGGAAAGCTGAATATGAGTCAGCAATGTTCATAGCCCTGGTGAAACACACATAAACTATGTCCAGTTCTGGGCTCCCCAGTACAAGAGACACATGGGCATACCGGAGCAAGTCCTACCCAAGGGCCACAAAGATCAAGGGATGAAGCACACATCATGAGACAAGGGACTGTAGTTCTGTGACATAAAATGCCACCACTGAGCATTCATGTTAGTGAAGCTCTGTAACTAAATCAGCTGAACACTGGTGCCCATTAAGCTAATAATTAGCTTTGCTATCTAGCATTTCCTACATTTTCAGTATTAACTCTTTCCTGTATTCAGTGGAAGATAGTCAAGAGCACTAGGGCAGCATTTTTCATCACAAGTTTAAGTCTCAATCCAGAGTAAACATTTAAGAAGTCTGTTAGTAGCTCACAAATTCCTTTCCTTCCATTTTGCCTTGAACTGTCAGCTCCTAAGACATGTCTCAGAAAAATCAATAAATGCAGTTATATCAATTTTCATGTATCTTAAGAGCTATTACCAAAGGAAGGAAGACTGCATATTTTAGCTGGCAATTACAGGTTATCCACACAGGCATTTTGAACACACAGAAATTCACAGTCCCCACGTTAAGTGGAAAACTTGCTTCTAGGTATCTTGAAGGTGCATCCATCCTTTGCAACCTATGACACCACTGCATCCAAAGCCCTCTGAGACCTCAGGTGCAAGATCTGCACGAGGCAGTCATCATCCACGTGTACTTTCTGCCTCCGAAATACAAGGGTTAATCTTTAGTATCATCTAGGATTGCCTCAGGCTGAATCAGGTAGGTAAAACTTGTTACACAGTAGTTGCAAATTTGACAAGAATTGTGTTACAATATTATCCAGCTCCCCAGATTACTATGTGGGACAAAAATGACAGCTTGAGCTAAAATGGAAAGTGTTTCAAACAGTGCAAAGCACTTCAGAAGTCCTGTCTTTAATATTAATGAATACATATTGCTTCCACAGCACTACAGCTCCAGCTGTTTCCCTTCATAATCCGATAGGAAAAAAGAATCCTAACATCAACTTGGAATGCTCAGCTGAAAGTTTCAGCTCCAAATTACACATGTAGAGTAACAGAAGCCTGTTTGGCAACAGATTTTGAATATTATTTCCATTCTTGTCTTTCTGTAATGAAAGGGAAGAACATAAAGCATGTTTGAAGAAATAAATAATCCAGTCTTAAACGCTAACATAATTTTATATGACAAGCAAAGACATATGAATGGGTTAGAGCCAGTATTTTTCAATATTCTGCTCAAGCATAGAAAAGAGAAGGGGAAAGAAAAAACAACAAAGAGAAGCTGGGGGAAACCAAGTTCATCACATTCACAAACACATTAGAACAGCTGTGCAGTGCTGTCCCACTCTATGGGAAAGTTTTTCTCCGTGGAAGACAGTTTCTTTGGTCTGGTCAGAAGTCTGTGAAAGCCAAACTACTATAACTAAACATGGCTGTACTTTATTTGTGAATTCCCTTCACCAAGCACCTTACAGAGTTGATAGGACTCTTCTATTTTACTGAAGAAAAATTAAATTATTTTTATTTAATAGATTGTTGAATTAATAAAACTTACATCTATTCAAATTACTGCAATATTTTCTTCAGAATTTACAACAGAATTTGTGCAAAACTACGGTTTCCAAATGCGGAATTTGCTTTCCATTCAAATAGAAGAGGGTAGTACAACAATATGATCTATATTTTCTCACACATCAGGGTTTTTAGTGGCAACTACGGGTGAAGAAACTATACCAGACACACAACAATGGAGACAGCAGATATATGGTTCTAATCCTAAGAAAATACATGGTAGACAACTGAACCAAATGCAAAGACAATGGGCTGAAGACCATACACAGGTATGAGGAAGTACTGGGAATACCACAGTCACAGAACTGTAAGGGTTGGAAGGGACCTTCAGAGACCATCTAGTCCAACGCCCTGCCAAAACAGGATCACCTACAGCAGGCTGGACAAGAACACATTCAGGCAGGTTTTTAATATCTCCAGAAAAGAGACTCCAAAACCTCTCTGGGCAGCCTGTTCCAGTGCTCTGTCACCCTCAAAGTAAAGAAGTTTTCTCTTGTGTTCAGATGGAATTTCCTGCGTTCCGGCTTTTGTCCGTTGCCTCTTGTCCTGTTGCTGGACACCACTGAAAAGAGTCTGACCCCATCCTCTTGGCACCTGCCCTCTAGATATTTGTAAGCATTGATGAGATCCCCTCTCAGTCTTCTCTTCTCCAAGTTAAATAGACCCAAGTGTCAGCCTTTCCTCACAAGAAAGGTGCTCCAGTCCCTTGATCATCTTCGTAGCCCTCTGCTGAACTCTCCAATAGTTCCTTGTCTTTCCTGAACTGCGGAGCCCAGAACTGGATGCAGTACTCTAGATGTGGCTTTAGCAGGGCAGAGTTGAGGGGTAGGATGACCTCCCTTGACCTGGTGACCAAGCTCTTTGATAGACATATTTGATAGAAATACTGAGCTCTAGTCCTTTGTTCCACACCAAGAGGCAGTAAAAAAGCATACTTAGAACAGTTACAGAAACTGGACTATTAAGTATATAAAGTGAAGGGTTTGGAGTCACAATGTAACTGCTGACCTCCACATGCCCCTGTTACCACTTATGGAAGATAATTCTTCTCTCTTCCATCCTCCCCATCACTCCAGAGACCTCCTCAAGCAACCAAGCAGAACGGAAAGAGGGGGAAGAGATAATAAAAGAAAAAATGAATTTGAAATTTTGGTTAAAGTTGATGGCTTTTTACACTTTTTGAAATCAACCACCTTTGTGCAAAGTCTTCACTGCTGTAAGCAATCACTTAACATAACGGAAAAAGCAGGAGCTCCCTCCCTCCCTCACTCCCCCGGTTCAGTTTGACAAATGAACTTTCCTCATCTCCAATAATGGATTGCAGATCTTAAGGACAGTGAAGTACTGCTGCTCACAAGAAATGACAAGAAAGTTACTTCTTGATGCATTTAATTTCTTTTGGGATGTTATAAGAACTAGGGTATTACAAAGTATGAGGTACGCATAGTAACAGGACTAATAGGACTCCAGTTAGGTCAGGTAAAAATGGGTTACAAAATATTAGGAAAAGTAATAACAAAAAATACAAACAATCTTATCCAGTCATGTATCAGCTGCAAATCCTGATTCTTAGCCCCTTGAAAATCAGTCCCAGGAGAAGTTCACGGCTGCTCTTTCAACAGAAGGACATTCCATTTCTAGGAGACTAAAAGTGGAGGAACCTCCCATGCCAACCCTCTACTTGATCTTTGTTGCCTGAAAGGTAAATTGCATCCTTGATGCATGCACAGAGGTGACCTGGATGACATTGTTCTCTTAGGACTTGTCGCTGGGAGGTTTCTTCTTAGCTTCCACATCCTTCTTAAAATCTTCAAGCTTCTTTGCAATGTTAGGAATCTTTAAAGACAAAAAGCGAAAAACAAACAAACACACATAAATTAAGAAAAAATCCTGAGTTACACGAGCCTCAGCAGGAAAGACAATACCATAAACCCAGCAAGAATTCTATGAAGTTTAAAGTGATTTGCAAAAGACAGTTGCTTCCAGGATCTGTTACCTTGCACAGAGGTTAAAAACAAAGCAACATTAAGCAAACAGCAGATGAAAGCACCTCACAAGAGGCTTCAGAAAATATTTTCGATTGTTAAGACTAAAAGTCAGCCAGAGGTGATGAGAACAGGAGGGAGGAAAAAAAGATCGCTTCACAGGAAATTCAGTAAGACAAGTCTGACTTCCTCACTGAAAGGGGACAAACTGCCAAAGAATAAGCTGATTTAAACACTGATGCACAGACTTTAATAATGACTTTGGGAGGGGAAATTAGATTGCACTATACTGGTCACAAACCAAGAGAAAAGAGATGCTCGAGAGTAGCAAATACACTCAAGAAATTTATGAAGAAATACTTCTCCTGGTCCTTCTTGTGGGAATCAAAATTCCCCACAGGGGAATTCTACTGCATTGCAAATTGGCAACCTTTTGCTGTTTCACACTTGAATGAAAATTCAATTTACCGCCTGTGAACTTCAGAACTTCAGCTTTCTCTTGCAAATAAAAGCATTTTGATAAAGCAACCCAACAGTAAATTTTGACAACTTAAAAAAAAAAGAAAAGAAGCAACTTTTATGGGCAGGGAATATGTTGTCTTATGACTCTAGCTAAAACTAGGAATGGAATCGACAACATAGAATTTGACAAGCTAACTGATTAAAATTAAACTAAAGCAAAATTCCCACTGGCAGTTGTGAAAAAAATCATGGGCTTTTACTTCATATTTAACCTGACCACAGAGCAGAAGGAAAGTTAATCCAAACTGATTTTCTCATTCCCAACTCTTCTCATTAGATGGTTTGAGGCTGATAGCACAGGTAATATTATAAGTTTTTCTCTTACCTTCCCTTTCAAAGCTAAGCTCTGAGCAAACAAAATTAAAAGCCCAGCCTGTAATGCACCTGACATTTAAGCTAAACCAAGAGAAGTCCATTGTTGTCAGCAGAATCCTCCATGTACTTATAACAGCTGCAGAATTAGGACCTCACTATAACAAGTTTATCATAGATGTCATCTAAAACAAATCATCTTCCATACCAGCAATAAAATTACCATGTTTATCCTGGAAGTCAGTGTTACATTCCCAGGGAACAATTTCCTGCAAATCAAAAGCTCAAGTCCCCCTCTTGTGGCAATACTTTACTAGTGCTGCCAGAAAAGCACTACACCCTGCTTACAATACATATCGATACACCCAAATATGTTCTTATGACTACATTTTCATAACAAGGCAAAATATATATTTGAAAGAAAAAGCAGCCCTTTATTACTCTTACTGGAGTGACTGGACAGGAAGCATCACAGAAGTTTGCACATGAGCAAGGAGCAAAAAATAAGAACTCTGCAAGCAAGATGGCTTCAATACTGAAGCAAAACATTAATGTCACCAGAGTTTTGAGCATCAGCAGCCTTTTCTTTTTTTTTTTTAAACTAGGATAATATAGTAAGAAAAGAAAAAAAATACGTTAAATTTCATTGACTCCTCTAGCCTGTAAATAGCTAAGCTCTTACAAAGGATTCTACTGATTCTGCAGAAATACAAAGAGCTTGAATTGAATGCTCATCTCTAAATCTTCTATTCTAACTCTCACAGTGAAAAAAAAATCTCTATTCACTGTGAGAAACGAGGAGAGAAAGTTCATTTTCTTTTCTCACTGTGAGAAAGAAGGAAAGAAAAATTGTTTGTAGTAGTAGTAGGTACTGAATATTCCAAAAAAGCTGGCAAAACTTATTTTCATTACTGGTACTGGTACAGGAGACAGACCTTAGAGATGCTCTGAAGGATTTTTAAATAATGAACACATGTACTGAGCGGAGAACACTGTAAGAGTCAGGAAAACTATTTCTGTGTTAGTACAATCTGTGAGCAGCTGCTAAACCTTTTCTGTTTCTCCTGTCTCTACCTATGTAGATGCCTCTTTACCGTACCTGTGCTCTAGGGCCCAAACACCAGCTAAGGCTCTAAGCATTACTCTTATTAGAGAGGAGATGCCAAAGAGCTAGATGTTTTGGTTCTATTTACATTCTAGTCCATCTGTAACTGAAGTCAATACAATCTTCATTCTGTTTAAATAAAATAAACCATCAAAATCAAGACTGATTCAGTTCCGATTGAAGGAAAACAGCTTTTTATTTTCAGTTCCGAGTAAGTTTAACTCTGAGAATACAAGGATACTCACATCATAGTTCTGAGCCAGATACATCCCAACCACATTGCCAAGAGTAAAACCAAGCTAAAAAGGAAGAAAGGGAGAAATAGTTAACATCCTTCCATCAAAAGCATATTGGTTAAAAAAAAAAAAAAAAAAAAAAAAAAAAAAAAAAAAAAGGAATTTTGCAAGTCATGTAAAGACTAAAGAGTTTCAATTCCACCCCTCCACTCTTACTTAATTTCTCACCTTTCAGAACAGACACACTGATTGCAAAAAGATCGCAGTCTCACCATAAAAAGGTTTAAGATTAGAGCTCCTCCATCAAATTTAACTGACGTAAACCTGCTACTTCTCTTCTGCAGCAACTAACAACTGTGCACCTTCCAGACCCTGTGACCCCAAGAAATTAGTCTTCAGCCAAATCCACTCTGATCTAGGGGCTCCTCTAAGGCAGGAAAGCCCCGTTGGTTGGAAACAGGGCACAAACTCTTTTGGCAACTGTGCAAACTCATAGTTGCTGAAGGGTGTTTGTGCAGGAGAAGGAGCGAGAAGGAGAGCGAGGGCAAAACAGAAGCCAGTTCCTTGCCCAGACCCTGCTGCCAGCTGAGGAAAATCCGTAAGCATAACAACACTTCTTGAGTGAAAGAAATTCCCCTCTTCAAAGACAGGTGATGAGATTTTCATTCAGCAACTCCCCAAGATTTTATTTGTATTGTTACATTTCATAATACGTACATCCTACACTATGAGGGCTCATTTGACTATTTTGGAAGGGAACACTACTAATATTGTGCCTTCAGTCATTGTCAATAGACAATTCCCTCAATATGACAGCTCATGCCAATTCTATTTAAGAAATTTGCTATTACTTATGGTCACTGTTGTTAAAATAAGGATATTTTAGGAAAAATAGAACCACTGTCCACAATAACAACTTTGCCATCAGATACTGACTAGACATCTTTTCCATGCCCAAAGTAGGATACCACAGAGCTCACCCCCTCAGAGGAGGGCAACGATGCTGGTGAAGGGCCTGGAGCATCAATCTTATTAAGAGCAGTTGAAGGAGCTGGGATTATTTAGTTTGAGGAAGAGGAGGCTGAGGGGAGACCTCATCACCCTCTACAACTACTTGAAAGGACACTGTAGAGAGGGTTGGTGCTGGTCTCTTCTCACAGGTAATTAGTGACAGAACGAGAGGGAATGGCTTCAAGCTCCAACAGGGTAGGTTTAGACTGAACATTAGGAAAGAATTTTTCACCGAAAGAGTGATAGGGCATTGGAACAGGCTGCCCAGAGAGGTGGTGGAGTCACCATCCCTGGCTGTGTTTAAGGGCCGTTTAGATGCAGTGCTAAGGGACATGGTGTAGGGGAGGACTTTGTAGAGTAGGATCGATGGTTGGACTCGATGATCCCAAGGGTCTTTTCCAACCTAAATCATTCTATGATTCTATGATCTTTCCAGTGATTCAGACTCCACTAGAGAAAAACTAGTTATAGAAAACTAAAATTGGCTGAAAACTGCCAAATGAACCATGAATGCAAGTTACTTCAGTATTTCCTTAAACAGATTTTTGGTATTATTCTTTGTTCATTATTACATTTTAAGGAACCTAGCTTTAATAATTTAAGAAACCATAGAGTTCTGTTGCGTGTACTGCACTGGTTATCATTTGCTTTTGCAGATTGAATTATAAGTTACAGAAGTACTCTAGGAGATATTAATAAATATGGCACTGATGTAAACCAGACCTGATACCTTTCAATGCAGAGCATCATTCTAGCAAAGGAGAATTTCCTTTATCTTTAGCACTGACTGAGAACTCACCTGAAAACACAAACCCAGTTCTTGTTTATTATTTTTTAGGCTTTACCATAGAACATTTCCAAAGATGGGACAACTATCGTATTCTGCTGTGTGATAAGACTTATTCAGTACAGATAGTACTGACATCTGTACTCCTTTCTTGAAAGGTCTAGGACTGCATTCAGGAGCAATCCACCCAGTTACATTTACTTTTAGAGTTGAAAATTCAAGCAGAGGGAAACATTTCATCATTTAGTTTTCAATTATGTGGCTAGCAAAACACATAGTCAATTAAAACGTGCATGTTAGCTAAGAATAACAGAGCTGATGAGAGTTCAGGGTCTTCCAATTTCTACCCAGCATTTCAAGTTGCATTTTAAACAAGTGTTTATTTTATGCTTAACTCTAGACAGCAAAAATATATGGTTTGCAAGATTATCCCTTTATCTCCTTGTTACAGTCCTAACAAGGGAGAGCAAGAGACAAACACCCAAACTACACCCATAAAGGGAAGAAACCCAGAATTAGTATATCTTTTTTTTCTAACTGTCAGGGGCTAATCAAGAAGTCATAATTAATAAGACGTTTTCATCAGCAACTGAAATGAAAAAAACATTAGCATCAAGCAGTAGAGTTGATAAACACAGAAATTTTGAGAGTGGTTAATAGTATTTACTGAGAGTTTTCAGTGGAGTGGAGAGAGGCAATAAAAGCTAAAGAAATGACTGTGACTCTTATACTTGATATTGAATTTTATTTTGAAGTTATGAAATAGGCCTTACTTATTCATTTCATAAAAACACTCCCCCACTCTCCTAGCTTAAAATAGGCCATCTCTTCTTGCTCTATATCAACACTTGGCATGAAACTTATTAGTCAGCTAAATTACTTTTCCCCCAATAAAAGATGAAAGAATATCCCTTACTGTTTGTACTTACAGGGACATATCTGAACACAACTAAAACCCTAGAGTATCCCTCACATTGCCAGAATGAAAAACGGGAGGGCTATTTCTATGCTTTGCTACACCAGAAACCAATATCTTGTTTGGTCAGGTGATTTATTTCCACATTTGAAAGTAAAAACACCAGCATCCCTTAAGTATTTAATGAATAATAGCCAGGCACCTAACTTCAGACACCCTGAGGGGTTTAGGGGAACATGCAGAAAGAAATATTAAAATGAGAAAGGTACAAAAACGTTTAGTGTATTAATTCAGCTGTCTTTAAGGGGATTTAATAAAAGGCAGTAACGAAACACGACCCCTTGCCTTTACGCCTATATATAAGAGTCTGTTGCTGCAGGTGGGGGATTTTAAAAGGCGAGCAAAACGGCAAGGACGGAAGCCCTCTGCTCTGCCGGGAGGAGGGAGGTAGATATGCTAACGCAAAGAAATTTGAGCGGCAGGAAGACATCGCCGTGAGCCAGCGAAATCTGCTGAATCCCCAAGGCAAGGGGTCGACTTGGGAACGAAAAATGAAAAAACCAACCAACCAAAAAAGAAAACCAACCACGCATAAAAAAACAAAAACCACCGTTAGGAACTTCAATTTCAGAGCAGTTTTAAGGCCCCGTTCTGAGGGTCGCAGGGACAAACAGGGCCCCACACCGGGCTGGACAAGCCGCGAAGCGACTCACAGGCCCGGGGCGGGTCTGGGCGAGTGGGAGAAGGAACAAGGCCTGAAGCCGCACCCACAAGGATGCTGCGCTGCGGAGAGCCAAAACCGGGCGCAGCCGCCCTTTTTAAGCGCCTTCATGGCCGAGGAGGGCGAGTGGCGCCACGGGGAGGGAGCACCCAGCGGGGGGCTGAGGGGAGAGGCCTCCGCTAGCTCCTCTAGTAGGGGAAGGCCGCCCGCCCGCCGAGCCCCCCCGGAGCCACCCGCGGGGTGCGGGCGGTGACCGCACACAGAGACTTTCCGCCCTTGGCCGAGGAGCGGCCTCCGCCCGCCTTGCTCCGCCCCGCCCCGCCGCGAAATGGCGGCGCCGCCGCCGCCCCACGGAGACTTACCAAGAACTGCAGCATGGCGCCCGCCGGCTTTCCTCCTTTCCTCCCTTCCTCCCTCCCTGCCTGCCTGCCTGCCTGCCGGAGAAGTCAGGAGGGCGGGCGGTGGCTTCTCTTCCGGGTGCCGGCCGGCCCGCCCTCGCCACCGCCCCCGCGGGGAGGAGGGGTGGGCCCAGCGCCGCCCGCCCGCGCCGCTTTGGGCGGCCCCAGCGACCTGTGTCCCGTCAGGCTCCGTGCCCGGGAACCCCCCCGGAGAGACAGGCCTGGGGCGGCCGCTCCCGCCCGGCCTCTGGGGCTAAGATGGGCGGCGGGCCACCTTCTGATGCCTCCCTCCCCCTGCGGCGGGCCACCTTCTGGTGCCTCCCTCCCCCTGCCGCTCCTGAGGGGGAGGTGTTAAATGAGAGTTTGAGTTTTTATAGGAGTGATTCCACGCTGGGGCCTTCAAGGAAGGGTCAGGGGAACCAGGCATCTAGATGTGGGCAAAATCCTGCGTCATCTGGGTGCCCCTTGCCTCAGTGCTTGGGAAATCAATGCTGGAGAAGGCCGAAGGAAAAGTTTTCCTTCCTTTTTGCCTCCCCTTCTCTGCTCAGCGCTCTCTGGACCACATCTAGGGTACCCGTGGCCTGGTTTGGAGCCCCAGTGTAGGAAAGAGTTGGACAAACTGGAGGAAGCTGAGCAGAGGGCCCCGGGGCTGACCAGGGCTGCAGACCTCCCTGTGAAGAGAGGCTGAAGAAGCAGGACTTGTTCAGCAGTGCCAGGGGGGACCTAACAGCCACCCCCCAGAACCTACCAGGGGGACTGGTCAGGTGGAGCCAGGGTCTTCATAGCTGTGCACGATGGGAGACAGCAGGGCAAGGTGAAATGAGAGGTCTGGGCTGTATTTAAGGACACAAATGGTTTTGTCCCTTACGAGAGGCAGATGGTCCACAGAGAGTGTGCCATCTCCATCTTCAGAGCTTTTCGAGGCCCAGCTGGCTTAAACCCCAAGCAACCCATTCTAAGCTCAGATCTGACCCTGCCTTGAGTAGGAGGTTGGACTAGGGACTTTCTAGGTCCTCCTTCCACTTGAATCCTCCCGTGGTCCCACATGAGCTTTCAAAAATACTGCATTCCCCTTTTCCCCTTTTTCTTTCTTTTTTTTTTCTTTTTTTTTGCTTTTACTAGCACAATTAGAAAATGAAGAGTAGTTGTCCTTTGTGAAACACTGGGTTTAGTTTCTCTTAATGGCTACACTTAAATCATTGAGAATCAGGCAGTAAATATCAGTTAGGGAGGTTTCTCCTGCTGACAGTCTGTAAGAGATTGCAGATTTTATTGCAGTGTATTACAAATCTCTTTTTTCACATGCCATTTCAGATCAAAAAAAAACAACAACTGGCTATTGTGGAACTATTAGGCAACTCTACCCTGAAACCAAGTTAACTCAAACTAAGCCTCCATTCCCAGAAAGCTCAGATGCTCCATCTAATAGAAAACATATAGCTTCCTGACTTTCTGGACCAGGTACCTTGGTGAGGTAAAGAAATGCCTTCTACTCATTTTAGGAAGGGAAGCACGAAAGGATACTAAGTAACATTGGTTCTGGTCCTGGTGATACTGTAGTAAGGAGCTGGACTTGAGAAAACTTTCTCCTGAATTTCAGGCTGTCCCAAAGCTGCTGCATTGTGCTTCCCTCTCTGGGCCAGAGGAAATGGCATGCAAAGGTTTGGGTGGATGTGGCACAAGAGCCAGTGGTGGCATTCCTCGCCTTCTGGAGTGGTGCTCGCAGGAATGTTGGAAATGAGCTTGGTTCTGAAAATAGAAAGAAATCACCTGGTATTTTCCTAATGCTGAGGCATTCAACACATGTGCAGAATCGGAGTGCTGAGATAATATTAGAGCACATCAGAAATCAGAAGGAAGAAACAAAGCTTTAAGTAATAGTAATGCCTCCACGGTATCACCACGGGGAGATACGGCTTTTCCTGTTTTCTGCTCATTGAAAATGTTGTTATTGTGCTTAGACTATAATGAGTGCGACATCTGGTAGACAGTCTTGGCTCAACAGTCCTGCACGCGGTTGTTTTCCTACATGCCATGAATTTCCTCTGTGACATTTAATGGGCAGCCAAAAATCATTTTTTCCTTTAAAGTAAATCCATTCCATTTACGTCAGTCAACACTGAGTCATTTTGAGTTAGAGACTGTAGAGGGTGGGTATAGTGGATGGCATTTGTTATTGGAAAGAAGAGCTATAAATGACAGCTATAAATGCAACTATCATGCTTTTTATAGCTGGGAAAACAAAACAAAACAAAACAACCCTTCTTTTTTTGAACTCTTTCAAATATGCCTTCATCTCGGACCAGAGAGTCTCATAAGCAGGCAGCACTTACTCCAGCCTGGGCATTGGCTGTAACTTGGTTGGAGTGCTTTTATTTGATCTTGGAGAAGAGAAGGAATCAGGAAGAGGCACACAAGACTCCCTGTCTCCAAGGCCACTGATGCTATTCTGGGCAATGTTAAGGGGGTGGAAGGAGTCCCCTGTGCTACATGGCACCAGTTTTGTATTGCCTGCTAGAGGACAGATCAGTTACACGTCCTGCTTTTCATTCTCTTTGCTTTTTTGATTCACTGCTTGTCCTGCCAGAGGATGACACAAGTCATAATCCTTCTCAGACCAGGGGCTCAAGGCTCTCTGGGTCTTGTTTCAGGTACCTCTTGCAGCTTCTTCTCTTGTAGCTACCAGCTGTTGCCACAGAGGTTGGTAGCAGTGTGTGGAGAATAAGGATGAGATGAGGAGCAGCAGCCCAAATGGGAGTGCCTTGAACTGTGAAGATACTGAGCTGGCTGCACTCAGCTGACTGCCCCAGGAAAACTTGGGCTCAGTAAGACTGACAACTTATGTACACCATCTTTGCTTTAGTTCCTTCTACCTTGCTATCACACATATGTTTTAGGAGAGTCTTTTGTGCGGGAAAACAACAGGTCTGAATCCAGAAGTGTGAAGATCTGCAGTATAAAGAAGAATATAAAAGTCATTGAGCACCAGTGATATCCCAGGAGCTACTGCATGCATTCAATCAAAACCAAAGCTGAAATGCTGAATATCGAGTACAGTGAGTTCTTAAGTCACCTGCAGATGAAACCTACAGATAGTCTCCTAATTTTGAACAATGATTATGTGCAGGCAAGTTGTAAAGGCCACAGTAATACCCACACATATAATTAACGTCTTTGAAAACAGATTGTCCCTTGTAGCCAAGAATCTTGAAGAGTAAACTATCTAAAATGAATAAGGCTGGAAAAGTCATCTTTCTAACTGAGATAGGGACAAAAAAGGTATAATTTTTAATACATTTGCCACTGGTGAAGACTTTCTCAATGTTATCTACTTACCGAGATCTGCAAGTATAGTCAAGCCCGTGAGGTATGCAGAAAGCTGGTTTGTCAGGAAGTACTGGCTATTCTACATTATTCTCAATTGCTAAATCATATTTGAAAATACATTTCATGTTGATTTCACATTGCTTTTAACATGCATGTGGAGGTGAGAATCCCTTTCTAAAAGCATAATATTTAATTTACCCTTTTTTTTTTTTTTCACAATAAGTTTGCTGGTGTATGAACATACCAGGATAAAACCGTTTTGTATGTTAGGCCCAGGAGAAGAAGAAGGGTGTTATGCCATTATATTATGAGAAATGCTAAGAAGAGCTTATACTCTTATACCAATGTAAGTCTATGGGCCCAGCTGGATTCCACAACAGGGTGTTAAGAGAAGTGTCCGACATTGTTGCAGGACCACTATCTATAATATTTGAAAAGTCATGGAGTTCAGGGGATCAGGACCCTGATGACTGGAAGAGACAAATGTCTTACCCATCTACAAGAAGGGCCCAAACAAGGTCCCAGGAAACTACAGACCCATTAGTCTTACTTCAGTCCCCAGGAAAGTAGTGGAACGAGTCCTCCTAGAAACTATTACAAACCAAATGAAGAAGGTGATTGGGAAAAGCTAGCACAGATTTACCAAAGGTGAATCATGCCTGATCACCTTCTAGAACAAAATAGCATTTTCCTGTCAGCATTGGGAAAGCAGTGGATGTTGTTTACCTGGACTTTAGCAAAGCATTTGGCAGTGTTTCCCACAGCCTCCTCCTCGACAGACTGGCAAGATACAAAATGGATGAGTGGTCTGTGAGATGGCTGGGAAATTGGCTCACAGGCCTCACTCAGAGGGTGATGATCCATGGGTTTTGCAGAAAAGACTGAAGGAGTTAGATCTTTTCTCCCTGGAGAAGAGAAGGCTCAGGGGGTACTTTACCACAGTATTCCAGCACTTACCAGTCAGCTACAGAGGACAGAGGTCCTCTCTTCACATGGAGCCACATGGAAAAGACAAGAGACAATGGGTATCAGTTGCACAAGCAGAGGTTTCATCTCAATAGAAGACAGACATTTTTATGAGACATTATGAGAATAATCAATGACAGGAACAACCTTCCCAGGGACATGATAGACTCCCCATCACCAGAGGTTTTCAAGATGCAGTTGGACAGGGTACTAGATAATCTCATCTAGGCTCCCTTTCCCACAAAATATTGGACCAAATGGTCTTCTGAGGCCCCTTCCAACTTGGACTGTTCTATGATTCTATGATACTGGAAGTGATTTATGTCGCAGGCTGTGTAGGTACTTTCTCCACAAACATTTGACCCAGTGTGCAGTCAAATGGTGATCTTCTCACTCTTCCTTCCAACTTGCTTTTTCTGTGCAGTCAGTAATTGTGTTATTACTGGACCTGAAAGCACAACAATAAAAGATTTGATGTGAATACTTGTGATAATTGTGTTGCAAATGTTTGCCAGTTAATTTGAATAAAGCAGTAGTATTGATGATTTAGGCATGATGAGGATATAAGCAATATAAGGTTGGTATGGAGAAAGAGTATTTTAGCAGTCTAACAGATATCATGAGGGAAAATGTTAAGTTGTTGGCCATGGAAGCCCTTTCTCAGATCTGAATATGATTTAAGTCATAGGATATAAACATTGATTAAAAAAAATAATATCATTAGTCATAGTATCATAGAATGGTTTGAGTTGGAAAGGACCTTAAAGATCATCGAGTTCCAACCCCCCTGCCATGGGCAGGGACACCTCCCACTACACCAGGTTGCTCAAAGTCCCATCCAGCCTGGGCTTGAACACTTCCAGGGATGGGGCATCCACGAGCTCCCTGGGCAACCTGTTCCAGTGTCTCACCACCCTCACAGTAAATGATTTCTTTCTAGTATCTAATCTAAATCCCCCCTCTTCCAATTTAAAACTGTTGCCCCTTGTCCTGTCACTCCACTTCCTGACAGAGTCCCTCTCCGCCTCTCTTGTAGGCTCCCTTCAGATATTGAAAGGCCACTGTAAGTTCTCCCTGGAGCCTTCTCTTCTCCAGGCTGAACAACCCCAAGTCTCTCAGCCTGTCCTCATAGGTGAGGTGGCTCCATCCCTCTGATCATCTTCATGGCTCTCCGCTGGACCCGTTCCAACAGGTCCATGACCTTCCTGTGTTGAGGACTCCAAAGCTGGACACAGTACTCCAGGTGGGGTCTCACAAGCATAGAGCAGAGGGGCAGAATCACCTCCCATGACCTGCTGGCCACACTTCTCTTGATGCAGCCCAGGATGTGGTTGGCTTTCTGGGCTGCCAGTGCTCATTGCCGGCTCATGTTAAACTTTTCATCCACCAGCACCCCCAAGTCCTTCTCCTCAGGGCTGCTTTCTAGCCATTCTCCACCCAACCTGTATTTGTGCCTGGGGTTGCCACATCCCAGGTGCAGGACCCCGCACTTGGCTGGGTTAAACTTCATGTGATTTGCACGAGCCCACCTCTCCAGCCTGTCCAGGTCCCTCTGGATGGCATCTCTTCCCTCCAGCGTGTCAACCGCACCACTGAGTTTGGTGTCATCGGCAAACTTGCTGAGGGTGCACTCTATCCCACTGTCCATGTCTCCAACAAAGATGTTGAACAGCACTGGTCCCATTCTTGTATCTTGTATCACATTCTTGTATCTTCACTTTGAAGCTTTGACTGTAAGCCCTCAGGATGCATACATCTAAGTCTCCTTTTAATACTGCTCCTCATTTCCAATGTATAGCTGAAAAGGGAAGTGGAAAACAGATTTCTTTGAACTAGAAATTCTGTAAAATAAACACCAGATGGAGCCAGAAAACCGTATATTAAAATTTATGTTTTCTTTTTATTAGGTTTAATCCTTAGATTTTGTTTTCAGTCACATCCATGATGTGGTTGAACAGTTTCTGAGGAGCTGTAATTATCCAGGACATATTTTGTCTTGCCGGGGAGACATGCACCATTTTAGCACACAATAGATACACAAAGTATCATACACATAATATGTATAGAACAATATGAAATAAGAAATCAGAACTGCAGGGCAATCAGCTTATGAAAAACTTATCAGAATTTACCACCTTTAAATGTACGAAGTATAATTGCTGACCTGAAAAAAAACCTAAATAGCCTTTCAGTTTGCATCTCCTCCAATCTTTTCCAGTGGAGGTGCAGTTTATTGTTAATCTAAACCTGCTGAAAACATCTTTTTCAAAATAACTTCTCTCTCCTTTTAGATGCTGTAACCCAAAGATCCTCTAGAGTTCTCCAATTAATAGCCTAGTAAATTTTTCACAGAAAAACAGAAGGCATCACTGACTTACCATGGGAGTCTGAAGTTGTTTAAGGCCAAGTTTTCAAATGTAGTTACTGATTAGAAGAGAGAGTTGGTTAATGGTTGTTCATATTGACCCTTTTAAAGTCTAATTTTTACACAGAACACTATGAGATTCAAAGATAATTCCTGACACCACAAAACAGACAGCCTAGTTCAATACCGAAAAAAAAAAAAAAGGTAAAATAGAAGTGTCAAACCATTTACTTTACAAATATGGGGTTTTTTTAGAAAAAAAAATAATTATATTTTCCCCATAATGTATGTGAAAGTATTAAAGTTTTCCTTATATTAGCTGTGCACTTGAGCCTGCCCAGGTCTGTGTGAGTGATTTGTCAGGGGCAGAGAGCGCAGCTGAGCTTTTCCTATCAGCCCTCAGACAACCTGCAAGAGTTTGCCCTTCTCTGCTGCCCTGGTGGCATCACCAGAACCACAGCTGGAACCGGCAGACTCTGTCAGACATCACCCAGCCCAGGGTGATGGAATTATATTACCTTGGAATTATATTACTCTGTGATATACATAGCCTACAGATGGTTCTAACCTACCTGCTTAATATCTGGCTACACACCTCAGGGGCTCTGGTTTCCCCTATGTAAATGGCTCTACTTTATCCTTCTCTCTCCATTCCTTCAATACGTATATATGCACAGGCAACTTATGTTTTAACTTGGACACAGTTAGCTTTCAACTCTTTCACCATAAGGCCAGTCAGGCAGTGGAGCATGTTGCCCAGAGAGGCTGTGCCATCTCCATCCTTGGATGTTTCCAAGACTCAACTGCGTAAAGCCCTGAGCAACCTGGTCTAAGCTCAGAGCTGCTGCTTGGAGTTGGAGGTTGAACTAGAGGCCTCCTGAGGTCACTTCTCGCTTGAATTACCCTAAACTATGATTTTACTATGTTTTCTGTTTATATCCACTCATTCATTTCTTCTTCCTTTTAATGGGGGAAACAGATTTTTTGGTCTTACCAAGCCTTGCATCCCAAAATAATGAAATAACCATCTACCCTGCCAGGCAAAGTGGAAGCCTGTCCAGTAAAAGTTCCAGAGTATACAGAAAAAAAAAACCTCAGACACTAAAGACTGATAATTTTATATTTAGGCAGGGTAATGGAGTATCTTGAAAGCAAATGAGTCATGCTTTTAATTTTTTACCCTGAAGGCACAAGATCTAGAAATGTTCTCAAAACAACTCCTCCCCCAGCCAACTGAGATATTTCCATGATCCTGTGCCTCTGGGACAAGGAATTCAAGAACACTGAAGGCTGAGTCAAGTAAGAAATTATTGAGCAATTATACCTTTCAGCTCCAGCTGCTGGGCCAGACCTGCCAGAGCACATGAGTGCCAGTCATGGAGATTTAGCTGGCAGTTTCAAGCTGTAGCTCCTAGTTCAGGTCCTCACGTTCTGGTTTAGAGACAACTGTCACAATCACAGCAGAAGTGAGGCACTAGGAAAATAGCTCCCCGTCACTCATAGGCTGACAGCAATCACCAGCACACCGATTTCCTGAAATCACTTTTCAGAACAGCACTAGAGCTTTTTAAGAATTCAAGTCCTATCAAATGTGCAGGAAAATTAGCAAAGAAAAAAATGTTATTTATAGCTAAGCTTGCTTGCTGCTGTTAGGGCCCTGAGTGCAGCAGCAGGCTCTGCAGTCTCTTCTGCCACCCCTGGGGTTGTGAGACAGAGCTGGGAGAAACCTCTCCAGAGGCCTCCATGCCTTGGGTCAGAGACTGCATGGGTGCTCCAGTCCTCAGTTCTGTCCAAAGCAAGTCTGCAGCTGTCACAGAATCACAGAATCTTCTAGGTTGGAAGGGACCTCAAAGATCATCTTGTCCAACCATCAACCTAACTGACAAAAATAGACACCCGCACATCAAACAAGAAGCATCACCATCACTAAACCATACCTCCCAGCACTACATCAACCCGTCTTTTGAACACCTCCATGGATGGTGCCTCAACCACCTCCCTGGGCAGCCCATTCCAATGGCTGATGACCCTTTCAGTGAAAAAATTTTTCCTAATATCCAGCCTGAACCTCCCCTGGCGTAACTTGAGGCCATTTCCTCTTGTCCTGTCGCCTGTGACTTGGGAGAAGAGACCGACCCCCATCTCTCTACACCCTCCTTTCAGGTATTTGTAGAGAGCAATAAGGTCTCTCCTCAGCCTCCTCTTCTCCAGGCTGAATAACCCCAGTTCCCTCAGCCTCTCCTCATAAGACTTGTGCTCCAGGTCCTGGTCATTGTCACAGCCTTGCTGCCTGGTCAGCCAGATCACTAGGGCCTCCTGGACCAGCACCTTCAGTGCCCAGCATCCTCCCTGCACCAACTGGGCAGCCCACCCTGCTGCTCCTGGAGCACTACTTTGTTCTAACTAGCTAGAGTACAATCGCTTATTCCTGAAAGAAAGAAAATAGAAAAGAACTTGCCTGTGCAACCTTTGTGGAAGAAAAGTCAGTGCCTTCAAAGCAGCTATAAAAAGAAGACATATGTGATGTAATTAAAGGAATATAATTAGAATGTGTCTGGCAGAACACCTGATTAATGACCTGAGATTTAAGTATAGCTACATCTCCTGAGTGTGAGTGGGGAGAGTGTTTATGGCATTGGATGAGTGTTGCTCTCCGGTGAATACTCCTCAGTGTGACGTTCATTGTCACACCTGGTTCTCTGGCAGAAAAGCAAGCTCAAAGAAAGCTTTGGAGGTGAATTCAAGGACTCACTATTCTCTTTAGTGCAGAAGAGCTGCATGTTTTTTAATGCGATGTTAAACGATACTGTAGTTTGGCATAAATCTGTGCTGGGACTGGAAAAGGCAGTCCTTGTCCTCTCCCTCTTGGGGCAGCTGAAAAACAGATCCTACTTAAAAAAAAAAACAACCAACAACCTTTCCCTTGCTTAGGGTAGTTCTTCACATATCTAAAAAAGTGCCAGCAAGAAATAGGCATTGGTAACAAGCAACTGCAGTAGGAAAGCTGTCCTTTTAGTGTACCATCCTTTTAGTGGTAGTGTGGGTTTATTTAAAATCACCCTAAGTTCTGAAGTTCTTAAGCGTGTTCTCTGCTGCTGAGGTGTTGCTGGTTACTAAAAAAATAAATCATCACAGTGACATTAGGTGGTAGCTGAAGATACATAAACCTTCTTTCACACATGTTGAAAAGCCATCTAGAGCTTCAGGAATTAAGATTATGATATTGTATTTAAGTAAAATCCATGTAAATGAAACATCATACTGGAATTTCAGAATGATGATCGGTAGATGGTGCTCTTTTCCCAACTAAGAATTTAAGAAATGTTTCCAAATTATGAAAAATATTATAAGCTTCTTTCAATCTTTTCATCCCACAGTTAGATAATATTTATTAAAAATTAAGTTTCAAACACTTTTATTCTTCCAAAAGTCACTCCAGATTTCCACCATATTTCATAACAGACAGAGAGATACTGGTTTAGCTGACCCACTTCATTAAACTTGATGGAATAATTTAATTATGGTGTTGCACTTTGCCAAGCAGCTTTTCAAAAAGAATGAGATTAACTGTCCAGATTTTAATTAGCTCTCCTCTTTCTATCATAAAGTTTTTTCTGCTTTTTATGAAAAAAAAAAAAGTTCCAAACAAAAAAACCTAAACAAAACCAACCCCCAAACAAAAAACCTCATACTGTTCATGGTTATTTTCTTAGACATCATTTCTTCAGTTATTAAAATAATCTCAATGAATGTGGAGATCAACTGTAGGGTCAGAATATTTTATCACCTGTTCTCCTGACAGTAGGGATATCAAAAAGAAGAGATTTTTTTTTAAAAGTGCTCTTAAAATCAATCAGAAAGTCTTCACTTGGAAAGGCTTCCAGGTTTGCACTGGGAGAAGTTCAGGTGACTTCATGAGATGAATCACAGAAGTCATGTCTTTGCTGGACAGTGGCTCTAAATATTCAATTAGTCTCTGATGCAAGAAAGCCAAAGTGATGCTTTCTCCTGAGCCCTGTTTGTATTTCTTAGTCTTCAATGGAAATGAAAAACCTGCACACATCACATAGAACTGAGAAACTGCCCTTACTTGATTACAGTTATTTGATATTCACTTTCTTTCTGTCTTTCTTTGATGAGTGTCATACTCACTGGCAAGCAATCAGAGTTCAAATGCTTCCAGTTACCAAGAAATTTTATGCTTGCACTTCCCAAGTTTCCATCAGTGAACAAGACAACCCATTCAACCAAATCTGGGACACACAACTTCTATGAATGCTCTTCGACAGCCCTGCCCCTGCCTGCTGTGTCTGGGAGCCTGAGAGTCCCACTCCCAAGAAATTATAGCCCACAGTATCTCAAGCCTTCTCCTGGCTCTGGGGCTTGGTGTAAGTATTTTAAAGGAGCCCAAGGAGGATTTAGAATTTCAATTGCTTGTAAAATCCAAAAGACTTCAGATGCTTTTCTGAGGTGTTGGTCTTAACCATAGAAAGGCTTGGTTATTTAGTATAATGTCTAATCACATTCTTACCACTACAGTGTCTGAGAAAGCCAGCATCTGAGGCTGGCAAAAGGAAGGAAAGTAAAAAACACTTCAAGTTGAAAGCTCAGACACTTCCTAAATCTCTGTAAGTAATACTTTTTTCTCCATAGATTTTAATGTTTTATTAATAGTCATTACTTTTATCTCATGGTATCTTCAAAAGCATCCTAACTGTGAGGACATCTTGATCCATTTTCCATAATTGTCCAGGTGTGTGTCCATTGTGTGTGCCAGGTGTCATGTGACAGCTGCCCTTGCAGAAAGGAAAATTTACAATAATTTAATAAAAATGAAACAAAAATCTGGAACTCATACTACATACAAAATTTTTCCTACAGTGATTTTTTTTAATCCTTTGAATGATTCTTCTGTTTAGGCGAGTGTGATGTCACAGGGAGTATGCAAATCACTGTGGTTTCAGACATCAAAAATCAAAGATATCGTAGGATATTAGACTCTAGCTGAAACAAAAATATTAATTTTTATGCCAGACTGACCAATGTAAGATCAACTCAGTGCTTTATACTTGTCTGCAGTATGTCATTTAGAACAGTTGATTTAGTTCTGTTGCAGTAACTGAGTGCTCCCGCTTTCATAGGCTCATTTAGATGTGAAGAATGGGATCCTTCGCTTCAATAGCATAATTTTTTAAGATGGGCTGATAGATACGTCTCTGTTACGCTTGGAAACATTGCGGCTGCACAGGTTGTGAACTCTGTGGTTGAGGAAATGCGAGAGATTTAAAGACCTAACTCCAAATTATGGAAAGCATTGGGCATGTAGGGCCAAATTTACAAAGGGAGTATTGTTATGCCTTGTTTTCTGAAAAGTTGCTGAAGTAACAAACTGAGGTGATCCAGTTGACCCTAACTTCTCTCTGGTAGTGTTTCAAAAAACAACAAGGCAAGCTCATGCTTTCCAGTGCAACGTGACTCTCTGACACTCACACAGTCACATCGCACACTATTAAAATGACACACCATGTTCCTGCATGTGTCACGTAAGCTTTACATAGTATTATGTATATTATAACATGGTGAAAAAATCTAAATAAAATTAAATAACAGGCTCTGATGATTTGGAATGGGAAGAATTTTCACTCCCAAGGAAGCAATTAAAATATGATTTCTTTTGTTTCAGATTGAAGCATCTGTTACTGTTGATATTTAATTTCTGAATGGGAGAGGAATGAGTAAGCTCAGGGATGAATTGCTGTGTGTATTTGATTCTGTGTTCTTGTGGGAGGCTACAAAAAGTGCCTTAAGAGCTTTGTGAAGTTCTATTGTGTCGTACAATATATACTAGTTCCTGCAAGTCCTTATTATGCTGTTCCTGACCTCTGCAAACTATCATAGGCCAAAACTAGCATATATTTCCTGAACATATTATTCTCATTTATCACAGGAGAAAAAAAGAGGGATGTACAAGTGCTCCAGCTTCACATAAAACACTTTCTATTGGTTGTGGTTTTCAACAACACATACAGCCAGTCACTCTTAGTCTCACCCCGCCTGGCAATTCTTATAGGTGCTTAGTATCTAAGTAGATATTTTAGCCTGGCTTTTTTTTTGCTAATTTTGTACTGCGTGGTTCAGGAGATCATGGTAGGTCCTGCTGTTTTCCAGGCAGAGCTCCCTTCAGAATTCTGTTTACAAATGCTTTTTTGACGTTTTATTACATGAAAGCAAAAGTTGTTCTTCAGATGCAAAGATCTGTGCTTCTTGAGAGGCATCTTAATATATTGATAGTAGTTGCTAGTTCTTTTCACATTAATTCATGACTTGCTACTTAGGTCAAAGCAAAGAGATTCTGGGAACATCCATTTTAGTGTGAATATTAATAAACAATGTGATAGTTAATGAGCATGAGGATATAGACTTGAATCACAGGTATCGAATGCATGCTCCTGTTGCCTTAGTAACCATTCGTTCCCCACTGAGGATTTAACTTAACCCAATATTCAATGTAAATTTAACCCTCAACTATTCAGTTTTTTTTCCCCTATTAAAGTAATGGAAACATTTCCTAGAGCCTAAATAAAATAGCTGGAAGAAATTGTAGCTATTTTGTAACATTGTAGCAGATCTTTGGCTCAGTTCACTGTTTGCCTGCTAAATATCCTAAGGACAGGACACTCTTCCCTACCCTTTTTATTTAAGAACCTTGCACATAATGGTCAAAAACCTCATTAAAAATCACTTTATGTCTGAGTTTCTGTGGAAACCCACGAGTAAACAAATACTATTGTAACATCACTGATGCCTGTTTAACAAAGTAGTTAGCAAAAAAGACAGACAATATTATTTTCCCCTTCCTGTCCCTTATTTGCACCAGATGGATAGCTGCTTGCACATATAACCCACTTAATCATTATGAAGAAGGATGGCTAGATACATACCTCTTCCACTTTTTAGCATCTTTCTTTAGAGTAACCTTCAGCAAACACCAGCTATCTGTAGAAGAACAGAAAACTGCAGGTCACTACTGGCAAAAAGCAAAGACAGCGTTACAGTGAGAAAGTAACTCGTGGATCTCCTTCTCTTTTCTGACATTTCCATATGGTGACTGTGGAAACAGGAACACTTTTCAGTTTATGCAACAGGCCCTCCTCTCATTCTCCTCTCAGCCGGATTGCCAGGGAAAGAAAATCCCATCATGCTGGCCAAAAGGGGTCCTGTGAGGTCTGGCAGGCTGGAAGACCAAGAGCCCAAGGCTGTGGTAGACACCACAGACCACACCAGCCTCTCAGTGCAGGAAAAGCCTAAGATAACTTAATGGTCCCTCTGTCCTCTCTCCATACACAGGGTGCCCAAGCACTTATCCCTGCAGCTTATTCCAAAAGCTAGCTCTAATTATTATGGTTCATATCTGCTGAAGCGTGAAGAGAATTAAGTCAAAGCCTAAAGTAAGAAACAAAGGGAGAACCAAAGTGTTAAGCTGCAGTTGGAGCTGCTTCTGTACTTAGGGAATTTTTCGCAGTACACAGTAAGTTATATCTTAAAGATATAAAGGGAGAAAGGGAATTAAACTGTTCTTCCTTCATGTCTTCTCAAGCTAGCACCTAGAAAACATGATATCAGATGAGGTCCTCAGCAGCCAAATCGAGACTACAAATGTGTGCTGGCATTGCTCTGGGATACGAGGAGGTGTGATCCCTGAGTGACAGACCCGTGCTAGCAGAGAAACCTTGGTAAGAAGCAGTTGCAGACAGGAAAGCTGCACTTCAACATGTCACGGGTTGCACTGTATGAAGCACATCTGCTGGAGCTGTATTACCAATCAGAGCAGTTTGCATTAGTACATCCCAGAGTCAGTGAAGCCTCACGAGACACTGTCCTCTTGTTTAGATTTTGCCAGATCTGTATCTTTTTTTTCCCTTTCAGAATCTTGTTTTGGTGTTTCAAAACTTTCATTTTCCTTCTCACTAAACACCTAAAATACTCAGAAGAGCACAGCTGTGTCATGCCACACGGCCCTGTTAAGGCTGTTGATGTGCAGCAACATATAAGACAACTTCATTTTGAATGGTCTACTGAGTTGATGGCCTAGACCACAGGCAGGAATGCTTAAACACAGTCTCCAGAGTGCCTTGAGACTTCTTTATAGGGTGAAGAGTCCCCACTGAGAAAACCAGCGTGTAAGCATGAAATGAAAACTTAGATGACTATGAAGGAGCAGAATTGCACAAAGGGAAGCAGCACAGTCAAAAAGGCCTCTTTAATCCTAGTACTCCCTAATTTTTTAATGGAATATATATTTATTTTGCATGCAGTATGTTGTTTATGATGTGAATGCTTCACGAGAAGCTGTGCTGGTTTTGGCTGGGGTAGAGTTAATTTTCTTCATAGTAGCTACTGTGGGGCTACGTTTTGGCTTTGTGCTGGAAACAGTATTGGTAATTCAGGGATGCTTTAGTTTGTTTAGATGTGCTTATAAAGCTCCTCCTCATACCATCCTGCCAGTGAGTAGGTTGGGGTGTGCAAAAAAAGTTGAGATTTGCATCACTTGTCTTTCTTGCATTTTATTTATCTCTGTTATTTTCCTTTTCATCACAATTTATTATTATATTTTTAATTATTAAACAGTTCTTATCTCAAGCCCCAAGTTTTCTCTCTTTCACCCTTCCAATTCTCTTCCCCCCATCTTGCTGCAGGGGGAGTGAGTGAGTGGCTGCGTGGTGCTCAGTTGCCAGCTGCTTTTAAACCTCAACGGAAGCTAAATTGTTTTCAAAGTCCCATTCCACCTCAAATAAAAAGGCCCATAGAAACAGCAGAAAAAAGAAGTGAATTATATGAGTAATTCTTATTTGGAGAAACTATTTTGTTGCTGTTGTTCATAAATTATCTTCGTTCCCTCTGCCCAAAGATCCCAGACAGTTTGCCCTGACTTTTCTAGCTCAGTGTTTCTACCTCCTTCACTCCTTGGCGGAGGTTAAAGCCTAGAGCTCAGAAACCCTGGGAAGAACCTTTGCTGCAAAGCTCAGGCTGCAAGCTAGGGAAAATAAGTACATTCTTCTCTGGTGTTTGAATATGTTTCTTCAAAGGAAGACACTAAACAAGGCACAACAGGCAAGATGCCATTGCATTGCTTTCTTTGCACAGATGGCAGTAGTGGCTGTGATGCTCTTTGTTCTTTTTTTGGGTCCTTCATTTCTTTCTTCAAGCAGACCCATGCAACATTGCACTTAAAAGTGGAAGCAGAAAAACCCATTCTGAGGAACCCACACAGTTGCACTCATGAGCTGTGCAGTCTAGCAAAGTCCTTCAACACATGTTTATGTCTAAGACATGAGCTCTAAAGCTTGTTGTAGTCAGGGGTCCCTTCTCTGTAGCCTATGAGTTTACAGAGAGAGAGGGGCAGCAAGATTTGAATGTGTGTGGCATTGGAAGCAGGGCTCTCATGCTGTGGAATTGTCAGGGATCAGGCTACTGAAGGATGCTCAACTCCTTGTGTAGTCAGGACCAGCTCAGGTAGCAAGGGTGCTGAAGGGGCACTCCACCTTATTTTAAGCTTGTATTTGCACACCCTCCCTTGCAGTAGTGTCACCATCTATTTGGTCCTACATTGAACTGGTTCCAAAATTAAACCAGGCAAAACCAAATCAGGCTTTTCTTCCAGGGCTGTCATTCGGTTTCATTCCCTGAATCATTGCTTTTGTTCCCTGAAGCAGGTCATAGGAGCAGAAAGGTGGGAGCATGCAGCATGCAGCAGGAAGGGAGAGATGGTGCCACGTTAGAATGGCTTACAACTGTTGTGGAACTGCACTGTTAGGTACAGCTGCTCTCACCCTTAGCAGAAAACAAGTCTAGGTGCTGTTTCTTTCATTCTCTGGTGAAATAACAGGATGGAAAGAATGCAAAAGCTACAAAGTCAGCCTGACGAGTTCCCGCACCCCTCAGCCCCACAATTACAAGGTGTAACTGATTACTGGATATAAAAAGCTCTTCATTTCTTGGAATATGCAAGTATTGAAAAGAAGGTCCCTTTCATGCATGTGTTCTCATCTCGCTCTGAGTGCTTTTCATGTCTTGCAACAAAGAGAAGTTATGCTGTTCTTAGGTTGTTAGTAGCAGAATTTCAAAACGGTTTTGTGTGTACAGCCTGCACATTTGTTGGCTGTCAGGTATTATTCAGACTCCTTTTTTCTTTGAGAGAGATGTGTGGCAACATTTAAAAGGACACCAAATAACCATCCTGCACTGAAGCTTTTGATGAGCATGAAAATCATTAGGCCAGAGAGGCAGGTGGGTGTTCAGGGCCTGCTAGAGTCAGAGTGGGAAAAGGAATTGGTGAATAGGCTCTTAGATCCAGAGGGAGAGTTTCTCTTCACTCTTCTTCTTTCCCCTTGTATTTCTGAACCTCAGAGGAAAAAACACTAACAGCATGAAAGTTAGCAATATTGGAAATGTTGTAGAGAAAGCAATGCTGAAGGCTACAAACGCAGCCAACACGAATGCATTGAAAACTCCCGTCATAGATCCCTGAGTTCTTTGGGGCAATTAAACCTTTATGTGGTCTCTATGCGAGTGCTGTGACCTGATAAGACTTCTAAATCGTGACACAAAGCCAATGGAATGAAAAGATAAGTGCAGGGAAAAGCAGCATGCTGACTAGGAGGTAAAAACACTGACACTGACACAGGTTTTTCTCTTGAAATCAAACTCCTGGCTATTGTTTTAACTAACTCATACTAGTGAGAAATAGCTGTAAACAATTTTCAGTCCATTAACATGAAATATCTTTCGTCAGCAGATGTCAATATACTTCATAACAAAGTCAGCATGATTGGCATCATTATGCAAATGGGGAAACTGAGGCATAGAAAAGTAACAGAGCTTGATTCAAGGTCATTCATCTCTCTGAGGGTACCACAGGGAATACAAACCAGGAATGCAACATTTTCTGCAACATTATCTTATTTAAAGTGTATGTGTGTATTTGTGTGTATAGATGCACACATATATATACATAAACATATATACTAGCAGATATTCTAGAAATATTTGGAAGTACAATTTTGTACTATTCCATACTAGTAATTACCTTGTCAGGAAGGCATTGAGCACAACTTATTGAAGAGGGTTCGGAATAATCTTATCTCTAATCACTCTCACCTTTGTAATCCATTAAAAGACACATCTCTGTTGTGCCTTCCATCTAATTTTTTTTCAAGAGACCCTACTGATCTGACATTTATTGATCTGAGCTTGTCTTCCAAATTGCTAATTTGTTTATATGCTCCTAAATGGCTCTAACCAGGTTTCTGCCAGGATTCTGGTAGAATATGAAATAGGCTTTTGTTGATAAAGGAATATGCAACTTCTATAGTTTTTGTATTAATATGTGATTACTGCTCATCATGTTTTTAAAAAATACTTTAATATAGTAAAGGACAACACCAGCCCATGGGTACAATGGCTACCTTTGTAAACGCTGTAACTTATCCTTTCAGTGAACCCATTTAAGTAAGCTGAAGTTAGCCTAAAATCGTCTCAGGGGAACGACATGATCTATTTTTTTATTCTTTGAAGGGTGCATTTCCATTACCACAAGCCCTTAAAATTAAAGACATATTAGCCATTATAAAGAAATATTAAATTAGTAAATATCAAATGCAAGGCACTGAGTTGCTTTTTTCCTTCAAGGTGATCCTATCTGTTCCAGTTGTACAGGAATAGATTCAAGTATGAAATGGTGGGTGGGGAGGTAGCAAGGAGAGCAAATGTTTTTCTGCCAGCACTGCAAACTTCCTTCTTAATTTGTAGAGTAACAAATCAGATTTGTTTTATTTTTCCCTGTTATACTTGGTCAGGTACTTAATTTGTTGTGTTGCTGTTCTGATCCTCTTATTTTAAGAAGCAGAACTGATTAGAAATTTGCTGCAGTACTTCCACTTTAAATCACTTTTTTATCCACTTTCTTTTGGTAGCTGTTTATGATTTGATTAGAAATCACCGTATAATGGTTCCATACTACTGCAGGAGTTGCAATATAACTTCTCAAGAATTTCTGTCTTCCTGAGAAGATCTCTGTTAATCTTCAAGGGACTTTTCTAGATCACATGTTACAAAAAGATGCTCTGGCATGAAATACTCAGAAGATAAATTTGATCCTAACATCTACTGGGGATATTGCAAAGTGAGATCATCAGAAACTCTCATTTTTAAAACCACTGTTGGGCTATCAGGCAGATTGAAGACTTTCAGTCAGGTAAAGCCTGTAGGCTCCTAATGGTGGAGGTGTTGGAGGTGGCACTCTTCCTTTTGCAGCAGATTACTCATTAAGTCTAGGTAGGATATGGATGCAGGCCTGGCAGTAAGAGGCTGAGCCCACTTGAAGCCATTCAGTTTGCCCTCCTTGACAGCCTGTTTTCCTTGGGGATCTGCTAAATCCCAACTCAGTTTGGTGCAGTTTGCCTGTCTGTATTCTCAAGACAAATCTCACCTCTTCATTTCCGTTCTGAAGCAGTGACTTTTGCTCACTCACTGTCTGTCTGTCTGCAATCCCTTCCAATGGCCTTATTACCATCTAGTGGTCAACGTGAAAGAGTTTGCATCTGTCATGTTTTTAACTAAAAAAGCCCAGGACAAAAAGATCTAGCTCCAGAGACTGAGGTGAATATATTTCTGGCAACTTAAATGGACCAGAATTTTCTCGCTCATCCGTGCCATCTTTGGATCTGATTGACCGCCTATCCATTTTATCTCTTTGTAACACACTGTAATGTTACTTCCTGGCATATGTTTTGGGTGCTTCAAAAGCAGAGGGGAAAGATGGCAAACTTGTTAACCATGTAAGTGAAATTCTTCTCTTACTAGGAGAGCGGCAAGCTAGTCAAGAGAGCACTCAAGCAGCTAAAATACCAAGGAACAGGAACATTCTCCTCTTTCATGCATACAGTAAGAGCTGCACTTCTGAAAACTGGAAAAGAACAAAGTTTCTGTACAGTAGGAAAGATTGCTATGTCCTACAGCACTGACTTTGTGAAATTAAATGTCACAGTATAAGTTGAAACGTAAGAGATTTTTATGGCATTTATGAAATGATACTTAGGAAATTATTTAAATACTTTCTGTTCCACTCTAATGTTGTAGTTACAGATTATGAACGAGAAAATTATTCTGTAACTCTCTAGGCATGAACAGAAATGTGAAGATGGGGATACATCCATGAAGCTTCTTCTCATTTAAGGCTGAGAGACCTGGAGCCTTAAGAAGAGAAGACTGGAAAGGGACCTCACCAATGCTTACAAATATCTAAAGGGTGGGTGTCAAGAGGATGGGGCAAGACTATTTTCAGCAGTGCACAGCAACAGGACAAGAGGCAACGGTACAAACTGGAACACAGGAAATTCCATCTGAATATAAGGAAAAACTTCTTTACTTTGAGGGTAACAGAGCACAGGGTGCCCAGACCAGTTGTAGAGTGTCTGTCTCCGGAGACATTCAAACCCCACCTGGATCCATCCTGTCCCGCCTGCTGTATTTTAACCTGCTTTGGCAGGGTGTTGGACTAGATGATCTCCAGAGGTCCCTTCCAACCCCTACAATTCTGTGATTCTCTGATTTGCTGGTGACTCAGAATGCCTCCAGGAATTGTAATGATGCAAAGGACATCTCAGGCTCAGAAAAACAGAGCGTAAAGGTATCACCTCCTATGTCTACAGTAATATATGTTTATCACCTCTTTGGATGTGAAAGACTGATGTTTTACCAGGTTTTGCTATGGTCAAAATTTATCTAGACAATGCTACATTTTTTCTTATAGATAATCTCAGTATTTACTGAGGCTCCTGGGTGTCCAACTGACTGCACATGTGCTCTACCTTCTGCCAATAATGGTTTATCTATAAAACATGCACTACCAGAAAATGGATAAAACCAACCAGAGCCAAAAGCCTTGACCACAGAAGAATTCTCCTCATTACAACAAACTGGCTGAAGCCCCCCAGCAAATTAATTCATTACAAGTCCCACTGGTGCAGGCAGACCTTGACTTTATTCTATCAACCTGTGTTGATCCACTCAAAACAGGAACTGTGGAGTAGTAGGTATCTTGCACTTTCCATTTAGAGTTGTTTTTCTTTCATGTTTTTCCTCTAGGTTTTCTCTTAAGACAAAGTTAAAAGGCACATTTCAATCAACTGAGCTCATGTTGTCAAGCTCATGCCCCGAATTCCCATAGGGGGAAAAAAAAAACAACAAAACTTTCTACTGAAAAGTGAAAAACAAAACTCTCCGCTCCAATTATGTTAATCAGGAATCTATCTGGAGGATGGGAGTAAAGGACTGAGGAGAATTAATGGAGGAGAAAAAAACAATTTAATTATTTATATTTGAGTCAATGCATCTGACATCTTGCACTCCAGGGGGTCACTGTCAATAAAAATATACCACTAAATACTAAAAGAAACTGTATAGCAGTATTTCCTCTTTCATAGGAGGCATAAAATGCATTAAAATATACATCAGAATTATATTGTCATAGAAAATAGGGCTGGAATGGACCCCAGTTAAGCATCAGGATCATGTTGGCACCTCATGTTGGCACCTGACAGACATCTGGAAAACCTCTAGCAGTGGACATCCAACAGCTTCTTTGGACTATCAGTTCACTGTCCTTAGTATTAGTCCCTCATGAGAAAGCACACACTTTTAACTGAAGCCCCATCCTGATCTACCAAGAGCAGCCTTTTACGGTCCAGCTGGAAGCTACTGTAGACCACTGGAGTTAGTCCCGCCAGTCTCTCTCTTTCCTTTATATGTAATATTAGCCTAGTCATATCTGCCTGCTGACAGCTGTTGCTAAGCAGTGCCCAAAGAATAAGATATTTTCTCAGATTCTTGTCTCTACCAGGTCTAGATTCTGCCCATTCACAAGTGTGGGTGCAAAAAGGAGGAACAGAAAATAAAGTTGAGAGAGGAGCAAATCCAACACCTGTAAAGTATTACTGTGGCCTTATAGTGGTTGCATAAGTTCTGCCATTTTTTCTCTGGGTTGCATGGCAGGACTAATGAGAAATGATGGCAAGTGGCATGAGGGTAAATGTAGTTGATCAAGTGTGATAGGCTATGAAGCTTTCCCGCACTGTTAATCAGAAATTTGGTTAAATGCCTGCTTTCCCCTCTTTCTCAGTACATCAGTTGCCACCACATGCCCTTACCACCAGGAGTAGAGGGACATGAGTAGGATTCTCCTAGGTGTACACAGCTTCAGTTGTGCTCTGAGCAGTTTGTTTTCAAACACAATCAGAAATACCTGAAATTGTGGGGGTTAGGGTATTGTTTTGTTTTTGTGGGTTTTTTTGGTTGGTTCGTTGGTCTTTTTTAATTCTGTCTTTCATTACCTATGGAGTACGCTTTCAAGTAGCAGCACATACATTTGGACTCAATGATCTTAAATGTCTTTTCCAACCTGAAAGATTCTATGCTTCATATTACATTCTTTCCTCCAATCCATCTGGTACCTGCAGCTTTGTAACTGTGCACTGCACAAATACAAACACTCTCCTTTTGATGCTTAGCTTCACATCATCTTGAAAAAAACCTTTATTAAAATTGAATGTCTAGCAGCCTCTGTTATTCAAGTGTTATTTTCACAAACAGTGGAATTACTCCCATAATTGTGGTCTTGGCTCTTGAAAATGTATGTGCTGTGTATTTTTAGCACAGATTTACTTTCACCCAAAACCAGTTTAAAATATTTTGCAGCTGAATTAGGATAATGATATGGTAGATTTTTAGTAGAAAATGAACCTATTTCTAGTTTAAATGTTGTAGGCTTTTCAGAGAGCTGATCTCTTTTCATAATGTTTGGAAAACCTACTATTTTATGTAACTGAAAATTCAGCCACAACTGGCAAAATAAAATTAAGAATTCTATTTCTGCGCAGTGTGCAGCAGAAAACAAGCAACTCCAACCAGTTTGTTTGCTTGACTGAGTAGACAGTTTTAAAAATGACATTGGCGTCTCTGAGCACAGAATCACATCCAGCTCCAGTGCCCTTCCAAACGCAATCTCTTCTCAGCAAACATGCCCCGTGATGAAGACCCATCTCATATCAAACTCACCAGGCAAGTCACAGCACATCCCTAGCATCGTGATAAGGACTCTGTTTTGTTCCCTTTGTTTACGCAAAATTTCCATGAGAGCAGAAGTGGCTTGGTTGTGAGTGCTTTCTGCGTTGCACAGTAGGTAGGTTTGCTGAAGGAGGGGAAGGGATTAAGCCTGCTGTGAGCTACGGGATGAAAGCAATGGTTTTGGCTGTGCCCTTGTGCACCAGCCTCCTCACTTCTGCCCCCACCCCTTCCAGGCCAGCTGCAGCCAGTTTGATTATCCAGCGAGGCTCATTGCCCAGGACGGTGACGCTAACGCTGTAGAAATAAGGCAATAAGAGGCAGAATCGGCAGGCTGAGGGATGGAGAATGTCCCCCCTCCTGTTAAAGAGCATCCACAACTCTCACCTCATCCTCAGGCAGCAGGAAAACATCTCCCCTCCTGTTTCAATCTACTTTTAAACGCACTGCATCGGTCAGGGGGAGTTTGCCCTCTTTAAGGGACAGAGAAAGAGCAGAGAAATGCCCATTCCTAAATCAATCTTTCTCTGTCAGAGGGTGCAGGATGGAATCCGAGGCAAACTGGAGAGGCGGGAGGATGATTTTAGACAGCAGGCTTGCTGGGGTAGTATGTTTATCTATTTATCTTTTTAGGCTTTGTTTATAAAGAAACATGCTGGCTATATCTGTAAATATTTTAAATACTTCAGTTGGTGGTAGGCGTGGGAGGGGGATCCAAACAGGGATCCTGAGCATTTTCCTTGCTGTTCCTTCTGACATGTCAGTTCAGAGCAGTCGGTAACATAGCGACAGGCTGCAGCACTTCATTATCATCACAATCTGCTACCTTTTTAATATAGTATCTGACATTTCAGTCAGACAGAGAGCTTCGTCTTTAAGCTGGCAGAAACTTTGTGCCTTGCGCTTGAGAACATCGCCTTGCTGGGTGTATGGGCCAGGCAGGGCACACGCTGCCTTTACCTAGATATGTCAAAGCTGGCATTCAGATCAAAGGCAAAAATATATAAATACAAGCAGAAAACTGAAAACAAGAACCAAGCCATCCTTTGAGGGCTGGCAAAAGCATTTCCTAGTTATGCAGTTTCCAGCAAGGGATCACACGAGTATCTTATTGAAGAGGAGAAAATCCAGAACTTACCTGAACTTTGGCAGCAGAGCTGAGGTACCCACTCGGGCAGGAGCTCGTACGGCTTGTGCCATGAGGTTGCAGGGGAGATGCCCACACCAAAAGCTGTAGAGTCGTGTGGCTACAGGGCTGCAGGGTTGCAACTGTGCTAATGAAGCAGGAGGCACAGGCAAGAGTGTATTTTGGGGATTGCAGTGCAGGGAAAAAGAGCTTGGGAAATTCTGATTTAAAGGAAGCATTTCCACACCTAAATCTTTTCCTTAGGTATATTAGAGATGCGTGATTTCAGGCCTGTCTTCTTGGCATGGCTTTGCATGTCTCACCTTTTCCATTGCATTTTGCTCTGCCTACTTGCCCTTATTGGAAACCAGCAATCAGAAAACCTAACTAAATGGCTGAAACAGGAAAGTGAAATCATTTCTATTGTTTATTTGAGTCTCTGCATCTCAAGATCTCTAAGTATTATCAAAACTTTAATAAAATGAGACCTGAAATGTAGATGTTACTAATATTAATTTTCCAGATGGGTAAACTGAGGCACAAGCAGTTACCATCCATGTACAGGCTTTCCTACCTCTACAGGGTAGCAGTGTGTCTCCCAGAAGTCCATGAAATTTTTGTCTTACATTGACAAGATGCCATTCCACATGCACAAGAGTGATAGAATATGGCTAAAAATAAGTAACCTAATTTCTAGATCCAAAAGGTCTGATTTTGTTGGCTTTTGCTTTCCCACTTCAACATCGCTGACAAGCCTGATGTTTCCTCTTACAGTCAGTTGAGATTTCGGTCTGGGGTACCAGCATGACTGAGAAGAGAAGTCTAGCCTTGCCTGTGTTAGATGCTGACCAGCAAAAGGGCTGCCGTGTTTACCCCAGAAGTAACTACACAGGGGTTATGTGTGAAATCCTCATCGTTTGCGATGCCCTCTGTGTTATCCAGCTTGAAAGGCTTTTGTTAATATTTCAGCAAAAATGACATCTTACAAGAAACAAATCTTTGATCAAAGCCTAAAATCACCTTATTTGATCTAAGCTGACTTAACGGATAGAAGTAAAGAGGATGATTTTCAGTACCCTGATTTATCTTGGCTGGAATATTTTTCCTCAATAATTCATGTATTACAGCATCCATAATCTTTCTTTTTTTAAGGCTAGACTAGTTGCTTTAATGCTAGGTTTAAAATGCCACATAGGGTACCTAACTCCAGGGGTTCTGTGAAGTGAATTGTTGACATTTTTCTCCTTTATAATTCACTTAAACCACAGGCTAATTGTGAGAATAGAAGACTGTAGCCTGTAAGTTATACTGACACATAACGTTTATAGCAGTGAAAAGCGAAAGGTAAATCTTTTTCTTGTCAAGAAGAAGCAAGCACATAAAACCTAATCTTCATCTGATTTGTGTGTGGTATTCCGCAACAGTGATTTAGGGAAAACTTTCCAAAAGTGCCCCAGTAATTTAGGAACATTTGTCTTAATTTTTGAAAACCTCCAGGACCTGTGAGAGCATAATTTTCATTGCAAGCCAGTGAGACTTGGACTCCTAAGTCATTAACGCTTTTTTGAAAAACAGTTATTAAATTCACAGAAGCCTGTTTTTTCCTCTAAAACTCTCTGCTGAAATTAATGTCTTTTTAAATGTATTAAACTGCCTTAATACCAATACAAGTTTCCCTCAACCAGTCTTTCGAACTACTGAGTGGCTGTATGTGGGAAATATGTAAGATTCTATGTTATGCTATATTAATTTATTGGAGCTGTAATTACCTTTAAAAACAAGAATCTGTCCCATGCAGCAAAACTAACCTCTCTGGGTATATCTCCACTACTGCACAAGACTGTGTCGATCTTCAAATAAGCTGATACACGTAAGCAGCTTGTGCACTGTGGTCCATGCCGCAATGCTGTGCAGCTCAGCCTTAAAGGAATCAGAGAGGGGTTTAGTCAATTCTTTGTATAATACGGAGTTATTCTATAGGTTTGCCAGCACCATTGAGAACTCACATGCTTCAAAATAGCCAAGGAGACTGAGGCAGGTAGCTAATCCCCTCTCCTTCCTCCAAGCAGTTTCTTCTCTGGAGCAGAAGACAATGAAAAATTGGATTATAGAGGTAGGATACTTGGCCAAGGAATCAATCATCTTTCCAAAGCCTAAACTAAGGGCTTCACCAGAAGATGTTATATCCCCAAACAAAACTTTTTGTAGTCCAACAAGATGTCTGATTACCATTTTAAAGAGTCACTGGTTTTGAAACACAATTTAAGCAATAGATTTGGTAATGGGAATTGACCTTATTCACTGTCCTTCGGAAATATCCATCACCGCAGGCATATAGATGTTTGTGTTGCCAGCATCCTGAATGATCACTGGAGTACATTAAATCATGTGATTTAGGCCAAGGCCAAGCAGTACTCTGAAGGTTAAGGCTTGCTTTTAAGATAGCACAATAGTTTTACTATCTTGGGAAAGTAAGTTTTATCACGTCTGTGACATCATGCTGATCTGGCTGCTCAACAGGTCATGATGCATCACACGGGAAAGGCCAAACTTGCTCACTAAGGTTCACTATTTGTGAATGATGGAGTAACAAGACACTAAGAGAGGCTGCTGACCATGCATTAATTGATCCAACATCCCTTTCCCCCAGTGGAGGGCTAGCAAGCACCGAGAGACAGCACTTGTAGCCTAAGAAGGGCACCACTCAATAAGAATGTACCTGGGAATCATCCTAATACTGTTTCCAGATGTTTTGAACATAGTGATTGGAAGCTACCAGTGCTGGTGGTCTGATAGAGCTAGCAGTCAGCTAGAACCATGCAGGAGACACCAGACAGCAGGCAAATGAAGAGCCATTGAATTTATAGCTCACAGTTTCTGGACCTGCAAGACAGCTTGAGTCTGCTGTGCAAAACCAGGCTCCTGCCATTTGCTACATTGCATAACAGAAGCTGATTGACAAATATTGTCAAAGGATATGAAACAAACACTCAGTGCCAAGTAGCTTTGTTGCTAAGGCTGCTTTCCACAATTTTGTTTTTCAGTATGAGGTGAAAGGGATTCTTCACCATTATGGCACTAGACTGTGCTGAGACCACACTAGACTTTCCATCTCACTTTGTCATAGCTATTTCCCTGACAATAAGTGCTTGCTGAGGCAATCTAGATCTAAAAATAATGCTGATTCTAATGGAGGAAAAGAATGGGATCTGAATGAAGAATTTGTTTTAATACATTATATTGATGTCTCTACTAAAGAGATTTCTGACAGTACTTCTCCCGCATTTCTGTAAAACAGTACTTCCATTTTATTAACAATGACTGAAAGAAAGAATCAATTACCTGCATTATTTTTTTTCTAAGGCAACAGTTTCTCCTTCTGAAGTCCTTATAATGAATTGCCATTCTCTTTTCCTCTCCCAAACCAATTTGTTCATAATCACTGACTTTCAAAAAGAACATGTTCAAAGATTTCAATTTTCAACTTCCAGGCTGGGTCTTTAAAATAGGGATGCAAAACAAATAAGCCCAAGCCCAAAAGTTCTCCTGTTTGGTGTTTTGTTTTTTGTTTTTTTGTTTTTTTGTTTTTTTTTTCAAAAATAAGAGCTAAAATAACAGAATAAGCCAATGCTCCATGGAGCTCTAAAACTTTGCAAAAAGAACCAGAAGTTTCCCATCAGGAAACTGCCTAATTGTGAAACATTATACAGCTTCATAAAAAAAAAATATGTCTGCCTAACTCCAGGTACTGATAATTTGTATTCTATAGGGGAAAAGAAAAGACCTGTGCATCTCATAACTCATTATCTGAGAAAATACAGCCTGTCAGTTAAAGGGAAGGGAACTGCTGTAGGTCATTTCGGGTACATTGCTGAGTCTATCATTGATTCATAGCAAAGCTCTGAGCAAGAAACTTGATCTCTTTGCAGTCCAGTTTATATAACTATTTAAAAGATGTAATGAAATCTACCTCACAAGGGTTTTTGAAGCCTTGTTGTTCATAAGATACCAGGACAGGACCAATCGCTAGAGGGATTTCAAAGCATAATTAGTATCCTAGGAGTACTAGAGGGTTTAATGTTTAGGTGATACTTAAGCAATTAACTCTGTAGGCTATTTCAAAGTGCCTAAATCCCCAAATTTCAGTCTATCAAACACTGCTGATTAGCAGTGGTAGCACATAAAACAAATAAAGAAAGACAAAGATATAAAGATAAAGAGATGAAGGTAAGGATAAAGATATAAAGATATAAAGATAAAGAGATAAAGCTGAAGATGAAGATAAAGAAAAATAAATATATAATGATAGAGAGATTAAGATAAGGATAAAGACAAAAAGATAAAGAGATGAAGACGAAGATAAACATGAAGAAAGATAAAGACAAAACCTGCCAACTCTCTGGTTTGGTACTTAAAGCTATGTAGTGAGCAGTAAGCTAATGCCATATCATCCAAATTAGAAATGATGAATCTGTTTTTCGTCTTGACTGTATTGCTGAGATATTCTTTAATTTGTTCCAGGATGGTGCTGTCAGGAGTCTTGCATGTAAAGCAGGCATTTTGACAGTGTATCTGAATTAATTTTCTGTGAAAACAGATGATATTTAAAATTTTTTTCTATTAAATGTACTGAAATTGTATTATACTGGAATATATTCATTGTCACTGCTAATTATTGACCTAAGTAGAGCCAATGGACAAACTAAAAACTGTCCTTTTGGGGTAAACTGAAGGAAGAATTAAACATTTGGGTGGCCAGGGATAGATGGAGCCTCACTCTAATGGGAGGTGCTGAGCGGTTCCACCATATGACTCAAGAGAGCACGTGCCAGAGCAGTTGTCACTAATGGGTCCAGAGAGCCCAAACTCATCCAGCCCCATGTAAATTAGCATTTGGTGGTTCAGCTGGTGTGGTGGAGGCCACTGCCAGAAGCGCTGGGAAGCATAAGGCTGAGCAGAAGGTGAACAATACAGATGAGTGCGTTCTTGGGGGGCTGGCTGCCAGGATGGGCACCGGGGTACAAACAGATTATGGAATGTTGTGTGCATGTTTGTGCACAGCAAAAATAAGAGCAGCAAGTGTTAGCAACACTTTGAGAAAAAGCCAAGAGCCCTTATTTCATTTTGCAAAATAAGAGTTTTCTTTTTAAACAAAGAGATTTTTCCCTGCTTCTTTTCTGGAAAAATTGACTTAGGGCATGTTATGGGAGGCAAGTAATAAAATCAGTTTATTACTTACTTATTTATATTTTTTTTTTCTATTTGCAGTTTAAGAACTTATTGACAAATTAAGTCTTCTAGATAAAATGAAGCATGTCCCAATATATTCAAGGCACTCTGAAGAATAAATGCAGGATTGTCATGAAAAATCTTTGCTTTTCAAAAGTACAAAATTTGTACTCACTTCAGATTCAGATTGTCTCTCAAATTCAGGCTGTGTCTTAAAAAGTTCCCACTACAAAGGTTCTAACCCTGGTTTTCAAATGAAATTAATACACAGAGCAAGTGTGATATTTGAATCACCACTGAGAATCGTACAGCTGTTTCCTCTTAGAGCTCTCACTGAGAGGGCTAAGGGAAGAGGATTTGTGCAGGTCTTCAGTGGGAGAAAAACAATTATATACTGCAAACCTGTAATTCAAAATAAAGGAAGAATATGCCATGACTTTGTCAAGGAATTTACCCCATGCATGAACTCTTGTGTAATGCTCCAAAATACTGGAAGATGAATGAAACCAAAACACCAGTACCTGTTACTGCTTATCTTGGGCTTCCTTTGTGTTCCTGTAGCCTCCTTTTCTCCCTTCTTATATTTTTTTTCTTGGAATGTCATTGTTGGTATTTTATGCTAAAGTTTATGTTCTGCAAAATAAACCTGTTTCAATGTATGTTCAATTCTCTTCTATTAGAACAATAATTTATATTCCCATGTTATTTAACAGTCACCTGGTCTTACAGCATCACTTGTGTTTATTCCTCTCAGACATCTAACTATTCTCCTCCACAAAGATGCGAATGTCTTCCATTTTATTAAAAATTCTACAGTTCCTGTATTACATGGATCACCTTTGGTACTTCTTAGGCATAAGGTTATGGAAGTGCCTTTCTTTATTAAAGTTGTATTTTCTTTCCTTTTTCCTTTTTTCCCTCCTTTGGGGTCAACAGTGAATAATCTGTATATGATGTTATTGTACTGCCAGTACCAAAGTAGAAGATTTAAATCTTCAGAAACCCTTGGAACTAGGGCAGTCAGCAACTGTGAGTTCGGGTGAAGATTCAAGAGCTAAGTTTATATGAATACATGAATGACAGAGACAATATTAGACAAAATAAGTAAACAGAGAAAAGAGACAAATCAGAATGCTTTGAACTAACCATAGACCTTGCAGCTGCATCAGGTAAGGTACTGCTGGGTACAATCTCCTTGCTGAAATGAAATTCTTGGACCCACGTAGAAAAGGAAAACCATTGTACTGTATCTCATACAGGGGCAACTATAGGAGGGAGCTTTTTTGACTGAAAATTAAAATGCACTAGAGGGGAACAGGATTCCAATAGGTGTCCTTCAAAGGGTCTGAATCTGTCAGCAGTTCCAGTCACCTGCAGCTCAGTTTGCAAAACTTCTTCAGATGTTTCATTAAATTTGAAAATGGATTTGTCAGATATAGTAGAAAGAGCCAGAGCACAGCAGAGTCACCAGAAGAACAGCTGGTGATCTTTCTGAACTCCCTGTCAGCCTAATTGCACCTTCTTGATCACTTAACATCATGCTCTGGTCCCACACTGTCCAGTGGCATGGAATAAGGGGTGGAGACTGTACTAGGTTTTGCTGGGATTGAGTTAATTTTCTTTATAACAGCTCATGTGATGCTCTGTTTTGGATTTGTGGCCAAAACAATCTTGCTAACACACCCATGTTTTAGCTGTTGCTGAGCAGTGCTTACTTCTCTGTTGCTCACGCTGCCCTGCCAGTGAATGGGCTGGAAGTGGGCAGGAAATTGGGATGGGACACAGCTGGGACAGCTGACCCAAACTGACCAAAAGGATAGCCCATGCCATATGACATCACACTCAGCAATAAAGATGAGAGAAAAAAAGAGGAGGCATTCAGGTTATGGCATTTGTCTTCCCAAGTAACCCTTATGCATGTTGGAGCCCTGCTTTCCTGGAAGTAGCTAAACACCTGCCTATCGATGGGAAGTAGTGAGTAAATTCCTTATTTTGCTTTGCTTGTGTGTGCCACTTTGCTTCACTTATTAAACTGTCTTTATCTCAATCCACAAATTTTATCACTTTTGCCCTTCCTATTGTCTCCCTCATCCTGCTGGGTGGAGGACATGAATTAGTTTGATGCTGTTGCCTACTGAGGTTAAACCACCGCAGGCGGTGATCAGTTTCTAAGCCAAAGGAGCACTTCCATAAATGACACCCTCCCCAGGCCATTTCTCATGATGTATCCCAGATAACAGGTAGTTCATCAGCTACTAGAATGTTTCACCACATTAACAGCACGACCTGTGTTTTGCAGTGATTATAGAACAGCCATCAGTCTCTGCAGCTGGCATTTCCAGTCTTCATCATAGATGGCTTGTATCATCTAAGTAGGCAGCTTTATATTGAGTGTTAGTCTCAGGAGGTGATCCATCAGCCTTGGAAAGGTGGCCGTGACCTCATACGCTGTGATTTGCATCAACCTAAGAGAGTGAGTACATGGGGAAGGAAATTAAGGTCTTTTTTGCACAGGCTGTTTGTATGCATCTGCTCAGCAAATCCTGCTGAAAAAGAGAATGTGACCTGTGAATTTCTGAGGACATACATCTGAAGAGTTTTGTATAATTTGGAGGAAAAAATGCATGCAGTTATTTTCTGGTTTGGAAATGGGGAAAACCCCAGTGCAATGAAATAGTTGTCACCAAGTGATCTGAAATGTCAAGTTCTTTGATTTTTATCAATTTAGGCTGCTTACAAATGCAAGAGAAGTTAATTCCAAATATACCTCTCTGAAATGCCATCAGTACAGCAGATTTAAGAGCCTTAGAGTGGCAACTTAGTTTTATCAATTACACAGCTGTGGTAGCAGAAGACAAAGCAGAAATGACACTGTGCGTAATTGCATAGTTTAAAACCTGATGGTTTTTCAGTCCCTATTGCTATTTCTGCGCAGAATTGTCCCATTCCCTTGGCCAGGGCAACTGCCAGCAGTTTCCAAAAAAGCTGCAGGGTTGTTGGAGCTGCTTTTCAGAAACTTTTCCTTTTGGGGAGGATCAAGATGGAAAGTGGGATTGAAATGAAGAAGAGAGATGTGTAAGACAGAATTCCTATAATGCCAGGGGACTCACTGGAAATGTGGCAGATCTAGTTTCAAACCCCAAGGAGCCTGTGTATCTCTTGCAAATGCTCCAACTTGCTTGCATGTTTCTCCTGGAATCCTTGTTTTACCGTGATGCATTGCAGGTCATACTGCTGTGATCACCCAAAGTTTTTTTGGTTAGGATAACCATTTTTCACATATAGCTAAATATAAATATATTTTATAAATTAAGTGCTTATGAATTTTTTTAGGCATATGAAGTGCTAGGCTGGCATTTTATTAGGTATGGATTATATGATGTTGAAAGCTGAAAAAAGAGTAAAATTTTATCAAGGTGGAAGGCAGGATTTATTTCTCATTTGATTTTGGTCTCTGGTCTCGGTATTTGTGGATGAGTATGAATGGGAAAGGTAAAATAAATTAAACCAAAAAGGGGAAGATTCAGCAACATAAGTAAACTGAAAAGACCATGACCAAGTTGGACAGAAGCCATGTAGTGTCGGCTGTGATAAATCTGAGTGAAGAGGAACTTTTTCACTACCCCTGTTTAGGTCTATTCCTTCTAACGCTGCTGTGCCCAGCTGAAGTTGTTTCAGTGACTACCACTGCTTGACTATTCCATACTTTCCCCAAAAATATCATCTGCAAAACCCACTTTTTATGAAAAAGTTGGGAAAACTAGTAACAAATGTGACTGTCAGTTTGATGGAGTTTTCCGTGCTCTCTTTAAGGATTCAGTTCTAATCCAGGAGTTTTAGAAGGTGACATTTTAGGCAAATGTCACTCAGCAGCTCATATTTCATGCAGTATTTAATATCTCTACTCAAAGGTTAAACCTACTGTTTAAAACAAACTATATTTCCCAATGTGTTGCAGTGCTGGGACCGGCGTGGAGATGTACTATTTCAGAGGTGGCAATTGCCCCCAGGGAAGCTACTTCTCCTTTGAAGAAACTTTATCTCCCAAACCTCCCTACTTTTCTATGAAGAGATTTCTTCCAAGAGACTGGTGTACTCCCTTCACCATGCTGCCAGATGCTTTAGAGGAAAAGCAAGTATTTGTGTCCCCTCTATTGTCCAAATAAGGAATGCAAAAAAGAACATAAAGCAGCACATGACACTATAATGGCAATGAGGCAGGTCAGCAATGCCCTTGGTAAGAAACTTGCTAAAGGCAGAAAACCTCATAATTAGAATTTTTTAAAATGCATCAAAGCAGGGAGACAACCAGAAAGTCAATCAGGATAGAAAATTAAGATGGTGTAAAATGAAATTAAAAAAAAAAAAAGAAGGAATGAAAAAATTAAATTTTGTTGTTATGCTCGTTTTCAGTTTTTGCCATGGAGATGTTTAAGAAAGGGTCTTACATTCAGGTATGAGTCTGAGAACCTTTCACAAAATGAAAGACCAACAGAAGAGATGTTTACAACAAACTGATAAAATTAATAATAACTGCTAAAATTATTTACTGAAGCATATACCTAATTTTTAAGATAAGGCTTTGTATCAGAAGACAGAAACTGTTAAGCCAATTTTTGAGATATTTCAGAAAAATACCACTCATTAAATCTGATTTTTGCTGTAGGAAAAGGGGAAGACACCATAATAAAATAGGAATAGTTTCCTATGTATAAGTGCAAAACATTGGGGAAAAATCAACATGTTTGTCATACATTACAGATCTGTTAGATCCTTTGGAGCAGTGAAAAATCAAGGCATAAAAGGTCTCTGGTAAATACAGCATTATTGAATTGCAGTTCAATTATTGAATTTCCAAAAAGCTACTGCAAAGGTAAATAAATGGTTTACCATCGATATTTTCACTCAAGAATTTTTTCTAGAGCTTGTGCTATTTCACATGTTCCCAAACAACCTGAAAGAAGGGGAAATTAATGATGTGATAAAATTTGCTGCTGACACAAAATTAGTCATCATAGTAAAAATGAAATCTGCCTCAAGTTTTGCTGGACAGATGCTTTGACATGAAATGAGAAATGAAATTCAGTGTGAATAAATGCCTGGCAATATACATGCACAGAGGCAAACAAATACGTATATACCCACATTTCTAGGGAGGAATAACCCCATGCACTTATATAGGTTAGGGGTTTACCTGCTGGAAAGCAGCTCTGCAGAGAGAGACCTGGGAGTCCTGGAGGACAACAAGTTGACCATGAGCCAGGAATGTGCCCTTGTGGCCAGGAAGGCCAAAGGTCTCCTGGGGTGCATCAAGAAGAGTGTGGCCAGCAGGTGAAGGGAGGTTATCCTACCCCTCTACTCTGCCCTGATGAGGCCCCATCTGGAGTACTGTGTCCAGTTCTGGGCTCCCCAGTTCAAGGAGAGGGAACTGCTGGAGGGCTACACAAATGATCAAAGGACTCAAACACCTCTCTTAGGAGGAAAAGCTGAGAGACTTGGACGTGTTTAGCCTGGAGAAGAGAAGACTGAGAGGGGACCTCATCAGTGCTTACAAATATCTAAAGGGCAGGTGTCAAGAGGATGAGGCCAGACTATTTTTAGTGGTGTCCAGAAACAGGACAAGAGGCAATGGATACAAAATGGAACACAGGACATTCCATCTGAACTTGAGGAAAAATTTCTTTACTTTGAGGGTAACAGAGCACTAGAACAGGCTGCCCAGAGCAGTTGTGGAGTGCCCTTCTCTGGAGACATTCAAAACCCACCTGGATCCATCCTGTCCAGGCTGCTGTAGGTGAACCTGCTCTGGCAGGGGGTTGGACTAGATGATCTCCAGAGGTTCCTTCCAACCCCTACAATTCTGTGATTCTGTGATAAGGACAAGCTTAGGGGAAAAAAAATTGTGACCAAACACAGTGCTTGGAAACAATCATAGTGCCTGATGTAAAACGTTCCAGATATCTTATAGACTCCGTCAGAGACAGAAATCTCAGAGTGAAGAGCTGGATCTGGCTGTCATTCCTATACCCACCTATCCCTGAATCCTGAGGAGACTCTAACGCTTGGGGTTTGTAATTCAGGGCAGCCTCCCTCTGTCCCATGCAAGAAGTATAGGGTGAGTCTCAGCCCTGTCCTATTAATGCATGACAGTGTAAAGAATGTCTTAATGGAAAGCTGGTAAGATCTTGCTGGAAGTTGCAGACTTCTTGTTCACCACAGCAGGACACTGTAGAAAACATGCCCTGAAAAATCACCTCAAACCAACGCCCACCAAAATTCTTTCCCATATTATGATACAAAGAAGATTTTTCTTTTTGATGTTGCATTAGAGATACAGTGGTACTTGCTATTAATGAGGAGTTTATTAATGACAAGAACAGGGAATCATGGGGGAATAAAAATTTATTTCTCAGTTAAACTACCCATTATTTATGAAAACAGTTCCCTGGTTAAGAAGCCAGAACACCTCTTCCAAAAAATTTCAACCAAGAAAAACTTTGTTTCACAGCCTAACACCTTTGGAGGCTTACAAGGATACTGAAGGCCTCCAATAATCCACCCCACATCTCATTTCTCTTTGTCACCTGTGTGCCCTTGATCCTATCATGCTCCAGCTACTCCTAATTAAATCTGTCAGTCAGGCAAATATACTGACAGAACATGTGAGTGAGAGAAAAGGTAGCAGACATCATGCTGAGGTGTTGCTAATGTGGGAACCATACACAACAAGTTCAAGCAGTGAATTAGTGTCAAGAAGAAGAAAAAAGGATGCCAAACTGCCTTCCAAATTATTAGTTTGAATTTGTGTCGATACAGCATCACCATTGTTGGCGCTAACTAAAATTGTTGCTAAGCATCTCAAAGAATGAATCAGGAATAAAATGAAGTTTAAACATATGGGGGTAGGGGTGATGAGGATGGGGCGGGCAGGAAACGCTTAAAAAAGCTTACCTTGCCACTTCACATGCCATTTTTCTGCACAGAAAAAGATGACAACCTTCACTTGTTTCATTCTGGCATCTTTTCATTAGTGCTAAATTTGCTTTCTAAAATCGGAGAGTAGCTCCAGGAACGCTGTCTTTGATTAGAGCAATTTTAAAGCTGATCTCATTCTTAAGTACCTTGCTGAATCATTGCCCAAGTTTTCAGCTCCTATTCTTGGCCCTCAAAAATATGTAGAATCTCACTGTTAGTTTGATAAACCAAACAGATGTCTCAGGGAAGCGTTTATTTCTAGATTAGAGTTTTCCCTCTTTCCCTTCCAAAAAAAAAAAACCCCAAAAATCCCAAACAACTGCATTTACAAATCTATCTCGATTACTTTTTTTCCTTCTAAACAGTTGAATAGGTTTTAAACCATAAGCATTATCTATTCTGACTTACCACTTCATCTGACTCACTGAATTTCATCCAGTCATTTCTGTTTTGAACTTAATAGCCTGTAAATGAACTAGAACTTTTCTCCTGGGTAGACATGCAATCAAGGAAAACATTGATTTTAAATTTATAGTGTATTGTTTTCAAAAAGCGTTTTCTCTGTACATCTCTATTTAAAAGTCTGACAACAAAGCATCTTAAATCAGTCTCAAGATATCACACTGTCTGGAAAAAGGAGTTTCGACAAAATACTCATCTGACAATAAGGAATGAGGCAGAACACTATATTAGCGAAAAACCCTCCAACTTCATATTCATTTCTTGCTCAAAAATCCCTAGATCATTTCTAAGGGAAGCAAACTTATTATCTTATTCCAGATAGACTTTAAATCTCAAAATTACATAATTGTGTCTTATTTGCAAGTGATATGAGACTGCTGCTGTGTTGATACTTTTAGCTTCATGAAACAAACAGTTTGAACTGTATTCCTTGGCATGCAAAGGACAGCTTTCTCCTGTAATTCACTAGACTTATCTTTGTGGAGGAATAGAAAGATCTGAAGCCAGGAATGGAACTAAAATGGAGTTCTCCATTCATTTCTAAAATGCTCCTACTTCAGAAATGTTTGTGTTAAAGTACATAAGACCTACAGTGCTGGAGTCATGCAAAAAGGGCAGTCTTTGTAGGACCAAATTGGTTTGTGTCACTGAAAAACACATTGCACCAGTCAGGGGGAATAGACAAAGAACATGTAAATCTCTTCCCTTGCTGGGATGCTGCCTGTGAGGTTAGGTTACCCTAACTACTAACAGACCTAATGTGCTGAAATTATTTTCAGGCATCAGCCAAATATAAAGAGACTCCTTTAAATCTTTTCACACCCTACACACAGACAGGTGAGACAGTGAAAACCAGGGGCTGCTATGCTCTCTCTGTACTGGTGTGGGCTTTTGAGAGGTGATTCTCCCATGAAATCTCTGGCTGTTTTTGAATCTATATTTTATCCATTGCATGTTCAAAGTGATCAGACCCCAGCATCCACCCTATAGCATGCTATTTGCTGTGAGTGAAATGAAACCACAGTAGACTTAAACTGCTAGGTGTCTTTTCATCCTGGAGTTCGCAAAGATGCCCTTGCTGTTCTGGCCAGCTCTAACACATGCAGAGGTTTCATGGTCGTTTCAAGGCAGAACTTGAAAGGCTTCTGGGCACGGAGGGGACATGAAAGAGGAAACAAGAGGTGCTGAGGTGAAGTGCGAAACCTGTTACCAGGGATGGGGGTTTCAACCACGCCTGGCGTATCAGAGGTGTTAAAATCAAAGATGCAAGTGTATTGTTTACAGTGTGAAAGCCCACACATAGGAGAGCATAGCCCATTTCAAAACTGTTTAAAGGAAGACTGCGTGGTGTCAGGTTCTTCTCTGTCTAGGCTCTAGAGGAATCTTAGCAAAGGTCTCCGTTTCATGCCACAAATGTTAAGAAGCTTGTCCTGATGGCTCAGCTCTACAGGAGAGCAATCTTTGTTAGTGTAGCTCCCAGTGTTGCACAGCTGCTCCCTGCTAGTCTAGCTAGAAATGTCAGACCACATAAAGATCTGAGAACAAAATAACAGCAGACAAGTTTTCTCTCATCTGACTTTTCAATAGAGGCATTATTACATTTTAATATTTCCATCTCTATTACCTACTCTCAAAGCAGATAGTACACAGTTTTGTGCCAAAGCACATCCTTTTCGTCATTTTTTCTACTACAGTAAACTGAAGGACACACAATATGTTTTACATTTTATACCTGAAGTAGCATTTTCTATTGTTTTCCACAACTCAGCTTAAGAATTTTCAGAGGTTCATCCAAACTGAAGGGCTTCTGATGGTTAAATAAGATTTGGCTTTATTCCTCTCACAATTCCCTTCATTGCATTAAGATAGAAATTATACTGACAATAACTTTATTTTCTTTTCAATTTCATTAGCTTTTCAAAGATAACCAGCAAGACTGATTAATTCACATATTTCCCCCTGCTGGCTGAAAGAACACCTTTGTAGGTGTACTCCATAGAGTACAAGCTTCAAAGTTAGAATTTTGTCCCTATCTGTGAACTATCGAGTTTAAAAGTTTTAGACCCAGATAAGGACAATGAAGAATATGTCAGAAATATAGAAAGTTGCAAATATGGTGGCAGAAGAGTTGCTAAATTTCCTTTTTTGCCATACTGTAGGAAAGAATACAAAATAAAAGACTATAATGAAATCTTCTAGTTGACAGGGTTGATTTTTTTTTTCCCCTGTTGGTTTCTATTCCCATCTAACCAGTCAGAGTAGTATAAAAAACAGAAGCTGATAGTGATTTTCCAAATTGTGGTTATATGAATGACTAAGCCCACTCACTTGCAATGGAAAAAACAAACTGCAAATTAAAAAGTTCTTTTCAATATTGCCGTTTTAACCCTCCCTGGATCATTTTGTTCAGTGCTTTTTGATCATGTACGTGCTTCACACATAGCTTAAAAGACCAAAGATGTAATTTATAGGCTAACACACAAAACAATAAACTGCACTTAACAAGCTATTAGTCTAAGAATTCATAAGCTCACAACCCCTAATATGAATCCCTATGAGTGTTTGCAGGCCAGACAGTGGTCAAAGAGGTTGCAAAGGGTCAGCCTCCACTGCTCTGTGGAAAAGTCTGACCCTGGGTATTGTTAGTTTGCTCTTATGACTACCTATGTTTTCTTTTAGGGTTTTATGCACAAAGTCTCCATGTTGGTGTTTTTCGTCTTCAATCCTCAAGCTGCTATGAATTTGCAGCTTTAGCTTCTTTATCTTGCATGACTCCAAGCACTTCCTCCCATCTCTTTCTCACAATAAAACAATTTACTCAGACATATATCCCCTGGTTTTGTAGCTAAGCTGCACTGGAGCTAGGCCTTGGGCCACAGAGAGCTGCATCCCTCAGCAGAGGAATACAGGAGGAGGGTTAATGTTAACAATGTCTTTGCATTGTCTATGTTTATGTACACTTAAGCGGAGATGAGCACAGTGACTGGTCCCCTTCTGAGCTATTGTTTCAAAGAACCTGTAGATGCAAGAAGATATTACATTGGATTATATGTGGTTCAAATTACCAACCAGCTGGAGCCCTGCTTCCTCATCTGATTCAATTTTCTCTGTACCTTTGGAACACATGAGTTTTCCATTGAAACAGTGGGAGTACAAGTGATAACTGTATGCACATCCTCATTTTCCTTTTGTTGGCTCAGGGGTTTAGCTTCCTGCCCTACAGGGAATTTTGGATAACTCATTGTCAAGACACCACTCAGCAGGATCGGGGCCTTGCATGTAAAAAATGTTTGCCATAATGAATGCTTTAAAACAAAGCATAAACCCAGCAGACAGTGGGTGGTGGTTCAGGATGGTATCTGCTGCCAGAACATTTCCACAGAAAAAGAAGCTGAACCACAATTGCTCTATTCTGTGGAAACCATTAGATTTTTTTTTGCTTCACACCAGTTGGTTTTCTTCATCTCTTTTAAATTATATTGAAATTATTGATGCGAATTAAAAGACAAAATTAGGAAAACTAGGAGGGAAGAACACTGAACACTATACAGAAGAAAAAATGCCAGTGTCTTCCAAACAGATAAAGTGGTTTGAAGATGCTGAATAGAGCAAAAAGGAGCCTCTTGTCATAAATTTTGTTGGCCAGTGATTTGGAACAGAGAGCATGCTTAATCCTGTGAGAGTGCTGTACCTTGCATGATGTACAAGTGCCTCACAGACAGAAATTATTATCACCATTTATAATATAAATGACCATATCTGCGTAACAGGGTTCATTACTAGATAATACCTTATCTGGACTGAAAAATTAAATTGTACAACAATAGCAGCACAATAGTTCCCTTGACAATAGAGCTACACAGCTGTTAAACTGAAACTAGTCTGCAAGGACATTTAGAGTTCTCCAAAATGCAACATAACCTATGCTCACAAACCCACTGATCTGTAGAATTCACTGTTTATTATTTGTGTATGTGAGAAATTAATTTTTCTCATTCAAATAGTTGCAGGTTTTCTTATATGTAATTCCACCAAAAATCAACTTTGCTTCAAAAATCCTGGGCTTTTTGAGCAATACAGCTGCCAGAGGATTCACAAACGCTCTGAGAGGGATGATGAACTAATATTGGATTTACCTATTAAAGACAAGAGCGTCTGAGAAGCCACTGTCTTTGGTCACTTCAGACTCCCCTGAGAGACCGTTGGGGGAGCTTTGTGAAGCTGTGCTGACTCTTTCTCACTCTAAGCCTATAAGCCATATTCTATTGGCTGAAGCTTTTCCAATTTGTGAATGTCTTTGGCCATATTAAGCGGAATTTGTGAAGAGCTTATGGAGAATTAGAAATCTTTATTCAGAACCCGGTAGCTTAGCTGCTGGTTATTATTCTGTGCTACCGGTTTTTCTAATGTTGATTTCAATGATTTTCATTTCAGAAAAATCACCTCAATAACACACTGGAAGCGGGAAAAATACATGGAACTGCTTGGAGGCTACTAGCTCAATAAATATAATTTCTGTGCAACCCATCTATTCTAGTAGATTTTTTTCACAACTATTACTCTTTCTTTTCTTTTTTCTTTCCTTCCCCCTCCCCCCAAAAAAAATTAAAATAGGAAAAGGTGACTATTATTTTGTACTGAGGAGAAGCCTTACCTTCCTCTATGGGATTTAAGAATTCTTGCTACTTAGTATTTCCTGAGGTTGGAAATGTACCATGACATCACTATTGGTATTTTAAGTATGGCTCAATTTCATTTGGGTTATACCATTTAGGAGCTGGAGGATGACAACAGTTGAGCCTTTAAAACACCACTAAGTTCAATCCAAACAGAAATGCTAATCCAAACAGAATCCAGAATCCAAACAGAAATGCTAATCTCAAAATTATTTCTAAGGAAATTACAGTTAAAACATCATATAGCTTTTCTACTTCCTTGTGTAGTTAGTGCTTTTTAATAGTTTTTACTCCCAGGAGCCTACCAAGAACTATATATGAAGTGTGAGGTCTCTAAATGTATCAGCTGCAGTAACTTTATGCCTTTACAGCATTTGTTTCTCTAACAATATCAGGTATATCTGCCTGATACACCAATTTTTTCTCCTATAAATGGGCTTTAGGAATCTGGAGATTTTCTCTTGTAGCTTGACAAGTAGAAAAAGTGAAATATGCTGAAAATTATCATTATTCTTTTCCTCCTCTACTTCATGTGAAACAGAGGGGCTGTGTTGTCATCTTGTGTCTGAAACCTTTATTTCACAAATATACCTTTAAACTTCTCCATCCATATGCTGTCTCCTCCCCTGAACAACAAACAGAATAAAAAGAAGGTATTAACCCAGCTCAGGATTTCAGATTGGGTCACTGTCACAGGCCTTGAGTGGCTCGTGTGAGGGGCAAGAAAAAGTCCATATGGATTCCTTCTTGTGCCAGTTATAGTGTGCATAAAAGCCATGGACTTAAGTTTAGCCTTTGTCTTTATTCTTTTTATTTTTCCCTTTCTTTTGATGCTGAATAGCATTAAGTGTATTAACATACACTATAAAACATCTGTAGGTATTTACCAGACACAGAAAGCATTTACCAAGATCAGTGTAGATGATTGTTACACCAAGCTGCTCGCTGGTGTTTCTAGAAGATCCTCCTACCTGAATCTCATCTTGTTTCCTGACTAATTCAATTACTTCTTTGTACTCTACTAACTCATGGCTATGACCCCAGCTTATGTAGTGTTCAGAGATAAATTAATGAAGGAGAATATAATCAACATCTCATGAAAGGAAGGAGTAGAAAAGAAAAAGTAGAAAAGGATCAGAGAAAAAGAATCCTAGGCTATATATCTGAAAATCATTCATTGTTGAACCACTACTTTGGGAAGATAGTACTGGAAAAGTTAGTACTCACTGTAACAGGGACTCTGGCCATGGTGAAAAAAACTTGTCATTAACTTAACTAAATGTCAGATGCAACCCAGAGACCCAGGAGCTGATCGTGTTGTAGGTGATGGATGAACTGCATTCCTTGGGGAGATGCAAACTTCAGAAGGAACCATTTCCTTACAGCATTGAAAGATGTGTAGTATATCGAACTGGAGTTTATTTTGACAGCTTTCATGTCTCCTTTCATGTCTGTGCCGAGAAGCTCTCCTATCAGAAGAGGTTTCCGTTTTCTTTCCCAGGCACCAGTCACAACAGCATTTGCACCAAAGAGTTTGCAAATTTCCTGAATTTCTTTGTGAACACACAAGCCTTATGACCCATTTTCGGAGGTTCTGTGCCAAAATCACCTTTTCCCATGTTTGTTAGAATCTCTCCTAACCAGTTTTTTCTCTGTGAAACATGAATTCCTACCAAAATAATTGAATCTCATAAATGAAGAAGAAGAATGTTCACATTAAAGGCACTTTTTCTATTGAGTAATCAGATTGGAAATGCACTTTGGTCATTTATCTGGGTCACATTTTTATTAATACTCCCACAGCTTTCAACCAACATAAGGTGTTGAATAAAAAGTGTGCTACACAAACAAGGAAAAGGGAATAATCTCCCACTCCACCTGTTGTCTATGATCCTGTTAATACAATCCAGTTTGCATCTTCCTGCACTGCAGGAGCACACCGGTGACTACTGTTCAGCTTGTTGTCCACCATGCCTCCCAAAACCTTTTCTCCATAGCTTCTATTTAGCTGGCCAGTCACCAGTTTATTGTGTTGTCTGGGGTTACCACAGACCTCGTGTAGGGCTTTAATTTGTCCTTGCTGAAATTCAGGAGATTCCTGTTGACCCATGTCTTCAGCCTTTGAAGCCCACTGAGAAAGGAAGCCCTACTTTCCAGTGTATCAACCACTCCCCCAATTTGCTTTTGTTTGCCAGCCTGTTGGGTGGGTATTTGGTGTTGCCAGTAATAAATGAATATTTAAACAGTATTAGTGCCAGTGTCATCCAATCATTAGTGCTACTGGTACCCAGATGACAGTTGGACTTTGAACTTCTGACCCTTCAGGCCAACAATCCAGAATTTTTCCATTCACCTTATGCTCCACCTATCCAAAGCATATCTCTTCAACTTAACGACATGGAATACCATGCTGACAATCTTGCTAGTGTCAAGCTAAACAATATCTGTTATTCTGTCTCCTTGTCCGTACATCAAGTCATCTCCTCATGGAAAACAAATCAAGTTGATCAGTTGTGATTTCTATTGTTATATCCCTCCTGGCTATTCCCAGTCACCTTCTTGTCCTTCATGTGCCTGCAAATGGTTTCTACAAGGATTTACTCCAACGCCTTGCCAAAAACTGAGGTTAGATTCACTAGCCTATAGTTCCCCAGGTTCACCTTCTTTTCATCTTGCATGTTTTCCTCCCTCAAATTGAGCATAGATGCCTCAGACTCAATTACACTCCTTCCTTTTTCCTTTCCACCCCCTTACAGTTGAATCAGACTCACTCTTCATTCAACAGACCTGTAACTTATGGTGAGAGAAATGTTCATTCACGTGTGCCTGTGCTGGTAACAGTTAATCTGTGACATCCTGATGACAGAGAAGGCTAAAGTGATAAAGAGCAGAGGGCTGGTTTGGGATTTAGTCTCTACTTGTGTGTAATAATTCTAGTGAACCCAATTGTGGGTACTATTTTAGGGTCTCAGATGGCTCCCTGAGCTGTGGGATTTTTTTCTATTGTCACATACATTATTTTGCTGGATATGAGAAATCTTTGGTCCAGATACAGTAAGATCCACCATTTCTCACATGCTTATAAGAGGACTGCCTTAAATTCCCCTAGGTGTCTGTATACAAAATTAATTCCGTGGTACTTTCTGAGTTTCAAACCATTAGGCATTTCGGTGAGCACAGTTGGTCCTATTAGACACATTTGCACACACAGGTGATAATCTCATTCTGTGAACTATCTTGTTACATGAGAGATCAATTAAGGAGGAGGCTGTGTCTGCTGGAAACTCAATTAGGACTAATCAGTTTTATCCTCCTAATCTCAAAAAGGAGTTTAGTTGTACTGTCAATGGTAGGACCTGGATGTATAATTTAAATCTCTTACCTAATTAAGAAGAGTTTTAATCTTCCTATTTCCTCAGGTGTACCTTAAATATTTTGGTTTGTCACATCCCATCTGGAAGTTCACAGGGTAAGCAGTCATTCAGTTAGGGATTCAAAGATTCTTTCAATTTCATGTAAACTCTCCTACTTTCTAGCAACTTGCTGTGCTCCGAAGAAAACAGCAACAATGCAAGGTATCTTCAAATGTGTCTAAAAGTGATACTTCAGATCATCTTTCAGAACTTCCAAAACCAGGCTTTTGTTAGCTGCCCTTTCATGTCATATCTGACAGTCTTCACCCAACTAGTTCAGGCTGCTCTTTGAGAAGCAGAATCTTTCATGAAGAACTCCAAAGAACATTTTACGCTCAAAGAGGAGCTTTAGCAGTTTTTTGGTTCTCAGGCTGTTTCTGTGGAAATTGCTGCAGATCTAGCCACAGCTGGTTGTGCTGCCTCAATACTTGCTGAACCTGCCAGAGTAGCTGCCAGATTCTTTCCTATCTGTATGCAGAGGATATTCCATCAGGTGGTGTCCACCATGTGTTCCCTTTCAGCCATGGGCAGGCTGGTCTCCAAGTGTGGCATCACTTGCTGGTCTGAGTCCTCCCAAAACCTCCACCGGCCAGAACTCCTCCTTCTTCCCAGTATTTAGTGAGTGAATAGATTCCTTTCATCTCTGTGGGCAAGTGGTAAACTGGTGCAGAGACTACTGACTTTTATAAAGAATGTATCCCAATACAATGCCCCCTTTAATTTTCTTTATGAAGGATCTCATCCTCTGTAGGTCACTGTGTTGTGATGAGGAAGATGGCCTCCTGCGTTTGTAATCCAGTGGCGTAGATCAGTGCACGGATCGGTTCCTGAAAATAGTCTCTCAGATGCCATAAAAATGGGATATGGTTTTCATTGCAGTCAATATCTATATAGCTTCTAGCTGATTAGTGGGATTCTTTAAAATGTAACAAACGAAATGGGAACACAGGAGCAAAGGTGAAGCTAAAAGAAAACAAACAAAAGAAAACACCTTTAAAAGTCATAGAAATTGCAGCACAATTTGTAATAATCACTTTCTAAGAGAAATGGCTTAGGACACAAAAAAGCTCTGCACTGTTCCTCTAAAGAAATTAAGTATTTATTTGTGAAGGAAATTGCAGGTGTTTTCTATCTAATGTCAGGGCAGGTTTTTGAAAATACATTGATGCTTCATTTACATTTTGAGACCATGAAGTGTCAGGATGCTCTTTGTCTATTTGAGTCACCTTTGCAAAGAAGGGAAAGAGAGAAGTGTTATGTCTGGCATTTTTTAGAGCTCAAATTATACTTCTCTGCAGTGAAAAATCCAAACTACAAATTATTTTGACCAAATTGATTCCTGTGATTTAGTGAGGCCAGGCAGCAAAAAGGAGGACCTCTCACAAACCTGGTTCGTATGCAAAAAGTCCTAGTCAAAACGATAATCTCTCATTCCTCTTGCAAAAGGCACTCGTGCAAAAAAATTAGACACGATTATGTGCCTTCATGATGATAAATCTACCTACCTACTCCCCCTGAACTACAGAGTGGGTCCTGTAATGACAGTGTACAACCAGACAAATGAGAAAAAAGAAAATTGACCCTTGAAATGTAATGTGTGGTGATATGAGGAGGCTGAAGAACCCATTCCTAAGTGCTATTTTTCCTGGAAAAGCTGCTGCATCATCAACTGAGGCAGGAAGTTTTTTGGAAACAATGTAGCAGCACATTCATGAAGAGACTCAGCAACCAGAAATGTGTCTCTGTGTTTTAATAATATAAACTTTGCTTGGTTTTTGAGGTGGTGGTGCTGGTTTTTTTTTTATTTTTTCAACTATTGCAACTTACCCATAAAGATTTGCTTTGTTTATACAAAGAGGTGAAAAAGTCTGTTTGGCATCCCAAGTGCCCTGGATCAAATTTAACTTAGCTATATTACAACCATTTTTAAGTTATATATTTTAAACCATATAGTTCATGGTGTCAAGACAATTTTCTTCCACAAAGGAAGGCCTTCAAAGAAACAAAGATGGCAATGGAGAACACCTCTAACAAAAAGTCAGGAATTTAAGCCTGGATTCACCCCATTTAAGGCACTTAATTGAAATGTCTAAATTTAGAGCTTAAGTTCTCTGTGTTCCCTGTAAAATCAGTAGAATGATGGAGACATTTCCAGAGACTGCATCATGTGTGGACTGGCTGTTGAGAGAACTTAGCATTACTAAGTTCCCACCATAAGTTTCCCAGGTAAATGTAATTAAGGCAGAGAATATACAATGATAATTATACTCATAAGAAAAAAAAACTATAAGGAATTGATAGACTTTTCAGTTTCACACAAATGAATTCATATAATGCAAGGAGTCTATGGGATTCTACATATGACATAATACACTTGTCACCTCTGGAATAAAATATAGTGTGCTGTGTGTCAGCAGCTGGGAAAACAAACTGTAATACACAGTTCTGTGTAAGTCCCCCGTCTGGAATGGACTGCAAGGTATTTGAAGTACTGACACACAACCAGTAGAGAGAACTTCAGTATTACGTTTTCACAGAACATAGACATTCAATTTCTTGAGAAGATGAAAACACAAGTTGTCTTGTCAAGGCCATTATATCCTATAGATCAACTCTTTTAAATGCAAAGAATAGATATGTAAATCACCAGTTCTCCAGACATGATTCTTATAATGTGTATGTAGTCTTCTCATCTTCTCCTTTTAACTGCTAAAATGCTTTGGAAAACATAGAAGAAAAAAAAAAGAATTTATTTTCCTTATAACAATTGTTCACAGATGATACTGCCATAGTCATGTTAAATGATTCTGCATGCAAATGCAATCCTTGCTATTAGAAATATAAGAAAGATGAAAAAGAAGCACTGTAGTATAGTATGGGGCATACTGTGGGAAAGTATGACAAATTCCATGTCTTCATGTCAGTATCACTCACATAAGTAAATATGATGTATTTAGCCTGAATTTCTTTTGAATTAAAGTGAAAAAATGTTAATAGTAGCTGATTTGCAAAAGCATGGCTGTCTCTTATTTCAAGATCAGAGTAGCTGAAAAATGCACTGAAATGCCACTGATGCAATTCTAATGGAGTTGCTTCTAATTACACTGATATTCTTATTTGCTGTCTCTTCCCATTCTAGAAAACGTGCAAACTAGTCCAAAACTATTGTGTTCTATGCAAACTTGGTTTAACTAAAGAATTTTAGTAATGCTTAGGAGATTCTATGTGCAGTTCTAATTGTAACAGCCCCCAAATGAATTAGGGTTCTCACAAATTACACTTTCAGCTGAAAATATGAATGTATTAAAACATTGCCCGAGTTTGAAACAGCTCCCTTTGGTGATAGCCCTTCATTCTTGTATTTAGCTGCACAGTAGTAACACCCAGTCATATCAGTGAAGGGTCAGTGCTCTGGAACACAAGGGAAGGAAGGCATTTGCTACGAAGAACTTACAATATATTTGTATAATGTAATATGTGGATACCTTATCAGCTAAGAAGAAAGAAAAGTGATAAGAATTGGTTTTTTTATGTAGTTCACGAATTATATTTATATGATACATTGTCTGTCTCTGTTGGCCAGCTATAGCAGCTGTAAGCTTTCCGGTAGAAGGAAATCTGGATTTAAACATAGAAATTGCATTAAATTCCTCCTTCATAAATATGAGGTAAGAGGAGGGGAAGTAGCCTGTGTTTCCTTGTCAGCCTGTTGGGCTTGCTGAGGATGCTATGGGGACGTGAGAGCAGAATGTAGTTATTGGGGTAGTGGTGAAGCTCTTAGCTTTGATAGACAGCCGAGACTTCATTATTGATGGTAGTCCTTCACTTAGGGACTGACCTATGCAAAGGGCTATTTCTATGAAAGAGAAAACCAGCAGAAAACTCTGCAGGGAGAAGTATAACAGATAACAACAGAAATAATTCCACATAAACAATTTTATTAGTACCTATCTTCAGTCAATTCCTCACGTAGCTTCTGCCCACCCTGGACTGCTCCACACAGGGAAAAGTGAGCATGCGTGACAAGAAAACAGGTCAGAGATCTGGATGAAGAACAGAGCCAGGAACCACTCCCAGTGTACTTCCTGCAATGTATCTCCCATTTTAATTATGAGCACAACTGTGTTTTCTAATGTTCATGAAGAGAATAAAATCCCTTAGTTTCAGTTGCTGTTTTTACAGCACCACAGATCACTGCCTTGGAAGCTGTAGGGCATTACCATGAGTACAGTCAACAACAAAAGAAGTTTTAAGCTCAACCATCAGCATTCAAAAGTAGGATTCAGGTCAATGTCAGATGGCAGTGTAGCTTAGGAAAGAAGAATGGCCCCAGTAGAGCAGCGATTTTTTTGAAACCAAGCAAAGGAGCCCCCAAAGCACAGTGCAAGTTTATGAGCTATGCATCTATGGAGAGCAATCACAGAGAAAACGTTGCATCCTTGATGTTTCTCCTGCCCCTTTCAGTTTTGCTGGCCTTTAAGATCAGGACTACATGCTTTTGCTCTGCTTTGGGATTCACCATTCTCCACCATTTGGGTTTAACACCTTTACTTTCATCCACTTCGTATCAGTAGTACCAGAGAGAGTATTATGGGCACAACATTTTATATGATTTTTAAAATATTTCTCTCATGCAATTATTATTTGTTCTTTGAAATGTTGGCGTTCACTTTTACCATTAGAGGGCTGTATTGTTTGTTACTTTTCATCAATTGTGTATTGTATACTTGTTTGTGTCTGTCAAAAGCTACCTGTAATAACGTAACCACGACACATTAAGTGTCTTGCCTTTCGCCCAATAAGCGGTATGTATCTTGTTTGCTATTAATATCAGGAGTACAATTGAAAATTCCTTGGTTTACCTTAGAGGTTTTTTCTCCTACCACTGATGACTCAGTACTTTGTCAAGGGGGAACAGATAGACCAGACTTTTACAGTGAAATCTGAGAGGGAGGTCTCAGAGCAAATGTCTGTCATCACTGAAGTCAGGGAGGAAAGATGCTATTGAACTGAGTTCAGGATTCGTCTTGCTTCTGTACCAATGCATTAAAAGTCAACAAGGAAAACTCTTACAACTAACTGAGGAGTTAAGATGAAGCTTTACATGTAACCACATCTATCTGTAACTTCCCAATACAGGATTTATTACTGCTCCCTCTGATACTTTTGGGGTACTGACAATGCGTGTCAGATCCAGACACAGTTTGAATGGGTAGAGGGAAGAAGGAGGGGAGATTGCAATGGTTCATACTTTCTATCAAGAGCAAATCATACTTTATGCTTAGGAACACTTAGGTCCAAAGAGGCCTGCAATGCATTCATACAGATAGATATTTTTTCTAAATTATAATTTATTTAATGCAAACCAGAAGTGGTCTGGCTAAGTAATTCCATCAGGAGTTTTTATGGCAGTGACTGTACTGTATTGTCTGACCATTAGGAAGTACAAAAACTTAAACATTGCAATTAAGTTGTCACTGCCTGATAGAGGGAAACTTTTTGCATGGTGGAGTTAGCGGAGATGTTCCTTAGGCAGAAACTTTATATATAAATATACAAAGTATGGTGAAGCAGACACCACTTTCCAAAGTTACCTGAGTAACGCAGTACCAAATCCAACTCTGCACAACACCTGGTTATACCAAAAGACAAAATTATTTTATAATTGCCATTACAGTGAGATCACTGTGCTTTGTTAACCGACTTATCTCATGCATCCAGATTAGAAAATGTCAAACCACTGACTGATTGTTCTTCTGAGCAGTCAGTATCAAAACAGCACTGCACTATATTGCTGGGCTTCAGGGGACATTTTCAAAGAGAGGAATGACACGCAGCTATTGACTTTCATTATCTGGACTAGAAATTGTTTGAGAGGTTAGGGACATTAGGGGCTCTGATGCTATATATCAGGATAAAATTCTATCAAAATACCTTGTTAACCAGGGCACACACATGAAAGATTATCATAACTCTTCATGAATAAAGCTACGTTCTCAATTCAGCAAATCTTTTAAAGACATGATTATGTCCCTTGATGTTTAGTAAGGCATTTTAGGAGAACACAGTAGCCATCTAGTGAGCTACAAATGTTGGAAAAGCTAGAAATTCAAACCTTAATATTCCACATCAAAATAAACTAAACTAAAATAAAACAAAAATTTTAAAAACCCCAGTCACTTAAAATGCCAATATGTTTTGTACAGCCAGTAGGAAAGTTAGATGTTTAAAAGTGTTGCTCTGCTGGTTTTACATTCTAATTGGAGTCCCTAACACATTTCTGCCCCTAACATTCGGAGAGGAAAAGTAACTCTGTGTAGAAATGACATAGGTCTAGGGGTCTCCACTGCAGGCTTTGAGAAAATGACAGAGCACCCACCAAGCTACCTATTGCCTTCTCTGCTTCCTAATATTAGACTTTGCAATAAGAAAAAAAGCTTTCAAAAAAGAGACTCAAATTTCATTTACCTTCCTAACACGTAAACCACAACATGTCTATCATGAGCCATGGTATTTGTTTTTTGTGCACACTGATCACACAAAGTCATGAGGGAGAACAACAGACAAACAAAACAAAACAAAAATAATCAAAGAATGTCCCTTTTAATTTTTTCTTGAAGACAAACTTATTTTTTAGTTTGCTTTTGACTGACAGCATATCAACATATGGATTAACTCCCTCTTGTCATTATTGGCAGCAATGTTAATGTGTCCTTTTAACACTTGTTGTGTCACCACATTACAGACTGTTTTAGAGAAAATGTTCATGAACAGTTGATGGAGAAATTCTGCCAGAATTCACACACAAAAATTAAAGTTGATTAGTTTGTTGTGACAAAAACCCCAACACTAACATTTCTAAACTGCTAGGAAAAAGACAGGAATATTTTTTTAAAAAAAATTATGAACATTGTCATCATCAGGAAAATGAAAAAAAAAATCTCAGTACAAAACAAATATTTTATTTTTTTACATTATCCTGTGGCCTCATCTTTGAATTTCAATCACACTTCAGGATCCCGCTGCGTCAGGTGTTGTAGGTAGTGGTGCTGTGGACATACAAACCTGTTTTGTGCTGAGAGACTGGAATTAAGCTATATGACAAGACAGATGGACAGAGACAGATGGGAGGAGTAAACGAAAACAATGAGGCAACAATTGTGGGTGTGCTTGGCTTCTGATCTCAGTACACCAAAAGCCCAGCAATCCACACATTTGCGAGCACTACATCAAAGAAGAATGGTGGTTTAAGTGGTGGTTTGAATGGGAATAACACAGAGTTCTATGGAAGATTATAGGAAATAAAAGATAAGTGGACGTGTCTCTTAAAGCCTGAATATATGCAGTTCAGAATTTAACATGGGTGTGATGAAAGTTGGCCTCAAAGACTACCTGGAGGAGGGAACTGACAACTTGATTCTGCAAGAAGACCTGAAGAGCTTGAAAAGTTAAAAAAAAAGTACTTTGTTTGATGCAACACAGAAGGGGAGAGCAATTGCAGAGTGTGAAAGTCAAAGTGATGGACTAGGAAAATGACCTTAGCAGCAGCCTTCTACATGCACGCTGGCAGAGCAAAACTGCCTTTGACAGGAGCAGACAACATGATGCCACAGCAGCTGAATTATAAGATAGCAAAGCTTTAAGAATTTAAATGGACAATAAAACTGTATCTTTGCAGTGCTCTGCAAGCTCCCACCACCACTGAAATAGAATCTGCCACATTTAAAAATAGGTTTTACATGTCAATGTTAAAAAGAACTCTAAATTAAAGATTAAACCTAGATTGCAAACCTAAAAGATAGATCACTTGCATCTGCAACGACGCAGAAAAGGGATGTCTCAGAGGTAAAAGACAAAGACGCATTTGTGAGGAAAAACATGCCAGGAAGCACTTTTGTGTAGTGAAAGCAGTAAAAAGGGAAGATACAAAGAAAATGAGGAAGATAGGCTACACAGTGAGGTTGTTTGAACCAGTAAAGGACTTAGAGAAAAGGCAGTCAGGAAACATTTGTTTTTAATAGGCAAAGTTAATAGTTTAAGAAGAGGAAGACAAAAGCTATGCAAATACATTCTTTTTGGTCAGGTTCCTCTTGGGAGGCTGAGAAGACTATTTGTGGAACAAGCAAAACACTGGCTGCAGTGGGAGGGGTCTTGAATATAGTGACAAGGTGATTGATGGTTAGGTTGAAAAAATCCACTAAATGGGAGAAGAGTTGTTAACTGGGGAACAAAGACAGAAAAGATGTAGTACGTGTTTTGTGGCATTTCTCCCATAAATGGTCTGAGTGCAGAAAGAAGACCCAGGGGAAAAGGCAATGGGGATGAACCAGGGTTTGATTGTAGCACTGAATACAGTGGGGCAGAAAAGAAAAGATTTAAGTATGAAAGAAAGCAAAGTCCTGACAACTATATTAACTGGGGAATGAGAATAGAAAGGAAACCAGGAAGAAGAGGGAAACTATACAAGGTTAAACTGAAAAGAGTGGGAGGAAAGATGGATGATGGCAGGAGACCAGTAGGTACCTACGTGACCTTAGGTGAGCTACTTGCTGAAGAGGTAAAAAAAAGTAACTAAAAAAGAAATATGCTTAGTGATTGCCAGTAACAAATGTCAAGGGGTCACTGAACAGAAGATAGACACCTTCTAAACTAGAGTCCTTATGAACAAAACTCTTCCTGGCACAACAGTAGGCGAATGTTGCATAGTACATTTGTGCCTCAAAGACAAGAGAGGGACTGTATGTTATGAAAGCCATGAGTCCAGAACTGCTGCAAAGGTCAAAAGTTAAGTTCAGGAAAACAATGAAATATTCATCGGGAAGCCAGTATTAAGAGAAACGTGCATTGGGGAATGGAATAAAAGATACTTTATAAAAAAGTAATTCTGTTCTGTTCTATTGCACTCCATATATTACACACAGGAAAGGAATATTTTAAGTTTCAATATCCAAGACTAATCTAAGCTGCACTAGCAAGTGTTTGTCATCTTAGTATTTCTGGATCTCACATTCACTGCTCAAGAGTTTATATTTGGAATTAAATGTGACTCAGAATGAATTAATGGCATCTGAGGTAGGTATAAAAGTGACTCAAAAGGGAGAGGACAGGAAAGGAGCACAGTGGTGCTCAAATTCTTAGAGTGAGAATGTACCTCCCCATGTGTAATGACAGACTTTCACCGGTTATACCTGGGACAAGGTAGCAATCAGTATTTTCAGAAGTGAGCTCTTTGTCATCTCAAACCCCACAAATTTGGCTACTATCCTTCACTGCCAGGATGTTTGCAGAACCAACAAATGTCCCTGATTATTTCAAATTCTTCTACTATGTTTTCCATTGGTACTTGCCTGCATTCAGGGTCTCCTGCCATTATTGTTTTCTGTCACTTCCTCTTTTCTAGTCAGACATAACATCTTTCACATCATTTTCTTGAAGAATCATATGGAATTTGTGCCGAGCTCATGAATACTGGAAGTGAGAGGAAAACGGATGTTGAAGTAGGGTTGAAAGATCTCAGTCTGACTGAAAATACTTCACAAATAGACATTTTCTTACAAGATTCTTTAGACAGCAGTTACAATGCCTATATCACTAATTTCTGGGCATTTCAAAAGACAGCAAGTAGGAGAATCTGGTGTTTATTTCTGAAATAATTTCTCCAGCTGTTTGGTTAAAATTCCAGCAGCATGTGTTTGTCTGAGCTACTATTATAGCACTTGAAAAAATCTCATTCTTAGTACCAATAGCAATTCTGCAGCCACGCTTCACAGCCTGTCACCTAGGAAGGATCTGTCTTCCCCTATTTCAGTTATGCAGAGTTAAATGCTCAATATTTAAACTGATTCTCTAGACTCCTTCGATAATTTCTGGAAATAAAAAGATACCTTTCAACCTCTGCTGTGGTACAGAAATTGTACCTGTGGACATCCAGAATATTAAGCTATTCTTGCATATTTAGCTTGATAAAAGAATACCAAAAGTTTTGCTCTAGGACTTCTGTACTCTAGACAATGTAAGAGTAGTACAAAGAGAGCAATATGCCACAAAGAGATTAGAGATAGGTTTTGGTTTTATTTTTCAATGTAATAGTTGGAAGCATTTTATGAAAACATGCAATTACTTTTAACTACATTGTAGAGGCATCACGATTAAATAAATAATACTTTTTAAAACCCAATAATTAATTTTAGTGTTGCAGTCCTCTTAAAATTTAGAAAAATAATAAATAGAGATTGATCTGAAAGTCTCGGTATAAACACTCACAAAAGTTCTAACAAAAGAACTTTCCTTTGGCCTTTCTGTCAGTTTTGTAGGAAGCTGGTCTCATTTCTTAACACAAAAATACATGGAGTAATAGTTCTCAGCCCTCAAAGTTACAGTACAAAGAAATTATTGAATACTTACGAGTAACTTGTATTATAAAATCATACAGATGACACAAAAGCAAACACGTTTTCTTGCAGGTAATAGAATATTTTCAATACAACCAGCTGTGCAAATATGGGAAAACTAGACAGAAGAGAAAATTGGATTTCTTTCAATTCAAAGCTCCAAGCCCCAGAGAATAAAGGTTAATATTAATTAATAAATGGCTTATAATAAAAACTACTTTATAATAAAGAGGTGCTCCTCCAGGCTTCTGAACTTTAACTGAAGTTTTGCTTTACATACAAATAGTATGAAACTCCTCCTCAATACACTGTCTAGTAGTGACTGGTAACAAGAGAATCAAGACTTAGATTTGTGTTGGAAGGGACCTTTAAAGCAGCATTAGTAGCATTATACAACCATCCGGTACTGCTCTTTTCAGTAACTTTGCCCCTCTTAATCAAACAAACAAGAAGCACTACAATCAATAGAAGGGGAAGAAATACCAATGTGCAATCGCAAGACGGAAAGCATAGAATATGAACAATGAAGATCCTAAGTCACTCGGCATTCTGCAATTTTTATCTGCAGGCCTAGAGTTTAAAAACTGGAAATGGAAAATTATGTCTTTGAAGTCTGCAGCCATATGCCTCCTTGATTTTCCAAAGCACTCAGAACCCAGGAGCTGCTGATGAGATGCGTGCCTACAAAAACAGCATTTGCGTATTTGTTATCCGGACATCCCCTGTTCTAGTGCCAAGTTCTCAGCTATACCGGAAGTGACTTTGAACCCACAGCAGCAGTGGGCATTCAGAAATTTTGTAGATCAGATCAATGCTTAAATATAGTCTTCAAAGTAAAAATTAAAGCTGCAGGTTCCAACACGTGTTGTGCGTGAAACAGACAGGAAAAATGCCCAGCGCTGAAGAACTATTCGTAGCACTGTAGTGACTCAAACTATAGAGCTGTGATGCCAAAATCTGCAGTCCCTGCCACTGGAGCCACAAATCCTGGGAAGGACAAAAAGTGGAGATACAACTAAGGTATGACTCCAAAAAGAGATCAGGAGGAAGGAAGTTTTGGGGAAACAAATCCTAAAGAATGAAAAGAAGAAATGAATATAAAGAATGAAAAGAAGATATGAATATACCTTAAATACCTAATTAGATACTTTTCAAGCACATAAGTAATCATAAGTCGAGGACAAAGAGTGTAAGGCCTCTTTCAAGTGTCAGAGGGAATTTTTTGACATTGCCAAATAGTTAAATGTCTAGACTTACATTCCCAAGGAAAGGATGAGAGACGGATGCTAAGAAAAATGGAAAAGATTTTTTATTCTTTTAAGAAAAATGAAAATCAAGTTAATCTAAACATCTTGGAACATAGAACTAATAGAAAGTAGCAAAGAAAATGGGAAAATATTAGGTATATTTTAAAACTCTTCTGAAATTTGAGAGAGGAGAATACAAACCCATGACATTAACTAGGGAAAATCCAGCTGGGAGAGAAAGGAGAAAACACAGTAGGGTACCAAAACTCTGCATTATATATGCAAAACTGATGTTTAGTACACAGGAGTATCAGTTTGAACAATAATAAAATGTTTTAAGAGAAAGATTATAAACAGGTTTTTATTCAATGCCACATAATCTTTTGCTGCTTAGCACTAATTTAATTTAGAATTAAGTAAAGATCTTCCTGAGTATCTAATAGATGATGAACCTGCAGAGATAAAGAGTTTGAGTTTCAAGCCATATTTTGAAAATAGCAAATTGATAGCCAGCAAGGATACTCTTACCTACAGCACGGAAGAAAAAGCTTTCCATTTAAATTCTAAAGTTTAATTTACAGTCTCTACAAGAAGTTTTTTAAATGACCTTTTAAATAGTTTTAATTAAAAACCCAACATCAAATCTTTTTTTTTTTCCTTTTTTACATAGAAATTGCTTTAAAATGCAGCCATTTCTTCTAATTTGAGACATTGTATAGTCTTCTATGTATTACATGAAACCTAAGGTTGAATTCTAAAATTCTGGATCAAGCAAGCTATTTGGCTGGGACACTAGACTCTTAATTAAGAAAGATGCTTTTCTACCCTTTACAAAGTGATAGGAGACAAAGTGTCAACAGGAAAGTTCTTTTTTTTTCCTACAGAAGAGACAGAGGGCAGCCACTTACCATCTTTTGAGAGCACCTACTGATTTATCTCAATACCTTAGAACACTGCAGCTATCCAAGGAATGCAAAAGGTCAATCCCATATTGATTATGTTGTATGATGGGGGCAATCTGAATGTAATGCTTTCTGATGTGCTGTGCTGAAAGCCCTGGTTCTGTGAAGATAAATGCCCACTGTATTCATTTCATGTTGCTTTCCTGCTTTCTACTTCAAGCAGTTTCTAGCTGCAGAAGTGACATAGATCTCTATCCATTACTAACTTGAAAATCTGATCTAAAGCTCTGTGAACCTGGAGGCAGTGCTCACTAAATAGGTATTAAAACCCATATGAGGAATTACATAATCCTTTAAAGAACATTTCATTTGCCAGTGACCTTTTCAGCATTGGAACTAGTTGTTTGTTTGGCAATGATTTTTGCTAGAATAATCTTCAATACTTGCATGCACCCTTTATTTAGCAAGAACCCTGATTTGTTTTCCGCAGCCCTGTCATATTATGCCAGGTAAATGCCATATATACTAGGTAAATGTCTTTAATACAACCAATCTCACTAAAACCTATTGGATATATTGTTAGTCAACTATGAAAAGTTGTCTGTAGGTGCAGCTCATGATACACTAACAGTGATGTGCAGTGACACTAAAATTATTTCTTTATGAAGCCTTTCCAGAAGCAATCCACTGGGCAGGAGCTTCAAACCCTCATACATAGACTCCCATCGATATTAAACCTAGCCAAAAAAAGATCAGATGCAACACATCTGAGTGAGTGTGTGAAACACTGGGTTGTGCCAGGATGTTTTCAATGCTTTACACATGATTCTGCAGGTTTTTTTCCTGCTTGCCATGTCAAGAAAGCAGTCAGAGGAAATTAAGCCTGCACTAGGCTGAGCAGAGATACTGAGTTTTGTTACATCTTGATCTCATCCACCACTGATGGTTCCTCACCTTTTCACCTAAAGAGTAAAAATCTTACTAAAGTAATTGCTGGCCCCCTTTTTTTTTTTCCCTTTTTTTTCAATTTTTTTTTTTTTTCACCTGGGATGCTACAACAACAGCAGGGAATACTTTATTCCTTCTGAAATTATCTGAAGGTCCCTGGCTGTGGAACCGTCCTTGCCAGAGGTGTCAGAATGAATCAAAATCCCAGCTACACTCAGAGTTCAGATCAATACCTTTCTTTTTACAGGAACCTTTCAGTGATAACAGAAGATAAAGCAGAAAGGGGCAAAAATAAACTTCAGTGATAGTTTAAGTTTTTTTCAACCTTGAGGTCTTTACAACTGTAATTACTGACACACTGTAATGTACTTACAAAGTGAGAAGGAACTAGTAACACAAAGTTTTTCAGAGAGTGTTAAGAAGGACAGCAGATCTTATAATGCAGTAATACTAAAACCAAATATACAGAAATAATTGCTATGGATATTTCTAGCAGTCAAAAGAGAGAACTAGTCTAGTCACTCTCTGACATGAGATCCTTTGAAAAAGGGACTTAGACACCCATTATCAAGCCCTGTGAATAAATCTGTAAAACTGTATTCCAAGTGTGGAAGTACAATTTGTCTGTTAAAATCTTCTTCCAGGTAATTTTATCAAGAGGTTGTCCTCAGCAGAGAGTTAGCGAAGGAAATAATTTTTGTGGCTGTTACTCCTCTAATATGAATTTTTTGAGCTGAAGGTTGGAATGGAAGCTCCTCAGCCTCGGAGTCAAAATAATACTTAATACAATGCTTTCAGACTGAAAAAGGCTTTGTTGACATTATCTTATTAATTCTTTCAGTACTTTTTCTTGGAAAGCCAAAAAAGAAAAATCTCTCTGCATGGGAAGATAATGTGTGCTGTGAAGGAGGACAAGAGGTGAACCAGAAGAAGGCACTTCTGAAATACTCTTTGAAAGTGCCTCCCAGCCTTTCATTTAGGTAAAAATCAATTACATGAACAACACCTAGTTCATAGGTAGTGTGTACAGCTTTAAATCCATTTATTGCACTAAGGCTATAATGTGTTGCAATCAAATCTGTATTGCTCAAGTATTTATCAGGTCCCTAATCATACACTTTAGCTCAGTTCTAACTTGCAGTACTTATACAAGAACCAATAAACTATGAAGATGACCTTAAAAATCACTGCTGTTATTAGTCTGCAAAGCCACATTAGAGTATTATCAGAACTTCATTTAAATTTTCTGCATTCTTTTAGTAATATTCAATTTGTTTTTGGGGTTTTCTCCTGTTTACAATCCACGTTTTGTTCTCACTTGAGAATTAGGTTGGGATTCACTTCGGAAAAATCCCTTTTTCCCTATCAAGGGATAGATCTGTATTAGTATCTCATTCCAGGTACTGTACTGCACTGCACAGGAATTACAAATTCAATTCTAATGGCTTAAAATAGCGTAACTCCAAAATGTAATTATTTTCTGAAAAAAACGCCTAAATATAACTGAAGAAAGTATACCAGTCAGATGAAATAATTTCTTGACACCTGACAGTCATTACCAAAATGATGTCCATTACCTATGGCAATAAGTCCTTTTTTTTTTTTTTTTTGAGAGGGGTCAGAGGAAGGATTGTATACCTTGACATCTTCTCTATTTTAAGAGAACTAGTCAAACTTAAGCCCCTTCTTTTCTTGATGTTTTAAAACCTGCTGGCTATTTCTGATAGGATTTATTTTGCATAGGGGGTTTGAGGATTTGCATTTGTGGGGACTATAAAAAAAATCAGGTGACTTGATACATTTTAAAGGCATGTAGAGACAGGAAGATAGTTTCTGAGGCATGACAACTACTTGATGCCCTGGACTGAGGATGCCCTTCATCTTCTCTTTTTCTCCACTCTCTTCCTCTCACAAGCAGATAAGTTCTTCTAGCTCTGCTAGGCTCTTGTTCTGCACATCTTAAAATCTGACAAGGACCACTAACTGAGGCAAAAACCCTCCCCATTTTTCATCTTATCCAGTTTCAGCAAAGAGCTGTCTTCCCAATATCTAGATGAACACAGCAGAGAGGACCACACAGAGAGAGAATTGCCAGGGCCTGGGCAACTCCAGGAGGAGGTACCTGATTTAAACACGAGGCCACGGTATTATTGCAGCCCCAAACTCTTTGAAACCAAGCCAGTAAAAAATTGCTAAATACTATTCTTGCTATTAGACAGTTCAGTGTAATAAAGATGTCTTGTTCTTTTCATTCAGTATTTGTGAAGAATTTGTGCCGTGGAAATGACACTCAAACAGAAAATTGGAGGTCAGAATAATGGGAAGAGTAAGATTTGGTCAGGTTTTTCACATGAAATAACCAAGGGAGTGAAGGCTGGAAAGAAAAAAGAACTAAACAAGCTAGCAACAATATTTTAGCAATGAAGTAACCGAATTGGAAAATACATGAAGTAGGAAAGCTCATTTTCATAACAGAAGAAAAAATAAAACAGGCAAAAATAAAAAAATTAAACCTTTCTCATACAAAACAATGCCGTTTGACTATAACTGATCTATATTTCAATGTGGCAATGGAACCTCTACTGTAACAATAAACTGAATAAAAGAAAACATTGGAGACAAGTAAGTCACTTAGAAAATTAGTCCTTAGCCATTCTAAAATGTTTTGCATTCTGGTTGGAATTCATTATGTGCAATGTCACATATTATTGTGTACTCCTTCACAAGATAAAATACGTTTATTTCCATGTTTATGAAATGTTATTTTAATTTATTCTATTCCTCTCTTACCAGTTTCTTATTTTCTTAGGCCTGGAAAAATTCTTTATGTCACTGATCTCTTTCTGCTAAGTATTTCACTCAGTATTCCTTTCTTCCAGTTAGGCAAAGGAATAAGATTTACCAGAAAACTGAGGTGAAGTAGTCTTGGTGTTATAATTCTATATATCTCTAACTGGAACTACAGGGGACAAGACAAAATGTTTTCTGTCAGTATCTGATGTTTTTCTTAGTTGGTCTCATTCAGTTCTGACTTCAGGACTTGATCTTGAAATAAGGTAGGTCAAGACATCTGGAAACTAGGTTGTTTTAATATCTCTTGTCTCTAGTGTACCAGCATAGTACGCAGAAATGGAAAAAGAAAATGTTAGCAACACTTATTCATCTCAGATTTGAACAGTACCTGCAAACCTAATATTTGTTTTCTCCCTTTTTATAGTTCAATGGCTTTGCAGCTATTTTTCCCATCCATTTTTACCGTAGTCATTCAATCAGCCATTTTAAACTATATTTCCTTCTGACAATTTACAATGCAAGTCTATGAATTTCCAGGTGCAAGTTTGTCTTAACAAGATGCATGAGAACAAAGGGCGATAGGAGTATTTCACCAGGCTAAGCAAATCTGATATTCTGTGAATTATATTAGGCTTATTTCAAGTTCAATAATTACCTGCAATTCTCAAATAGCATGTAATCAAAATTGTAGTGGATTCATCTCCAAGAGACTATGTTGGTTCTATTTGTAGACAGCTTATGCAAATATACCTTCTTCACTTAATTATTTTCATACATTTCTCTAAAAAGCTTGTGATAAGTTAACCTCTGTTTAAAGAATAGTATTTCTAACTGCCAGCCCTGTAAACCTGATCTGGCATGGGAAAGTCAAGCGAGTTCTTACCAAGACAGACATGGTCACCCTCAGTAAAAAAGATTGTTATTCAACCTCACTTCATGTTGCTGCATAAATTGGAGTCCTGGTCGAGTGCAGCTCACTCCCCTGGGGGTGTGCTGACTCAGCAGGAATAAGCAGAAATAAACAATTCCTTTAGGCTTTTAGGAATTAAAAACATAGTTACTATGTTCTGTCAGAAATGACTGTCATTCTAGTGGCTTCTCTAAGGTGCCCTCACTTCAAAGAACCATTTTTCCAACACCTTGTACGTACACAGTCTTTGTGTGCCTTTGGCACCTGTGCTCAAATGTGGGCTCTGGCTGGCAACACCAACCTGTTCATGATATCACTTCAATACAGCTTGTAGAAGGGAAAATTTCTGCATAAGCCAGCCTCTCCATCAGCACAAATATTCCTGTTAGGGCAGCCCTTTGGCTTGCTCTGGACTAAAGCCAACTCCAAGATGACATGGATTGTGGCCAAAACAAGACTTTTAGATTGCATGAAAGCTGAAATTTATGAGTAAACTATGAGTATAGACATAGTCAGAAGTGCTAGACTGATACCACTTACACAGAGAGACTTACAAGTTTAATAAGCAACTCCATTTACTGCATGCTGAGCAACTTAGAAAAATTATGTTTGAGACACATGATGCATGTAACATGATGGTTTAAATTCTGACACATTTAAGTGCATAATGCAACTCTATAGAAACTTTAGAGGGAAAATCTCCAAATCGTGGCAAGCCAATTTAATGAAATTAGCTTTGAAACAAGAGTTCCCCTGGTCATCAACAGTTTCATTATCTCTTACTCAAGATTAAATGCTTTGATGCAGAAAAATCCTGAGCACCAAGGATAACTTGGTTCCTGTTCTTGACCAAAACTTAAGGCAGTTATTTCAGTAATAAATCCCTTAGAAAGTGAGATGTCATCAAAGGCCCTCTCTGGTAACACTGGTAACTGCAGCCTTGCAGTTACTTCTGGATTTAGGTAAACTTTTCTCAAATTGTTGACTGATCTGGGTTTTGATAATTTTTTTTATTTCGCAAGCTGCTGACAGTGGGTTTCTTGCTAACGTTCTTGGAATCAAAGCAGAAACATGAGCTGCAACTGCGGCAGACTGTTGGGAAAAACAGTCTGGGATTTACTGTATATATGTTGTATAAATTTCAGGCAATTTTAGGGTGCTAATGTGCCATAGCCTATTGATACGGGGAGAGAAATCAGAAAGAAACAATCATAGACTCATAGAATTGTAGAAAGGTTTGGGTTGAAAGGGACCTTAAAGATCACCGAGTCCCAAGGCCCCCAGCCATGGGCAGGGACACCTTGCACTAGTTACCCAAAGCCCCATCTAGCCTGGCCTTGAACATCTCCAGAGGCCATCTAAGACCTCCCCAGAACCCTCACTTCTCTTGGCTGTACATCTGCAGCCCTCTCAGGCTGCTCTCAACATAAAGAAATAGAAAACACACAGGCATTTAAACTCTAGAGAGACATTTAAAATGTAGATGCAGGGTCATCTATAACCATTCTTGTTTGCCAGCCACAAAAGGGTTAATAAATGAATACTCAGTTTCTCCACTGTAAGAAACTTAATTAAACAGTTAGGGCTGAGCTAAAGGCTTCAGTATAAATAGGGTCAGTTGGTAGCATGGAGCTTTTCTGGTTGAAAAGTTCTCAGTGAGCAGCCTGTTAAGAAGCTACTTTAGGTCCAGAGCTGGAAATCATGGAGAGATGAATTAAAAGGTGTGTAGCCTGTACATATTGAAAAGAAAAGCCAGTGGGGGAGAAAAGTGAATCAAGGCACCTGAGAGAAAGGAAATAAAAGGATAGTATAGTAAACAGTACATAGAAAACTGAGGAGGAAGAAAAGGAAGCACATTTGGTCCTTGCCAAGTGAGATTTTGGGAATACAAAACAGGAAAAGCGAGAGGGAGTTTGACCACGGAAAGGTTAAGAGACCAGTCTGTAGGGGGAGGGAGAGGGTCGTGAAGAGATTGAAAGGGTTGGGCTGTGCAGTAAATTAAACCAGAAGAAATGCCATGACCTAATCTAAGATGGAACTATGGGGAAGTACAGAATATCCCTGGGAGTGAGCAACTGCAAATGGGAAACTGGCCAGACTACCTAGGCTGCCCTTAAATCTGGCAAGGCAAATTAAATACTTTTGGGGAAGTCTGAGATACTTCAGACTGCTACATACTCCTAGTAAAACAGAAATAGGAAATATACGTGTATGGATTTACTCCTAGTAAAACAAAAGTCAAGACAAATGAAAGGCTTTAAAATTATGTAAACACACAAGGTCCTTCTTACAGGGAAGAGGCAAACAGAAAAAAACATTTCACAGAGCATGAAGAAACTTGCGTCATGTTCTGAAGGGTTATTCCTTACTAAAAAATAAGGTTTCTGAAAGAATGCTCTTATATATACAGAATATTCTGAAAGAATAATATTCTGAATATTTTGTATTTAAGGCACCAGAACTATATTCAAGATAAATAAGGAAATAACCAATGTATCTTACTTATTGTACCAGAACTGTGTGCTGATACTAAGATAGACCATCTGTTTAGTAAGATGCCAGACATTTGTGAAACAAGATAGGTAGATATAGCTGGTTTGTTTCAGCCATGTCAAATTTAAATGGTAACGCCACCTCAGGAATTAGTGGAAGGGTGTTTAAATTATGAGGTGGTCTTTCAAGAGGAGGAGGTAAAGACAAACATATAGAATTTTTTTTCTTTTTTTTTTTTTGTGACATGTACTCTCTCTTCTCATGTCACTGAGTTTCTAACTTACAACGAAATAAGTCCTACTGTTCATGATTTGTAAACTATTTGTGTTTACTGACTGAATGTCAACCGCACGAGAACTTTAAGAACTTTACCTGACAAGTTATAGGTCATGGTAATGTTTATAAACGTACATAATTTATTAACTAGATTGTTGGTAGAAAACAGCATTTTAAAGAGATCAACCAAACAAACAGTGAACAAGACCAAAGTTACATTAAACATGGCTGAAGAAGTCTGAAAACATGGCTAGATTTTCGTATTTTTCAAGTTATTCATATACTTACTAATACTGACTTTTCAGTGTTATAGCTCAGGAGGGGAAAAACATCAAACCATTCAGAATTATTGTCCTTACAGTAGGAACTAAATGTCAAGATCTGGCTGTGATCAAAGTAAATGAATTTCTATTGTATTCCTGCTCTTCGTGCTTTGCTAAGTGAATTTACTGCTTATAAAAGGTAACAGATTGACTGCCCTGTGAACAGAGGTCTTCTATTGATCTTCTGAACAAATGTGCCAGGGTGAGATGCCAGATGTTGTCTCACTAATGTAGCACTTTTCAGACCAGAGGGAGCACGACAAAGGATTGACCAGAAGTTCAGTTCCAATCCCTAGTATATCTGCCCAGGTACTCGATAATCCCCAAGCCACTGTGTCAGGAACACCAATGAGACAATGCTTTAATTTCATCACAGGCTGCTGATCTGCCCCATGACCTGAACCACTAAACAGAAATAGGAAATATACATATATGGATATATTTCTATGTGTACATACATATATCTGCTCATTATTTCATGGATTTGACAGAGTTGGAACGGACCTCTAGATATCATCTAGTCCAACTCCCCTGCTAAAGCAGGGTAGCCCAGAGCACATTATTCAGGACGGCATCCAAGCAGCTCTTGAATATCTCCAGAGAAGGGGACTCCACACTCTCCCTGGGCAGCCTGTTCCAGTGCTCTGTCACCCTCACCAGAAAGAAGTTCTTCCTCATATTTGAGTGGAACTTCCCATGTTCCAGCTTACGCCTGTTGCCCCTTGTCCTACCACTGGAAACCACTGAAAAGAGTCTGGCTCCGTCATCCTTCAACCCACCCTTTAGGAACTTGTAAACATAGATAAGGTCTCCCCTCAGTCTTCTTGAGGCTAAAGAGCCCCAGCTCTTTGAGTCTTTCCTTGTAGGGGAGGTCCTCTAATCCCGTAATCATTTTAGTTGCCCTACGCTGGACTCTCTCCAGTAGTTCCCTATCGCTCTTGAACTGGGGAGCCCAGAACTGGACACAGTATTCCAGTTGTGGGCACACCAGTGCAGTAGAGGGGGAAAATGACCCCCCTTGACCTTCTGGCCACAATTCTCCCTATGCAGCCCAGGATTCCATTGGCCCTCTTGGCAACAAGGGCATATTGCTGGCTCATGGAGGGCACCAGGACTCCCAGATCCTTTTCCTCAGTAGTACTTCCCAGAAGATCCACCCCTAACCTATGTTGGTGCCTGGGGTTCTCCCTCCCCAAGTGCAGGACCTTACATTTGCTCTTGTTGAACTTCATTAGGTTCTTCTCTGCCCAGCTCTCCAGCCTGTCCAGGTCATGCTGGACGGTGGCACAGCCCTCTGGGGTGTCAGCCAGCCCTCCCGGTTTGGAATCATTGGCGAACTTGCTGAGGATACACTCTGTCCCATCATTCAGGTCACTAATGAATAAGTTGAACAGGACTGGGCCAAGTATTGACCCCTGGGGGATGCCACCGGTCACAGGCCTCCAACTTGACCCTGCTCCATTAATGAAAATCCTTTGAGTTCTGTCACACAACCAGGACTCAATCCACCTCACTGCCCCCTCGCCTAGCCCACACTTCCTTAATTTTCTAATGAGGACATTATAGGAGACAGTGTCAAAAACCTTACTGAAGTCAAGGTAGATGACATCTGCTGCTCTCCCCTCATCCAGCCATCTAGTTATAACATCATAGAAGGCTAACAGATTGGTCGAGCACGATTTACCCTTGGTAAACCCGTGTTGCCCACTTCCAATAACCCCCCACTCTTCAACTTGTTTGGAGATGACATCCAGAACAAGTAATTCCATTATTTTCCCAGATGAACATTTGGAGAGTAAATGTGGTTGAATTCATAACAGATTTCCCTGATTTGTTTAAATTTTATTGGACAAATATTTTTCCTAGTGAGTGTTGTAGAATTTGTGTTTTACCTGTGTAATAAAGCTACACAGAAATCAACATTTATTCAGTTTTAAATGGAAGATGAGTTCTCAGCAATAAGCTGGCATTCTCCTTGAAGCTTCTTAGGGCCCTTCAGCAAATTCCTAAGAATTTGAGACAATCTTTAGAATTAATATTTTCTGGATTTTCTGGATTTTTCCCACTGAGAGCTACCAGGGCAAAATGAAACTTGGTTACAAATGTTGCATCTTAGAAATTAATTTTCTTGATCAATCATCTTAATACATGAAGATGAGGAAAAGTGCTCAGTTAATCTAGATTTCTGCAAGGACACTTAAAAATTAGTCTTCTGCAAACTGCTGTTCCTTGGAAACCCTGCCCTGCTCTTACCAGGCACCTCTGTTCCTATCACTCCATCCTTCTCAAGAAGGAGTCCTGCAATTGCAGAATAAAACTGCAGGCTACACCAATATTGTAATTACTTACTCTGCACAAGTAAACTAAAGTCAACTAAATTGTTGTGAACTGTTTTTCTCTTCCTTTCATGGAAAAAGTTACTTCAAAGGAGAAAGAGTGACTTTCACTAAACCACAATAGACAAAGGCCAGCTTGATGCTGAATGCTCATACAACATGAGAGCAATAAACAAAAATGTGAGACTCCTGTACTGTGACAAAAGTCAAAGACCTCTATTTTTTTGTCCTTGATTTAGCATTTACTAGCAAGCTACTGTTACACCAAAGTAAAAACCCACAGGACCTGATTAGTTGTGATGAATTAACATTAGACACTAATGTCTTCTACCTGTCTGGATGGCTTCAAAAGCATCAATCCCTGAGCTTATCAGAAATGCTGTCTGCATGGTTCTGGCCTTCCTGGTATTTCCAAGATGCTAATTGCTGTCATTAGCAAGTAGCCTCCTCACAAGAGACACTAGTAAAGGACAAGGTTGTGGGATTGGTTTTTGGGTGATAAGTGTGCCATCTGCTTTCCTTTTAAAGCCCCCAGTCAGACAGATTCATCAGTGCTGCTTTAAAAGAAGTGCCAGAGGGAGAAAAAAGGGGTTCTTTACCAGATGTTACCCAATATTTTATAATAGACAAAAAGCCAGATAAATTGATGGTGATTAGAAAATTGTTGCATTCTCGCTATTATTCTGGTTACATTTCAAAGGAATGTCTTCAATAATAGCTACAGGCATCAAAAAGCAGACTGTCAGGCTAATTGTATCAGCCTTATGTTACAGCAAGGACAGACTTGTGCATTTTTTTAGCCATTTCAGCTTGTGGGGGTTGGGGTTCTGCTTACCTTTGTGGTGTCACTGTGCTTGGAAGGGCTCAGCAGAGTGTCTGAACACATCAGAGAAATAGCTGTGACTCAGCTGTGCTTCTTTCAGTCCCATTTCCTTTACACTGTTGTAATTTCTTTTATCTGCACTCTACAGCTACTCTGAGCCACAGGGGCAGTGGTTTCAGAGGGTTTCCCATTTCTCATCATCTCCTTCCTCAGGTGGTTGCAGGGGAGAGTAACAGATAAAGAGACTCTCCTCTCCTTGGCTCTGGTCTGAGTGTGGATGAAGAGGGGAGAGGAGGAAGAAATGTCGCTTATAAGTACTGTCATGCAGCCTGGAGTATTGTTTGAGTTTGTGCCAGACAAACAGAACCTCAGATCCCAAAGCAGAGGAAATTTAAATCTGAAATTCTGAATAGGACCCAGGATTATCTGAAACTAAATGTCAGGTGACTGTGAAATCTGTGCCTCTCTGCTGGTACCATAAGCCCCAGTGTAGGGATCAAGTTTCACTCCTGAAAGCAAGTAATCTTAACCACCTTGCTCACAAAATCTTTAAGAAATTAAGGAAAGGGCAGTGCAAACCACTTCTCAGTTTTGTGGTGAGGTACTCTCCTCATCGCAAGACTGTCCATGACTGCTCAGGTAAGCCTTTTAAAGGAAGGTATTGACGCTCCAGAACAGCAAGGGGAAAGTTCAGGGTTGTAAGTGTATTAATTGAATATTAGCCTCTAAAATGAGGTCATCAGGAGTAAAATGTCATCTGTGGGAGAGTTTTCTCACCCTTACCTTCGACCCCTGCTGAGCAGTGAGGTGAGTACAGAGTATTGTCTGTATAAGCTATATTCCTGCTGGGTAAATTAGGTACCAAGTACGGATTCAGACTCAAATTTCACAATAGCTGAATTGCCATTTAACTGAATATACATAAAGTGAAATTTCCCATGTTATGAAGTTCACATCTGAGGTGTGCATCTTAGACCTGAATTCAAATTTCCCTGACTTTGGAAGCTGTTTCAAGTGCCCAGTCCAGTCATGGACCTGAGGCCTCCCCCACCCTGCCCAGAACCCCTTTTCAGCTCCCAAGGCTATCAGCCCCTGTCCCAGAAATGCCACAAATGCCAAAAAAATGCTTGTCTCCAGCTTCCCACAGCCCAGCCCGGCCCAACCATGAGCCTCCCCAAGACATGTCTCTCCCCACAGTCCTACCCAACCATCTCATGGTCATGTCTGACCAAGGGTGTCTCTGGTACATGGTGCAGTGTAACACATCCCCATGCACAGTAATAAACCTCTTCGCTTCTTACTGAGGGTGGTGGCAAAACAGTTTTCCTATGTGCAGTTTTCCACTAGAGCAGAAAAGGACACTGCAAGGACATGAAGATACTTAGTAATTTGAGAGATCCAAAGTGGTGCAGCCCTGTTGAAATTGAGTGTATCTTTCCAAGCACAAAAATATTGTGGAAACTGTACATGGGATGTAAGTCACATTAAATGTATGTGGCAAGAGGAGTAGTTGTGCTACCTTGTTTAAAAAATAACAAAACATAAAATAGGTCATCTTTCTGATGTGTTATAAATGGTAGCATGACTCATTCCCACAGAAAGTTCACACTTTTTAGAAGCGTTGTGTGTAATCTTTAATGCTCTATTAAAGGTGAATTAGTTTTAAAGGAACTCATTATTATTAAATGGTTGCCCTAGCAACACAAAGAGGGTTACCATAGTAGCTTCTTCTATGCAAATTGAAATATAGCCAGTCTAAAGCTTCATAGAGCTGGGGATTTTAAAACCAAAGAAGAAAACATAAACTTCTTCCTTCACCTAATGAGCCACTGCCATTACATAAAATGTAAGCCAGGTGAGACTCTGAGATTCTTGAGGTTGCCTTATTCCAGCTATAATAGATCTTGTTTTCTTTTCTCCTTCCCTGAAAGCTTGAAGAAGGAAATTTTAAAAAGTTAAACTGCATGGTATCCATGTAATTCACATTCTTGGCCCATTTGCTCTCTGACAGATATGGGGGGATTCAGGTATTTGGGCAGTAAGAAAGATTTGGGATCTAGTTCTTTTTCCATGGGGCAATGTAGAAGTCATACATTTCTCTCTATCTCTACATTATGCATCACACTGGGCCAGAGAATGGAATATCCCCTTATTTCTTTGCCTTCTGATAGAACCTTATCATCAGTAAATTATGTAGATGCAGTTTGACAGCATTCATATGGAGCTCCAGCAGCCTCTCTGAATCAAGAAAGCATGGAGTATTTTTTGTGGTATCATTGTGGGGTCAGTAAGTAATTTTGTCACTGGCAAAAAGATGACTAAAGAACTAGGAAAAAACAGTGTGTGCAGTGGGTCAAAAATCCCTTTTGGGTCCAAGCGTTGTTGTCACTCACTCTGTTTTCTTTCAGCTGGAGTCAGTAATAGTACATGAACTTTTGTGCCACTGGTCATGTTGCAAAGACTTAGACACAGCTAAACCATTACCTAATCTCATGATAATGCCACTGTTGTCAAATCAGATTTTAAAACAATTCTTCAATATCTGACGTTTTCCATAAAGCCACAGTATCCCAACTCAAAGACCTATGCAACAATAAGTGTTTCTTTGAAAAGGTGAAATGGCTTTCTAGTCCACCAGGTTGTGGAGAAAAGGCTAAAGAGACCCTTTCTGAACCCTAGTGAGTGCTACACGCTCAACCTCTCCTCTTTCATCCTACGTTCCCTCAAGAATACTAAATTAATCCCAAATGCAATTGAAATAACACAAATAAGCCCTAGATAACTTCATGCTTCCAGAAACCCTGCATCATTTTGTAATAGTCTATATGGAAAAGCTGGAATTGATATTTTCACTCTGATCACAAAGTTAGCATCACAATATTAACTTCAAAATGGATCTCCATTTTCACATAAAATATCACAGAAAAGTCACTTCCAGACAGTGACTTTTTCATTAGCCTATCTCTATCAAAATAGTAAAATTGGCCATGGACTACCAAGGTTTCATTTGAAATTATACTTTGCAGAGCCTGCACTCATGCATCCAACCTTTTTCTCTGTAATTGTCCCACGTAGGTGCTGGGCAGCTGCCGTGGAAGCTGGTGAAGTCTCCGCAGGTGGGAGGAGAAGGCAGCTCCCTCCCTGTGAAACTCCCACTCCAGCTCCTCAGGCTGCCCTGACTGCTGCCCAGGTGGAGGGTTAGTCCTCCCTCAATGTCTTACCCGAGTGCTTAAATATCTTCAAGGCACCTGAGCAGCTGCTGTGACACAAGAGAATCTGTCAGTTCCTAGGAGCAACTTTGCATGGTCAGACAATATTCACACCTCCAAATGCATGTTAAACTCTTCTTTCTGGGTTGCCGCTTGCTTTGGTTGAAACCAGAGGACTCTGAGAAATGAGCTTCTAACATGATAGTTGTGAAGAGAATGATTTCTCCTTTCTGTGATGATGTTTTGCAAAAGAAGCTAAAATGACACTAAATAGGTAAGTATAATATTTATGCAGGAGGTAATACTCATTTAAACCCCTTGAATTTAGAAACTAAGCAAAAAGTACCTAATGCTATTTAATTAACAGAAAGGTTTGCCCTTAGTATTTTATATTGCATTTTAAGCTGACTGAAAAGTTTGGAATGAAACAATTGTACTTTTTGTTTGCTGAAAGGAGCAGGAGCTTACTTTAAACCCGGTGTTTTGTAAGAAAGACTCACATATATCCACATAATTAGTTCTTGGAAGGCATGCAGAAGTTGTATAGATGATTTTTGCACAAGACATAGTAGTCAATTAATGAATCCAGTTTGCCTTATAAGGAATCACTATGAATTAGGAAAGAAGTTAAACATTAAACATTTATGCCACTGACATATTTCAAAGATAACTTGATTTACTGTATATGACGTGAGGTGAATCGGTTCCTTGAGGGACCTTAAAATTATCCTCAATGTGAAACTAGAATATGGATATATAGTAGAAAGATGAGATTACAAACACATTCCTGCCATCTTTTTCAGTTTGTTTGTGGTTTTTGGTTTTTTTTAAATACAATAGATAATTTTTTTAAATAATAACATGTGTTTTATTAAGATGTCACACGTCAGAAAAACTCCCACAGGAGAAAAAAACAACCCCAGGCTGCCCTGCTTCTATTCTAGACTTGTATTCTCTTTAGCAGCTGGATACGTAGCAAAGTCCGTGTCCTCTGGGGAAAAAAAAAAAAAGATAAAATTCTTCTCCATACCTAAGGAGAATGAGTGTGATTCTGAGACATATCTTTTAAAGTCCCCAGCACTGAGGTGGAGCGATGCAGAAGACTTTCAGTCACTTCTGTGCTCTGCCACTTCTGGGTTGGTCTGGTATCTAGCGGGTTTCTGTCTCTTTTTTTCCCTCTTTGCCCTACATTCGGGCCTGCCTGACTTCACTGCCATATCCATGAGTTCACCACAAGGCCATTTAAACAGCGACAGTATCCTGAGCTGAGGCTTTGCCCCCCTGCACACCTTCTACCCTGGCACAACACCTGGAGCAGAGCTTGAGAGACACTCCTGGGAGCTTATCTCCCACTGCCTGTGTTGCAGAGGTGACAGTCCTGAGTTAATAATGGTTTTTTTGGAAGCCTCTGTGTGCTGCTTTAGCCTTTTTATGCATGCAAATAGGGTCAGGCTACAGCTGAGGGCCGTACTCAATAAATCAGCCTGGAAGATTGACACAGTTTCTAACTAGCATAGCATCCACTTGAAATTGTTCATATACTCAAATACCAGGCACTCAGACATGCTGAAATGCATCTGAAGCAAAATTAAATTGTCCAAGATCTCTTTTCTGTCTGTAAGTCTGACCTAGAAATTCACATGAAAAGTGAAAGTGCTGTCAGAGAGGCAGTTAGGCATTATATTTTAAATAAAAATTGAGAAGAGTTCTGCTCAGCAGAAATCTTTTCTCTGAGTTTTTGGAGGAATCTGAGAATTGTCCAGGGTACGTCTACTGCCACTGATTACTGCTCTCCACTTTGCTACAACTCAGGGTCAACTGCAAATGTTCAAACCATGTGTCAACTGCCTAAAGTTACAAGCAGTGATTTCTAAATCTAAGATTGCAGTCAATGTCTTTTCTCTTTTTATTCTGCTTGTGGTCACTTTATAATTCATGCGTTCAAGCTTTTCTCTCTAACGAAGAGAGATAAAAACAAATTTTAAAACAACAAAAGCTATTTGTTCTCTGCAAAATCTCAGGTTCATTTTTAAACCACATGCAGGTAAATTTTAAGAAAAAAAAAGATCTTTACTCTGATAGTGAAAATGCAAATTAAAGGGCTTTTTAACAGTTGAATTTGCCAACAAAACTTTCAAATGAATTGTAAATAATTATAAAACTCCTCTGAATTTGGAAGGCATTTCAGGTGATGTTTCAGGTTTAAGAACTATCAAAGTATTTGCTGGAACTATTAATTCAAATATTCATTTTCAACCTTTTAAAAATAATTTTTTTGGTTTGAAAATACTTGGCTATTATATTAGACTGACTTTTCTTCTCAAAATATCGTTTTTCATTTAAAAAGAAAAAGCACATTAAAACATTTATTTAATAAGTCGAAATATTTCAGTTGGATCAAACTGTTGTGGGTTGACCCAACGTTTTTTTCTCTCATTTCTCTGCAATTTTTAAATCATAAACTTCATTTCAACCCAAGATATTTTATGTCAACCAATGAACTGAATGTTCATTGTTAGTTCTGCCTATGGTTAACTTAAAAGAGTAGATAATACTGAGTTCTTCCAGAAGGGCCATTATCATAGATATTCCTCCAATATTTCCTACTCTGATTCATCTGGAAAAGCAAAATTACATGGTTTCTGGCAGCGCTAATTCAGGACAATATTTAAAAATAAAAGCACCTGAAAAAAATATAACAAAGGAAGATTTCTTTCTAGTCCTCAAAGAAGCATCATTTTGGAGTTGGTTGACATGTTAAAACTGCTACAGTTGGTTGACCTTGTGGTACCAATAAACAGTTGTGAATGCACAGTGCTAGAAGGCATTACTTAAAATACTGAGTGGCTGCTGTTGAAGACCAGGTTGTGATTTCAATTATACACTCAGCTATTCAATACTGCTATTCACCATGATATAATTGAGATTAAAAGCTGGATCAGAACATTCATTAAATTATCACTTTGACTTATCTGATTCATTGCTAAAAAAACCCCATTCTTTCACATAGCTTGTTCCTCTAAGGGCCTTACAGAAACATATAAGTTAATTAGCTTCAAGTATGATAAATGAAAAGGAATAATGTGTGCATGAATTAATTATGAAATTTTGTGAGGAATTATACCTTAAGTAGCTAAGAAATTAATGGTCTTTAAGTACAGGAGAGATTAGTGACTGTAAATGAATGACTTTGGTGAATTTTTAATAGATGGCTGTCATTTGCCTAAATCAAGATCCCTTTAAACTGAAGAACATTTTAGATAATTTTTTTAGTTTTTAATACTTTATTTTCTCAGAGATATTTGTGGCAATTTTTTTTTTTTTTTTGCTATGTTTACTGTCATGTTTTAATGATTATGTCACTAATACTGAATTTTATGTTTTTAAAATGCATGTGAAATCCAACAATGTAAACCTCAAAACAACTGTTTGGGAGCTAGGATGAAAATGTCATTAAATTCCATCTAGAATTAAGTTCTACCAATGCTTAATTGTTTTGGTTTCTGTCAATTCTGAAGGATTTCCCCGAGGCAGGGGAATTAAAAACAGTTTAATTTTTTGGTGATAGGCAAGGTGAAAAAATAATTTGGCAACAGGGAAAATGTTTTGTTCTGGATCTCAGTGTTCTTAAAGATACTAAATATTTTAGAATAAAGCTGAAGGGAAGAAAACTGCAAGTCCTAGTAATTTCTATGTAGAGAATAATTTTAAAACAACAAAATGAATTTTGGGTTAATTTATTTTTTCCAAAACAAACAATTTTTTGAGATTGAAATGACCCCTTGGTTCATAAACCTGCCTTCCCTCCAGTAAATTAATGAGTGTCCTATTTAATGTCTGTAAGCAATCTTTGCCATTTCAGAATGTGTGTAAATGTATGTATATGTACATATACATACACAGATACATATACATATGCTTTTTTTTTTTAAACATTTAACATGAAAATGTCAGCCAGTTCTACTAAGGATGAATCTTTTTTTTTTCCAAAATGATCTAAAGAAATTTTACTAAATATTATACTCTCAAAAATGCATAAAATAACCCAAACTGTAAATATCCATGAAATCCCCATTTTCCACAGTGATTTGATTACTATCTCTTGTCTTTCTACACCTGGTTTAGGAAGGCATTTTTTAAACACAGCTTTCATCTCCAGTCTTTCAGAGAATGACGCACAGAACCACCCCTCCCTCTGAACCTGTTTCCATTTACTCAAAAGAAAATGCCAGCCTGTCGCACTAGGATGTTCAAGTCCAACTATTAGGCATATAGACAGATGCCTTGGACCCACCACCCTGAGAATTTAAGTGAAGCTGCATTCAGGTGAAGCCACAACCAGTCACAATGCTTCTAAAACTAGGTATCTGTGGGTTTGATCTCCTTCAGGTCAAGAAAAGTCCTGAATCCACATCTGATTTACAATTTACAACTTATTAATTTACAATTACAATGTGTCTGTCATTGCCTTATGTGTCCTGTGCACCTTTCAGCCTTCCCTGTGGGCCCTTTCTGGTTTTTTTAGGGTTTTTTTTTAAGGTATTTTTCTTAATACCTCTGGAGAGCAGCATCACTATCCCCTACCCCTGAAGTCCACAACCCACATCAAGTTTCTTCATCTGTCAGGATAGAGGGTCACATCTGGTTTGTTGTGCGTAACCAAACATCCTACTCCAGACCAGCAAGTACGCAAAAGAGCACCGCCTGAGGCCAAGTATTGTCCACTTGGTCCTTCACACAGCATTACCACAGGGAAAACAGTCACAGCTTCACGACTTCATCATCATTTCTGTCTGTCCCCTAGAGCAGCCGATGCCCTTGGATGGATGTGTCCATCCTGCTGCCACACAGGATGGTAAAGCTCATATGGTCTGGAAGCTGCATTAGCTTTTTCTTCCTTAGGCGGGACGTAGAGGGTAGTGATGCTTGCCTTCTATGGTTATATCGAGGAATAATCATGCCATAGAAGAGAGACACAAGACAACCACCCAGCTCAGATCTACACACAGTAGGCCACTGGTGCTCCAGGTGACCCTGTCCCATACTCATCAGATTCCTTTTATTCCTCTCAGTACAGGCTCCCATCCATGCTGCATTTCTCCCCGTTCTGCTGCCCTGGAGTCCTCTGCCCATACTGCACATTTCTCACCACCATATACCTCGATGTTCTTCAACATCCCAGATTTCTGCATGGTCTCTGTATACAACTGATTTTTTAATCAATAGTGGCATCACTTTTGGGGAAGTTAGGTCAACATGACTAAGTGTTATTACAATGAACTAAGGCTGTTTCTCCAAAAGTTGCTTTTGACACCACAGCTCCCTAATGTCCTATTCCACAATTAAGTAGGGATGCTTTGTAAGGATGTCAGGCAAGATCCTGTAGTTCACATTAACATCCACTTTACATTGAAATTTAGCACAGGACGCAGATCTTGTGGAGGGCCCCCCATCTGGGTTCTGAAGGTATCAAAAGGTCATAACTCCAGCATCACCTGCTCCATCTCCTGCAAATCTTGGTCTCAGGGACCACCTCAGCCCCTCCCTGAGCGCTGCCACAGAGTGGTGTTCTCCATCCTCATCTCCTGGGTGGCCCCTGGTTCTGGCTCCTCCCTTGCTGTCAGTGGGGCTGTTGATTGACCCTTCAGTGAGAACCCAGGCAGTGTGAGGTTGGCTTTGATTCACTCCCTGGCACCTCCCATTCCTTGATTATTTTGAAGTAAAACAAACGACTTGGCAAGGACATAACCTTGATCAGTTTTAGCTAGCTTTCTGTTTAATTGCTCACCCAGATGTTTGAAAGCAGTCAAACCAGACCTCCCGAGGACTGCCCAGAAAGCCTGTTATTATCTCTGTGCTGTTTACCAATTGTGCTCTCTTGATGTTGGTGACAGCTGAAATTAGTTAGGCAGAAATGATAGAAATGTATTCTTAGAGAAAATGCAAAAAGATGGTTAAAGACAATACCTGCATATTGGTCCAGAAAGAAAAGTCAGATGTAAACACACCTGAAGAATACATGTAACCTTCCTTTTTTTTTTTTTCATATACCTCATTTCTGGTTTGAGATTTTTCCCCAGAAGTAAATGACAGTTTTGATGGTGATTTCAAAGGGATTTCTATCTGAAGTCTTACTACTTGAAATCCTTATGATACTAGGGGAGGCAGTTTGTGTAACATTGAGGCCTTATCTAAAGATCACTGAGGGTTATGAAAAAATTCAGATGATTTGACATGTTTTGGAGCATTGCCGCTTTGTAGAGTGCTCTCCAGAGATGACAGTGTAGATCAGACATTCTAGTTGATCATGTATTGTTGATTCTTTTTTTTCTTACTCCTTTTCCTGAACAAAGGACTGATTGGAGAAAAAAAAAAAAAAAAAAAAAAAAAAAAAAAAAAAAAGGAAGGCAAAAAGGCAAAGACAAAGCAGTATTTATTCTCTACTTTATTCTTCTTCGCACATTTTATATTAAATTATGTGTATTAGTAATTTTTCCAAACTTTATATTTTATCTCAATCTTCCAAGAGATTTCACTCAAAGTTGTCACAATTGTAATTTCACTGCAGTTCAAAAAAAAAAAAAAAAAAAGTCTGATCTGGCAATTCAAAGATCAAAAGATCTTTAGAATCAGTCAAATAATAGTACTTTCTTCTGTAGAAAACCTTCATGTTCCATCTTTCAACTAATCAACAGAACTTTCCCAAAAGTAGGATATGAAATTAGAAATGGCCTTTTTATTTGTCCTGCTCTTTAACAAAGCATGTTTGTTTCATATGTAATGGAGCTGCACAATGCAGGAATGACTTTAGCTTTTTCTTGTAGAAATAATTGTGTGACTAATCAACAAAATACTTCTGCTTTCTGCTGAATGTCTCTGTTTAGTCTGACCAAACCAGATACAGAAGCAGGTAAGTAAATGGCCCTCTAATAGCTAAAGAAAACTCAAATGCAGTTTGAGAGACCCTAAAAATTACTTAATTATTGCAATAAGTGACTGATTTTTTAAATTTTCATCCAAATAAGAAAGATATTAACACACACTACAGAGTCTAGATTAACAAAGTAGAGCTGTCTGAAGAGGCTGGGATTTTCAGACAGCATCAGGAAACATTGTTTAGTGTTTAGATGAGACTCTTACGCAGACTTTTGACTATAGCTCCAGAAAGCAAAAAATTTCTGCTCTTTCTGAAGAAATTGCAGCATAACAGATGCTGGAAGGTAGTTGTGGGCAGTGTCTGTAAAAACAGCAGTGTCTTGAATCAAAGCAGCTTTGCACAATGGGATGCTGATACTTATGGGCACCAACAGGTAGTTGTGGACACCTAAATTTTGTAACTCATTGAAGTCTGTCAGACTGCTAAACTAGAGGAAAAACCATGAACGTTACATAGAAAAAATAGCTGTAGGAGCACTCCCAAGCAACACACCCTGCGATAGGTCACATTAAGACATGTAAATGGCAAGTTTCACTCATTCCAAACCTATGAGCTAAATAATTAATGAGCTACATAATTAATGAACTAATGACCTATGAGCCAAACCTATGAGCTGTGAGGATGCCAAAAGTAGATAACTGACAATGCACTTTTGATTTGCTCTGTAGGGGCTGTGGGGTGCCTTTGACATCGTGTGAGTGTGGAAAAGGGGCTGAAGGCAGCTTGTCCTTCTTTCCAAAATCCACACTCCAGCAGTCTGGTGCTGTTGCGATATCTGGGCACGGTAACTTGCAGTGTGCTACTACCACATTTCAAGGAACAGGAGTGTTTAAGACCAGGCAGTAGCAGCATGTCAGGCTTCCCACGTCTGTTTCTCATCTTAGTGATACAATAGTGCCAGAGCCTATATGTGATCAAATGGATAAGGACTCAACCTTATCTTAAAACAAAGTAAAAAGTCTATACTTTACCATCTTATCTAGTGGTATATAAAGACTAAAAGCCTACAAGAACTAAAAATGACCTTTTCTCATTACCAAAGTTGCTGCTACAAGAAGTAGAATATTATTGATCACACGAAATCTCCAGAATATTACTCTGTCACTCAGTGAGTCAATTTTGTTTGATTACATGTTTGCATTGTTTAAAAGATTTTTATCTCTCCCCAGACAAAAAAGCGTTTTCTCTTTGGTAATTTGGAAAGGAATACAAGCAGATCTAATCATCTGAAGCAGAGAGCACATGTTTTGAAACATAGATACAAATGTAACGTTTTGTTGCAGTTGTAGTACATGTTTTTCTCTCATATGTAACATTTTATGCCCAGCTGCAGTACTGAAGGGCCATCCTGAACCTCGCCCTCCCAGAACAAGTGCTAAAAGGTTTTTTTCCTAAACACACATAGTAATCCAGCTGAAAAGAATTTAGGTGTTTAGAAGACTTTTTCCTCAAACTTCTTTTGTCTATGAGCTGTTGTATGAAGCAACTGTTAAAAAGAAGAAAGGTGAAGTGTCAGTAATTGTAGGTATAAGAGCAGCTGTATGACACAAGGGAGGTTCCAACTGAAATTCAATCTGTTTTACACATGCACATGGCATCTACTGGAGGCTACCTTCCCACTAGGATGGCAAAGAACTGACTGAAGAATAAGAGGCACTGAGAGAGAACCAGAAGCAGAATTCACATATTTTCTCCCTGCCTTGAGCATCATTGTTACTAAACCAGCACAAGAATAGTCACAAAATAGGTTGGACTGAGTTCAGAGTCATAAAACTGTGATTTTTAAATTGCCTGTGTCCTTCTAATGAACCCCCGCTAAACATCATACCATAGGGTTGGCCATGAAACAGGCTAGTACTCAGGCTAGGTGGTACCCAGGTTTCAGGAGGGTCGATAAAGATAGAACCTACTAAACAAAGGCAAACCCAGAAAATAATAGGCTGCACTACCACTTTATTTTACTTTGAAGTAGATGGAGAGGGGAAGAAGAGAAGGAAATGGAATTTATTTGTCTGTAAGTGAGTAGGTGGTATTAAGAGATTGTTTAGATTGTTTGATCTAAATTGCTTCAGCATTTTGACTTATTTACTGTCCAAGGGAGACAGAAAATTTCAGACTTAAAATCATCACCCTACATTTCTGTCATTTATACAATGGCTAGTAGGACAGATGAAAAGAGCAGCTGCATTTACATTAGGTGAGCAAACAAGGATTTGTTAGGCTGGTCTTATTAGGGTAAAAAATGATAGTGAAAACTCTGTTAAAGAAATAGAACATGACCCAACAGAAGCATAAGGAGATCCCTCAATGATATAAACGGTCATAATGCTAAAGAACTGATTCCAATTAACTCCAGCTGTAATCTAAAAGAGAAAATTCAGAAATATGTACATGCTAATCTTTTACTCTGCTAGTTAAGTTATTTTGCAAGTAGCGTAAGTTTGCTAGTCACCATAAAAGCTTAGGTTTTCTTGCGATTATTTAATGTATCCTTTTGTTGCAAAATGGGTGAAATGCTAAAGCTGTGTTGAGATCAACTGCAGCTAAAATGTCTCACTTACACCACAATTTTTCTGTTACATTTTGATTACAACAATGTTGAATCTTAAGGTAAAAAAAAAACCACTTAACGCATTAACTGTTGTGGGCTGAAGCCAATTCTGTGGTGCAGAGGATGATATAAACACAAGGTGACAATGAGCGATAGAAGATTATACATCAGCAGGGAAATGTCTGGAAATCTTTTGACTGTTGCATTTCATAATTTATAATTCATGTAATATTAAAAGCTTCAGACTTTCAGGATAATACTATTTTATGACTAGACCCCCTTGAAGGACTTTTCCACTTAGGTTTTTTTCTTCTTTTTTTTAATTTTTTTTAATTAAAGTAAATTTTTAGATTCTTCACTGAACCGGCAATTTTCTCTCTACCATATTTTTGTCTTCTGCCAGGCATTTAAATGGGTCTGGCTTAAATAATCCATAGTAATTTCAATCCTGGAGTAGCTTGGAGCAGCTCTTACAGTGCCCTGTCACCTACAGTGGGCTGCAAATCCCTGTTCTGCATTCAGCAGCAGCAGAAGCAGCAGCAACAGCAGCAGCTGCCCTGTTGGAGCAACAAGGACAGAGGGCTCCATAGACCTTGTTACACTCTAAGAAAATACAGGCTTCTCCCCATCTAGTCACCAGCAAGGTGCAAGGATGGCATATTAACTCTGCTTAATTTAGATACCTAATTCCAGGTTCTCTCTGGAATGGTCTGGAATGCTTCAATTTCAGACTCTCTGAATTACCCTCCAGGGGATTTTAACTTACACTCATGCACCTTGCTTTAGGGCAGCCTGAAGAGACTAGATACTTTATTCAGGTACCTAACTTAGATGGCCAAAGTTAAACAATATGAATATTGCCTTATAATTACTAGAAGGATTAGCTTTGCAACATTTAACTGGTACCACCAAGCTGTTAATCAAAATTAAAATGGTTTCCCAAAACTGAATTTTTGTCCACTAGAATCAACTATAATTCATCCTGTTAATTTCTTTGTAAGACGATGGCATATTTCCAGTTTTAAGCATTTAAGACTGCAAATTTTTATCTACACAGCAAGTTAAGTCATTCAAATAAAATAGATCAGGACCACCGTAAGCTTTGTTTTTTGTATAAGAGGAATCTCCTCTACTGAGAAGTCTTTGCAAAAATTAACAAAAAATCTGGTTACTTCAGCCAATTTATAAACAGTTAAAAGGGTTACTACAACCTTCATTAGATTACATCCTTTGGAAAACAAAAAGCAGATCATCCATTCCTAACACCAGCTTCCCGTTGCACAACACTGATTACAACTAGGAAAGACAAACAAAAAAAGCCTTTATTGGGATTTACATACCTCTGAGCCAGGCATCAGGGGCAGCTTTCATTTCAAACTGGCAAGCTACAGCAGAGAGAGAAGAAAAATGGATTTCAGAATCAGTGATTGCAGTGAACTGGACAAACACATACAGTGTGTTGGTTGCGATCTGAGTATCAATGTTTTTCATTTCAAAATAATAAAAAAACGTCTAGAACATTGTTACTCTGTGCTCAGATTTTCAGTGTGATAGAAATATTTTTCAGATCTTGAGTGGAAACCCATTTTCTGCACTGGTGTGGCAGTGCTTGAACTCTAAATATGCTAGAAATCCTGCCACAGCAGAGTGGTTCTTTACCCTTGTTTTTACCTCAGCTTATCTTTTTTTGTTTCTTCCTGATGATTTCCCTGTGTACCTGGGGGTATGGGAAAGATTTCTAAGCCGTCTGGCAATGAAAAATAACAGACTGCTCTGTAGAATCCCTGAACATATTTTTGTATGACTGAACTGTTTTGTCTCTCCTTAACCTTTTTTCATAGGTGTGAAATCTCGGGACATTTTTAATCAGTTATTTTAAGTTGTCATTGAAATAAGTCAAATATATCACTGGGCTGACAAGGGAGAAAGAACTGATAGAGATATTAATACAAACCTCCTCGTCACAATTTGACGCCTTGTTCTTCGTGACAAGAAGCCATTGTATCTATTAAATTATAAAAACTTGCTGATCTTATTTATAACAATGTATTTTATGTATATGCTTTAGCAACACTAACACAGTAAGAAAATTAATGGTTGGGAAAAGCTGGATGAGAAATAAGTTTGGAGTGAATTTTTATTGCCTGAACGGCTACCTCTCACGCTTATAAAACAGAGCAGTGGCTCATCCTATCGCCATCTCCTTCTGGACACGTCACATACCTGTTGACTTTGATTCACTTACACTGGTATCCTGAATCAGGAAAGGCAAAATTCTGCTTTCTGTAGCCTGAGGGAAGAACATCAAATCAATGGATGCAGGGTGCATGCATATCCTGCATGGATGGTGATGTAGGAAGGTTGCATATAGGCTATGAGAAAGAAAGGTCTCTAAACTTAGATAAACTAATTTGTTGTACCTCTGAGTGGGGCTTATATTTGATGTGACACATTAAGGTAAGCTGTTTGTCACAACAAGGAAAGGTACCACCCAGCACGCCTTTAACTAAAGTGCTCTGAATGACAATGCTATCACAGTAGAGGTAAGATTATAAGAGTGCAAGCAAGGGAAGTGCTCCAGTGGTGAATTGAAGATCCTTCAGCTCTGGAACACTCTGTTACCACAGTGAAAATATAAACCATTTAAAGCAGGCTTTGGATATTTTCTAAATTATATTGAATTGCTAAAAAGCCTTTCCCCAAGCCTCCTGCAGCAGTGAGCAGATTGATTTGTCTACATTTTCCTTACATTAAAGAAAAGTACTCCTCATGTCATCGCGTGGGTGAGTGTTTTCCCCTATGTCTCAATAGATCGTTCAGCTCCATCAGAAGTCCTTTCTTTTTCAGTTTGTCAATTCTGTCTGTCTTCAGCTGGGTGGGAGTGGAAGAACATAGGGATAGCTCTGGGCTCAAATCCTTGGGGATAAAAACATGTGAGAAAACATTTCCGTAGCTGTCATTTTCACAAGACATTTATCAGATAAGTGGCTAAAATAATGTAACAAGAAATAACCCCCTTCTCTACCAAGTAAGGAGAAATAGTGGTGTTGACAGAAAAATTACTCAGATTATTCAAAATTTGGTTAATTGATGGAAATAATACTGAATTTCTTAAAGACAGTTCTACTGTTTTGCAGCAGCACAATTCCTCTCCTTGACAGAGAAGGATTCCAGGCTCATTGGCTTTCTAGTTTTCCTCTGATCTCTCATTGACTGTAAAAGTCTCTGACCATACTTTCTTCCTATTCACTGGCCAGTTTCCAGACTAGAGTGTATTACTCTCTGTGGCTGTATTCAGCATCACCATCCCTAGAGATATACAAAGGAGGAAAAATATGGCTATAGATGGTAGCAAAACTCTGATTTTATTCTACATAAATATTCTACATTCTATTCTTCATTTTTGGAGAAAATCCTAACTTTACCACGCAATTACATTCCATAGACCTTCTGTTTCAGTGAGAATAAGCTAATAAACCACATTCAGTGTTGCTAATGCTTAACTAATACATATGCAGTTGATCCAGAGTGTTTATAATTTACACTCAGTGCTCTTACCACATCTTGCAGCAGACTACTCCTACTTTTGTTAAAGGGTTCCTTGTTTCTTGTGAAACCTTACGTTCAATAACACAACCTCATTAATTCTATTACAATGGAAGGATTTTTGCTGTTGTGAAACTAGCTTACATGAAAACAGAATAAGCCATACTGCTTCCACATGAAGGTTTTATCTTTAAAGGTAATACACTACAGAACCTCAGGTTGCTCTTTATATATTATTATAACTGCTCAGCATAGCCTCTATATACAAAATTTTCTCTCTTTTCTCTCCCTTATAGGTCTTTCTGGCCTGTCACAGCCCAAAACAAAGTTGTTGCTAAGGATTCTGTCTACTTAAAATCTTTCTTCCTTGGCTCTCTGTCTGCTTGTCTGTCCATTTTTCCTTCAGCTATAAGTTATTAAGAATAGAAGCCATCCTTCTGAAATGGTTTAGGATGTACTAAAGCCCACTGCCTGCTAGCCAGACATAATTAGCAAAGCTGCCTATTTTGTTTTCACTGAATTTCACTGAATTTTTAGAGTTGGAAGGGACCGTAGAGATCATCTAGTCCAACTCCCCTGCTGAAGCAGGATTGCCTAGAGTTTGTTTTGCCAGGCATACCAAATTTTTTTGTACGTTTAAGTACTTTTATAATGAATCCTTTTCAAATGTGAATTTCTTTAAAAGTGAAGCTTTTTTAATTTATAATTTATTATTTATTTCCCAATTGTCTTGAGCTGCCATGTGACATTCTTCTCCATGATACAATAAATCACAGGTTGTTCAAAGCCAGGAGTGCTTTGGAGAAACTCCAAAGGGGAAAGAACAAATACTATACTGGCATAAAAACTTAAGGTAAGTGAGCAACAGTCCCATTTCTACATCATGCATATACTAAGCAGCCCATCTGTAGTCACTGTATTGGGAATACAGCCACTGAATCTGGGAAACGTCAGTCCATTTAAGCTGCCTCAGGAAGTTTTGAAAATGTGCCAGTCACTGAGATTTTTAAAAGTGCAAATATTTAGGTGTGGAGGCTACAGATACAAAAGCACTGTTGGGGGAGTTGTTAACATTGTCCAAATACCTGCTGCCAGACTAGTGGAAAAGTGGAATATTTGATATCTGCTCTCATAATGATCAGTTGCAGGAGTATAAAGATTAGACTCTAATCGTAAAAATGTAGAATTTCTGTTCAGACATAGAGGAAGGAAGAATAGAGAAAAACTTGATGGAATATGAACTTTGATGATATAATTATACTCAAAACAACATACACCCTGATCACTGAGAAAAAGAACAGAATAAAGAAAACAGAAACAAACAAACTTCAAGTACATTTCAGATCTGAAGTCAACTGTGTTGAAGAAGAATCTTCGCAAAAAAAAGATTTTGCAATAGTTGAAAGAACATAACCTGTATTAATGGGGTGTAAAAAATGTGAACATTAACTGCCATTATTAACTGTGGATGATTTTTAGAATCGTCAGGCTCCTCGTGGCAATGGTTCCATAGATAAGGACAGACTCTATTTTTAAGAAATATTCCCCAGGCAGAGACAGCCAGACAGTAGTGGAGAGGAAGGAACCTGGGGGAAGTTTGCTTTTCTACTCCAGTACTCCCCTGTGCCCGATGAAGGCTCTGACATGCCCCTTCTCCTCTCCCACTGGTTACGACTCCTAAACTGGAACCATCTTTTCCATATACTAATATGTACCAAAAATTTTGGCAAAGCATTTTACAGAACCCCTTCATAAAAGCCACACATATGTGTTTTCTGCTAGTAAAGCAGAAGACCTCAAAACATACCAGAATCTGACTTTTCAATTGCCAACACTAGCTTTTCCTTTTTCACTGGTTTCTTGGAGGTCATGCTAACCTGAGCTCTGTCCCACTTTGTATGCTGCCTATAGACTGAAAACAAAATAAGCTGTAGAAAGAGCATATTCCTAGTCCCTGAGGTATTTTTCTATTGATTAGAAAGTAAAATCTCTTGATATCAGGCTTCTCTGCTGGAGATCTATCATGTCAAAGCTTTTTTTGCTATATGCAGGTTTTACTGCTTTGGTTTTCTTTAGCAACAGAACACTTTGCCAGCGATCACAGAAGGTATCACACACAACATCTGTGGGCATTTTTAGGAACAACTGTAGCAAGTTTTTTATAGTTTACACCTATTGCAATATAGTCTGTTCAAAAGAAATGTTTCTTGGGGATCATTTCTCCTGGGAAAATCACAGTTTAAGTAAAATCGTGGAAAGTGCTTGCTGTTACAGTATCTGATCTATAGTCCTGTGGGTTTGCAGCTTCTTTCAGAGCATTTTGCTGAGCAACTCTCTAGAAAATGCAGGCATTGCATGAGTTAAAGCCATAGCAAAAAAAATCTCAGAAAATAAGACTGAAAGAGAAGTTGTGTCCTGCCATGAACTGTACAACACCCATCTGTGCTCTGTGGCAGTCCTCTGGCAATGGAGGATGCCCAACCTTCCTGGACCGTCCAAGCCACTGCATCGCTGTCTTAACTGTAACTTTTTCCTGATGTCTAAATTCCTTTGATTTTCTGTGTTTATTTTGAAAGAGTCTGAATATGAAGGCTCATCTTTATTCAGTGTGTTTCTTACAGTTGTTAAGTTTATGAAATAGTTTGAACTGTCTTTGCCTTTGATATCTGGACATTGGGAGGCTGCCAGAGCTCAGCTTGGAGGCCAAGTTCCATATACGTTTTTATTTTTTTTTGTCTTCTATTACCATCTGATGATGCTTCTCTGTGTCACATGAAAGGTGATAGAACTTTGGTTTCAAAACTGAAGCAAGGCACGTGGATCTTTAGCTTGAGTTTTCATTGAGAGTTATCTGTAAACTTTTTGGTGAGAGAAAAGGAGGTTATTTATGAGAGCTAATAAGGATGTTACAGATGCACAGTGAAGATCAGATCTTTGCTGGATGTCATTCCACACTGCTGCTCTTCAAGCGGTTTTTTGGAAAAACTCTGAAGGTAGCCTGCTAAGCACTGGAGCGTGAACCTAACCACTACCCACCACTGCAGATACTGTCTGCATTTTCTTGACCATGAGCTAAAATCGCTTATAAATTCCTTTACAATGCTGAATGAGGCATAGTCACCTGCATACAGCAGTTTGGAGCAGCAGTTAGGTCTATCAGGGAGGCAGAGGAGAGCTCAGAAAGGCAGTTTTATATACTCATAGAGGGGATCTTGTTGTGGACCAAGCAGAGTGTTCTATTGAGATCAGGTCAGCAGAGAAAATTGTATTGAAGCAGAACATAAATATTAATAATAAGAAAGCCTTTTGTCTTGAATGAAGATGTTGTTATACTTAGGAGGGGCTTGAATGCATTCTGTGCTGTAATGAGGGAGCAGTTCTAGATAAGATGGATTTTGCCCCATCCCTTTCTTTTTTTTTCTCTGTTTTGAAGGCAAAATGGGGTGGTACAAATGAAGTTATTCCCTCAGAGTTTCTGCTGTGCAATATATGCCAGAAAGCCCTAGGCAAAAGGACAAATTATACCTTTTTTTCTCACAGATAATAGGTATGCTGTGCACAAACCATAGTTCATTCTATGATAGGGCCATGACTTCTTGAGATCTTTTCTGAATAATGGTAGAATGCTTTGTGAAGGGACAGGATAATTACTTTTAACATTTAAGAGAAGGCATAGAAAAGAGTTATTATATAATTTCCCACAGATATCAATGGGGCTGCTCTCTAATAAAGACTGGCTGAATTGGAACAAGAATGGAAACAAACCATACAATATTTCCTTACATAAAAAATCAGAGCTTCCCATTTCACACTGTTCTGTTCTTTTGGACAAGAAGCTGGCACTGAAATGCTTAATGGAAAGGCAGTATACTTAAATTCTGTTAGATTTCTCCTGTGGCCCCTTCTCCTTTCTTTTCACGAAACAAGCAGAATGACCCTTAACACAAAACTTTTGATAGACAGACTACAGTTCAGTGTGTGATTAAATTGGCTTTTTCTTCTTCAACTTCTGGATGTCTAACCCTCAGTACCTTAAAAAAGGCTTACATTTAAGCACCCACCATATGCTAATGTGTTCGGGATCACCATGCATTCTTACAGTCAGAAGTCTCTACGTTAAATCCCAAGTCACAACTAATATAAACTGACAAAACTCCCAAGACTTCAATAGGTTTCTGGCTCTGGGGAAGAATGAAATGAGAATTCACTGTCATGCAATATGTATTGGAAGAATTCTTCTTATCCCACTCATGCAACTGAGGATCCAGTACAAAATTTCTCCTTTCAAAAATCTTTTTTGTTTATCTCATGCTAGGCAGTAAAGACTTCTGATACTGAAATGCAGCTACATTAAGCCCTGAGAAGTGAGAAAAAGTTATGCAGAGTTGATTTTTTTAAAAACCAGTTACAGAATTCAGACAGTGAACTGCTTTAACTGATCATCTTGTGTTTGATTGCCACACATTAAAGCATATTTTCAATTCTTTGACTAGACCATCACTTCCTATGGTGCTGATGCATATTGATCCAAAGTTCATTAAGTGAATGGGGTTTTAGACTGGGCTTTAAAAATTATGCAAAGTTCTGAAGATAATTATAAAAACAACAAGAACAGAATTGCATTTTGTTCTCTAGAACTTTCTGATAGCTAAAGAAAAAAACACCTTTTTATGCTAAAATTCTGCATGTAAATTCCATCTTAGTTTTCACTGACCAAGCTAAATTCTAGTTTGGAGATGTAGTTCTTCACAGTGATCTTATCATATTAGCAGCCAAATATTAACTTGCACCTAAAGTTATTAATCTTAGGTAAAAGGTAATATAGCAAATTACTCACTGCCAAAAAAAAAAAAAAAGAAGAAAAAAGAATCAAGGGCTTTGTTTTCGTTATATGATATCACTAGAACATACCATGCAATTATTCATCCTCAAAAATAATCCTACAAGAAATCCCCCACCAACTTATACATATCAGCTGCATAATGCGGTCAAAATCAAAAATTTTTGAGGTACCTACTTCCCACACAAGACTCCAACAAATAAAAACATTTTACAGCACCAAATAGATGTCATTCTACTCCTAGCCATAAATGTACTTTCTGCCTACAGAACATTCACACTGAGAATTTATAGAATTCTGATGTAATTGCTTTTACTCTGGGACTGTTAATTTTTTTCTCAGCCATCTCCACGTATTTAATAAACTGTATTTAACATCAAAATTATTCTGATAAAAGCTGTTTACAGTTGATGAACCCAATAAATCTATGTGAAATGTGGATGATGGATCTCTTAAAATGCTTATAACAATAGTTCTTCATTTTACATTTCCAGGCCTCTGAATTTGATCTGAATAAAGTAAAAATTTTCTGATGTGATCTTTCTGTCTAGTCACCATGATTCTGTAGGCTTTGTCCCCATATCACAGAATCACAGAATGTTAGGGATTGGAAGGGACCTCTGGAGATCATCTAGTCCAACCCCCTGCCAAAGCAGGCTAGACAGGAAAACATCCAGGTCGGTTTTGAATATCTCCAGAGAAAGAGACCCCACAACCTCTCTGGGCATCCTGTTCCAGTGCTTTCTCACCTTCCAAGTAAAGAAGTTTTTCCTCACGTTGAGGTGGAATTTCCTGTGTTCCAGTTTGTGTCTGTTGCTCCTTGTCCTGTCACTGGGCACCACTGAGAAGTGTTTGACTCCATCCTCTTGACACCCACCCTTTGGATATTTGCAAGCATTGACGAGATCCCCTCTCAGTCTTCTCTAGGCTAAGAAGACCCAGCTCTTTCAGCCTTTCCTCATAAGAGATGATTATATGTTTATTCATGCATTTCTACTGAAGGAATTTGTATTGCCAAGTGAGCAATACAAGTGTCTTTTATGTTTGTTCAGACATCCATGAAGTCTGTGGCTCTTTACATCTCTAAAAGCACAAAAGTTTGATTCTCCTGTCTTAGACCTGCATTTTTTCTGGTTATTTCAACAGTGCCATCATAGGAGAGGACAGGAGCTACTATGGGAGGTAATACTCAGACCAGGTGATCTGTTTGCTGATTGCTTTGGGAGACATTTCTGGAGAACTTTAAAGATTAGGACCAAACACCTGAACTTGATTTAGGCACCATCAAGCCAGTATATCCACCCTCACAGCACAATACTATGCACATGGGCAGAAGCTCTCTTCTCAGAGCACCATGGCTGCACTCACAGAGTGACTGGTTCCAAAACAGGCTCTGTAAGTAGGAGCTGTTGATCCCTGCACTCATTTTGCTGCATGGGACACATCTTCTCTGTACTACTTTATCCATACTTTGGTAATTATGCAACTCAAATATGTGTAACATACTATTTATGTCCTAAAACCTAATGAGAGAGCTGTGAAGCCATTGTCTAATTCTCCTGATCTCTCAAATTATCAAAAATTTATCAGACCAGGGAAAAGTATAGTCAACCCCTCTATTCACGACATCTCTGTGTCAGATACTTATTTTTGAATGCTAATGTATGTGTTCTGCTAAAAATAATTATTTTTAAGGATTGTTTGCGTTACTGTCCTGAATGAGCCACAAATTTAAATACTTTATTCCTTCATTTTATCCTTTAGAAACCTCCAATTTATTCTATTTTTGGAACTGGGTGAAAATTATGTGGCTTCTTTTTACATTCATCAGGATTATTTAATAGGTATGTGCATTCACAGTGAATCAGAGAATTGTTATCCTTTCTTGTTCTTCCTCCTCATGACCAATAAATCATGTTCTTTATTTTTTTAATTGTCAGGTATTTAAAAACCTAGCGATTTTATGTACTTAGGAAGAGGGTTGAATTTTATGACATATAATCATCAGTAAGCCTTATGTGTAGAATACTTCAGAGCATGTACTTGCATTGACTCTTTTATTTGCTGGCAGGTACCCCCAAAAGCAATACACCGAGGCCCTCAATTTACTTCATGCAGTAAAGATGAAAAGGAAGGCATGTTAAATGAGATGAGATCTTTATCCTTGCAAAGCAAACATAATTATCATTGATCTCACAGGATATAACTTGAAGTTAGAATTTCATTTTGTGTTCAAATATATAAACAAACCTTTCTGACTCTAAGCAGATTTGTGCTTTGGTTCCTTGCAGCACATTCAGTATCATAAACCATGTTACTTTTAAGGCACTTCATGTGGTCTCCTGTCTGTAGAATATATTCTCCATGGGTGTTCCTTTGCACTGGTTCAAAGTAGCCATCAAACCCTACCAGATTAAAAAGGACAAATGATTAAGCAAGAACTAAAGCAGTGAGAAATTAAACCCAATAGCTGGAAGAAATCTGTTTGTTTAACTTGGAATATGTGAGAACTATTTGGTTCTTTCCCAGAGTTTTAAAAATATTTGTCATTGTATTATACGACAAAATCCTTGGGGGTTTTGTTACAGTAGAGTCTCAAGCTTTGTGAGTTTGAGTAGGAAGGAAAAGCTATATAGAGAGAGTTGGTGTGTGGGAAAGTGGAGCTGATTGGTACGGACACATACATACCCATATGAACAAGAATAGGAAAAGATGGAGCATGACAATGGTCTTGTTACAGCCCTTGACTGACATGGGCTGTAGGATTAAAGTGAACACAGCACATGGGCATACAAAAAGTCTGAGAAGTGGACAGAGACACTTCTGGGAATCTAGTCCAGCTCCCTGACAATGATAATTTCTTGAAAAGTGTTTTCTGAAGTTCTGCCTCTTCTGATTTTGCATACAAAAGGCAAGAGAGTTCTACCATTAATTTTGGGATGTACCAGATCCTAATGGAAGTAACTGTATTCTACACATGTAATTATAATAAAACATACCCAGTTTGAAAGATGACTCAAACACACTGTTTAAGTATCTTCATGAATCAGAGCTTTAATCTGTTCCAATAAATCTGTAAATCTGAACACCCGACTAATTTTTAGTGTGCCTTTTTTGGCAGTCTCCATTATGGAAATACCTACATTAATGAGAAAGTGACATTCTGTGCCCAGTGCCACCACAATGACATGGAGAACTATTACTCCCTGGTGGGAGGTCTGTGGTCACACACCTGAGAATTGCATTATTTCTTTTAACTACTGTGAAACAGAGCATGGTCTTGGCTAACCTGGAATTAGAGATTCACTACCTGAGGGCAACCATCCAGGCCATCTTCTTCTCTCAGCTCTGATGTGTATGGAAGGTTTATAGCAACATGGTTGTCTTGACTGGTGATTTCTTCTTCATCTTCTTCTTCCTCTTCTTCTTCTTCTTTTTTGTTTTGTTAAGAAGGAGATTTCAGAGCCCCCCACCCAGGCTCCCTTTTTCCAGAACAGACAGATACATGTTCTATTTTCTATTTTAAATGTTTCTGAAAATGGAGGCAGTTTGTTCTTCTGTTTGCTCAGTAGCCATATTGGAAAATAGGCTGCACACAGACATGGCTCTTCATCTTCCTTTTGCTGGACTTAAACCAGATCTTTAAAATATCACTCCTGCAAACTTCATTTTGAATCCACTGATTCTTCTTTCTGACTTTTTGATTTTCCTAAAAGATCCCCAAAACTGTGCTTCCAAACCAAATATTATTCTTGGCAAAACTTCATCTGAGTTTAATGAAAGATTTATTTTCTGTGCCTTGTAAATCTGTAACATCCCAGAATGAGACTTGGCAGTTTTTGTAACTGTTTCATGCTGGTGATTTACATTTCGTTTGCAATTCATTATAACTCACCATACCTTTTCTGCAATACTGCCAATGAGCCCTGAGTTCCCTGATTTGTAATTATGCATTTTGTTGGTCCTTCTTACGGACTTTACCCTTGTCTTTATCTAATTTTCTGTCCTTGATTTTAGACTATTTCTTCAACTTACTGACATTATTTTGGAATCTGATCCTGTCTTATGAAAAGTTCTTAGTCTGTTCTTCTTCAGAGTCATCTATGTATTTTTTAAATTATATTATCCTTTTTATCAGTTGAATCATTAATGGAAATAACTGCACAAACCTGAGCACAGAAGAGACTATAACTGATTTTATTTGCCTTACTGTTTGACAGAAATCCATCACAGTTAGATCTAAGCAGAATTTTACAACAAAATGTGTTTCCATTTCATGGCAATTTTTCCCAAACTATATTTTCTTACCCAAACTAGATTTCCTAATTCTGTGAGCTGGTATCAGAAACCTTACTACAGTTAAGACAATACTGCATCTACGTTTATGTTTGTATTAGTAACCATGCTGAAATGAATGTTTGATTTTCTTGGAGAAGTTGCTTCTCAAACAGACTGTTTGCTCCTTACATTACTACTTACTATCTACTACATACTTATATATTATTTTTTAAAAAACATTTCAGTCTATTTCCTCTCAATAAAATTATTCTGAATCATCTTCATTCTTTATCCCACTCTATATTGATTTATTTTTTAAATAAAAACCCTCTTTTTCTAGACTTCTGAGCCCTCCTTCTCTTCCGATAACAACAACAATAAAACACTGTTAAAAATTTGTATTAACTAACATTCCTAATGATTTTCATCAGGCATTGAACACTAGAATACCCCCTACCATAAATTTTGTAATACACTGAAATTATCTATTCTTTTCTCCTACTCTGATCTGCACACCTGTGCACTGTTAGTCTAATTGCATTAAGCATCTGGTTGCATCTGAATGTCTTTGTGTAAAAATTGAATCAGGGAGTTCACTGAGAAAATAAGCTTGCATCATTCGTTACTTAATTTCCTGTTCTATTAAGTAATGAATCTGTTTTTATTTTTTCTTCCTTTCACTTTGAAAGCATCTGCAAAGCCTTTTATAGACCTTGCTGCTTATGAATCTTTTATTATTATCAAAGCTCTAATTGTCTTCTGGATCCTAAAACAAATTTCACTGATTTCCTGGCTCTTTGCTGCTTCCAGAGGTCCTCTGCTTATTTATTAATATCACCAGTGTTCTCCTTTCCTCATCAGTAAGGCCAGCTTCAGCCCAGGGAAATGTTTTGTTTCAGGAACAATTTGAAAAAGTATATAGAATTTCATGTAAAATGTATAAATTGCACAAGCAGAATAAGGATCTTCCTAGTACCATTTTTGGGAGTGGGTGAAAAATAAGGGATATAGTACTGTTCCTGTGCATTCAGTTTACTTCTCTTTGCAGGAGATCTGGCTCAGCAATAAGGCAAATGCACACAAATCAACTTTAAAGTATTTTAAAGTACATTGTCTTATTCTGGATAATTTTGTTTTATAATTTTCTATTATTTTTCCACACAAGAGTAAATGTCACCAAACCATGAAGCTCCAGTGTTGATTGTGGCATGTATTATCCTCATATGGCTTGTTTGACATATATCCAATTTTTGAGCTTTGTCTCTGCTTCTTTTGCTTGAGCTTTACAATCTAAGCTTACCAGGTATGAATAATACACTCAATGACTGAGGGGAAAAAGAATATCCCTTTATCTCAGAATTTATCTTCATTTTTCTTTCATGGCGTGAGATGCGATCAATAGGATATTGCTTAACCTGATTGAGTGTTGTGACTTTGAGAAGACCTCCCTGGCAGGCATGGGACAGGAACATTTATGAGTTTAGGTAACTCTGAGAACAGTGGCATCGAAAGTTTTAGTTCCTTGTTAGTCTACCTAAGTGAAATAAGTCAAAGGATAAATCCCAGCCATGGATGTCGTCTCCTTTCCTGGATGATCAATTAATCCCAGTGCATGTCACAAACTGCACTCATAATAAAGCCAAGTTCTAGAAACATAAGAAAGGTGTTTATCTTAAGAAACATGACATTAGGTAAAGATGTCATCACTGTGTCTGGGACTTAATTAAGCTGAAATAACACACTGCTTGTGCTTTCAAGAAACCTAGAGGGATGGAAATTTGCAATCAGGTTTCCATCTTCTAACACCACTGTTGTCTTTCTAACATTCCACAAGTGCTTAACGTTTCAGGACAGTGATTCTTCCTTTGAACTTGCACGGTCCTCAGGAATATGGTTTAGTGATTTTTATTTCTTATTTCTCATTTATTTTTTTGTCAGAGTTAGGTTGACGGTTGGACTAGATGATCTTTAAGGTCCCTTCCAACCTAGACGATTCTATGATTCTATTTTTCAATATCAATCAATAAATACAGCAAATGCTTTTCATCTTTCCTTGGGAATATTTGAGACAGTTTGGCTCAGCTCTAATTTTGGCCTGGACACCTTATAAAGTTTCCTCTCTTATTCCTCTGTGCATGCATGTTTTCTCTCTCAGCTCTCCAGACTAGAAATGGCAGTTGTCATGACAACATAACACATTTACTGCTCTTGTATTCCTATGATTTTTTTCTTTCTTTTTTGACAGCAGCAGCTGATAACCTTTTTTTAGAAGCACGGGCATATTAAGTTATCTTCATTTTTTTTGCATGTAGATGATTGCAAAAACTATGTGGTTAACCAAGCTATAATTTGATCTCTTCCAAAACATATCCAGGGAGAAGTTTTCCCACAGACATTTAAAATGAACATTTTTGTATAGTACACTAAAAAACAGAGGCAATTCCATGTAGAAGATGAAAGTTTACAGTTATAGTATAGATTGTTCAGTGCACAGATATATGAATTTGCAGTTTCCTATGAGCTAATACTTTTTCTGCAAATTCGGTTTGCACATGGAAATGCACGTTTTGCATATATGGTTGGACAATTTGGTGAAAAATGTCCTGTATGTAATATTCTAGGAAATCTTCTGTACAAGAATTATTGCAACTGAATTGCCAAATGTTCCATTCATTTTTAAACTCTGTTAGACTGAATTTTATTTTTCTACATGAACTTTTAATCCTAATAGGCACGTTTTACCAATATTTCTAGATAAAATGAGTCTATATGCTTCATTGCTACACTTTTTCTTTGTTGATTAAATTATTAATTTCAACTCAAGGTTCTATTCTTAACTATATGGGCATCACATACCTATAGGACTAGTAATTGTTGAGTAATGTTTTTTCCTGATGCCTGAAAAGTTTTGGTAGCCATAAGTCAAAAAATGGACAAAATTAAAAGAATGTGACTTGGTCAATTGTCTAATGTTTTCAAATGTAATAAATATTGCTTAGGTTAGGAAAACAAAAATAAGGATAATGCAGAAGAAGAATAATAAAAAAATTCCTAACTATACAAAACCATAAAAATGAACAAAAAAGGGCTGAAGGAAAGACACGGTAGAAAACTAGATACGTAATTCTCAGATAGCCACTAGTCTGGCATTTCTAAACTTTTAAAGCCCTGTAACTTGAATCTTCCTTTAAAATACTGTTCTGTATGTAGCAAAGACTATGCCCAGATTTTTTAGTGAAGGTATGTCTTCTGGGTATTTTTTTCATTAATATTTTACCAAATGTATTTCCTTGCAAAAATATCCAATAATGTGATTGTACACAAAGATTGGAGAATATTTGTAGAAAGTAAAGATTAAAATTGTTATGAGCATCAATAGACAATCAATAATTTAGGAATGCAAAATTACCTGAATAATTGAAATACTGAATAACAGATAGTCATAATCAGCTGATTGTGAATCAGGTACAGGAAAGGAATTATACAATGCTAAGATTAGTACTCTTAGTTAACTAATGCACTAGAGAAAATTTCAATCCATATAGGGATGATTCACAAAGAAAAAGTGGCAAAAAGTCTCATATGAGTTATTCATTACAAAGTATTGGCTGAGCATCTCAGGGAGTGGATATTTCCTTTCCCTGCAAACTTTCCCTCACTTATATCCTGTTAATGTCTTGATTACAGCAATCACGCTCATTTGGTTCAATTGTTATGCTGAAGAAATGAAGTGGCTATCTCCCGGCACAGCCTGGAGAACAGGCATGCACAAAGTCTCTGCAATTTTTTACACTCTTGCATGGAAGTACCAAAAATACAAAGCTGTCATCATACCACATTTCCCAAAGGTTACTCTTCCCCTTTGGAGGCAGGTATACTAAAGCAGTACAGCACTGAGCTGTACAAGAAAGAGTGATGGATCCTGACAGGGTGACTTTTTTCTTTTCTTTTAATGAATGCTCATTTTATCTCTTCCCACTCCAGACTGAGGGCCCCAGGGCAATTCTGAGCTCAGGTGTAGAACGATTTACATGTTAATGTAGCACAACAGGCAGTAGTCACAACTAGTTATTTATTCTGCTGTAACTGAAATGGCATAAATATGCCTGTCTTTCACTTCTGAGGTTCACTGGTTGCTATTCAGGGAATAAAGAAACAACAACAAAACCACCAAGACCAAACAGAGCAGGAAGTCTTCTTGTCGGCAAGTGTATCCATGTCTCTGTCAGCCCCATGGAGTATTCAGTGGAAGACGGCAGCAATATTTATTTATTTGTTTCTTTGCACAATACAGAGAAGAAAAACTTAATCAAAACTTCAGGTGCCATGGCTACCAAGTAAAAATATCACATAAAAAACCTAAATCAATGATTATTTCTCACCTTTCCAAAGCCAAGAGAATAATGAAGTGTGGCCCAACTATCATTCATTCTCCTCAGCCACAACAGGCATCCTGATTCTTTATTATTCAGCAGTGTGTACTTCAGGAGAATGACTTTCTTACCTCCATGTGTGGGAGCACAGCTCAATTGCCCATGCTCGCAGCACGGCACAGGAAGAAGCAAGGCATGGCAGACTGGGTGGGTGCACAGCTGGTGTGCCCACTGTATCTGAGAAATAGAAAATTGCACAAGCAGTTGCCTGCCAGGCAGATGATCATCTAGGGGAGGTTAGAGGCAGCCTCCTGCCTCCACCCAGGGCATCAGGGAGTGCAAGGGGGGAATCAGGGAGCTGATGTGGCCGCTGGCCTGGAGCAGGGCACTGTGTAGAATTACATTGGATTGTAAGAGTCAGCACAATAATGGGGACATGCCACAGGATGTGGTCCCCTGCATCAACCATAGCTGGGAGCAGTGGGTGGGGGTCCCATGATGATTGGAGTTGGCCCTGAGCTTGTGACGTCCTGCCAGCTATGCAGTCACAGAAGGAGAGCAGGAGCTGGCAACAGGAGAGGAGGGACAAGCTTTGATGGTGGAGGTATCTGGGAGGTCCATCTGATCTGTGGGTAAGAGCCAGAATGCAGAGACACCCATCCACTGGCCAGACCTGCTGTTGCTCAAGGTTTGCTGCTTGCCCAGGATCCAGATCCACAATGTCATGGAAAAGTTGCTGAGGGGTTATCCAGCACATGAACCCTCATCATCAATGATACTGGTAAAGGAAACCTTTAACACATCATGATAGGCTACAGGGCTCTGCAGGGTAGAGGAAAGGGTAAGAAGGCCAAGGCTGTTCTCCAGGAGATTTTTGGAGTGTGTTGATTTGTGATGCAAGTAATGGCTAAAACCAAGAAAATATTTGCTGGACATGACGCTCTCAAATAAGAAAGAACTGATCTAAGATGTGAAGGTTGGCAGTAATCTTGGCTGCACTGACTGTTATATAGGGCAGAGATCAACTGAACAAATATCTGCTTTAGCATGAACTGAATTGTGCTTTAGAATCGTAGAATTGTCTAGGTTGGAAGGGACCTGTAAGATCATCTAGTCCAACCATCAACCTAACTCTGATAAAGACCATGTCTCTAAACAATCTTTTTAGACTCCACTGACAGTATTCATTAGCTTCCCATTGTCTTTGAGAAGACTGTAGACATCTAATTTTCCAGCACACACACCTAATTTGTGGGGTTTGAGTCCAGAGCAGAATCCCACCCAGTACTTCAGTAATTATGAGATAGCACGCCAGTTTTGAAAGCGATTGACCATTTTAGAATACCTACAGAAAAGAACATGCGCATTTGTAAGAACTGGTCTTATGTATGATGACATGCAGTTAATTTCCCACTTCTGTCACAGAGATCAGTTATAAAGTCAACTCACAGTTTGATTCATCTGCTTGCATATTGTTGTCAAGTTCCATTTGAGCTGTGCAAGGATATTTGTGTGAGGCTGGTTTGATATAACATGTATCTATGGGGGGTACGCACCCAATTGCAGTAGTAACTGGAGGCCAGGCAGCTGAACTGAACCTTATCCCCATAGATCAGCACCTCTGTGTGAAATGAAGGTTATAATCTATTAGTTTTTCAGTTGTGTGATGTGAGGATAAACTAATGTTTGCCAGATGACTGACTGGATAGGTAGCTCAGTTCATAGAATGACCTGAAATATATGTTCTTCCTTTTTAAACTCATTTTTGTACATTTTATGTAGATGTGAATGGTTTCTGTACAAAATGGAAGCACCATTGTAACTTGCAATTTGTGTCAGAATACAATAGTAATTTTTGTTCTTTGATATGTTTCAGCTTTGACTATCAAAACACCTGATGAGTTACAGTGAAGTAAAAATGTGGGGAAAATATGTAAGAGCCTACCCAGGAAGCCTGCCCCTGTGCAATGGGCAAGCATAAGCCCCCATGCCACGTTAAGCGCACTTCAGTCTTCAAAATTTGGCAAACACAGTACTTGTGTGATATGCAGACCTTGTGCTTGGTTGCACAAAAAGGAGTTTCACTGTCAGCAAACACCACCCTCAGTGGGTTTCAATTACTCGAGAAGGAGCAAGGCAACTTGGCACTTGATCGTTCTCTTGAAATTCTTGGAAGCTAGATGTCAGGGAACTGTACTTCAACAGTCCTATTACAGTTCACTTTATATGTCAAATCCTAATTATGGATCACATTATAACAACTTTCAGAGGTTAATAGCAGTGTAGAGCATAATAAGCATATAAGTCAGCAGGTTATTCAAAGGATATTCATATTCATTAAATATTCATAATATTTCATGAAAGCTTTTGCGTGCAGCTTAGAAAACATGTTACCTCTGAGTCAGTTTTTCTGCTTGTAAATTTAAGAAACACCACTCACCTCAGTGGAGATCTACCAAGTCCTATTTGCTGCCTGTCTTGGTGTGTTCAGATACAAAGCAGCTGAGCATGTCTGTGATATACACTTTGTTAACTAAGACACAAATGCAATGGAAGCTGGGGGGTTTGTTTATTCATTAGTTTTAAAATTGTTTCCCACAGGTAAAGCATTGCTATGGAAGATTTTCATTTCTGTGTTTTATGGGCTAGTTTTCCTAGTTTTCCTTGTTTCTGTGAATAAGAAAGCTTTCTTTGTGGTAGAAGGATCAGCACACAAGTAAACCAACTTACATTTTTTTGGTTTTGTTTTGTTTCTTAGCAGTTAAGGGGAAAAAAGGGATCTCAGTAGACTCTTGTTATAAGCTTGAGACATTCTGGAACTAGAAATAGCAGTGAATTTTGCATGTCATGTTAAAATACTTTTACATATGGAGGATTTTATTTTCTAAAATACTCAAGGCTTCTTCATGATTGCTCAATTTTTCATGCCCTCTTTTTTTTAATTTAAAACAATAATTTCTCAGAAATCATTGATAGAAATGTCTAGTTAGATAGACCTGGGACATAGTCACTGTTCCTTTTTCTCTTTTTTCATTTTTTTTTGTTCAAAATCATATTGTTTCCAGTGTTTCAAACTATAAAAGACAGCGTTGTTCCTTTGCAAGCAGCCCTGTGGAAAAGATTTGTTAATTACAAAAAATAGGATGGAAAAACACTTATGGATTGTCCATAGTTCCTGTTACTCTTGCTTTATGTTTTTTGAGGTACTCAGGTGCCAGCCATTTTGGAAAATAAGTGGGTTTTGTTCATTTGAAGGGGACATTCTCTTAAAGGCTTTGTGGTGCTTGAGCGCTACAGTACACTGAGAATACGTGCACTGAGGTATCACTTAGTCTAAATTCAGCTATGAACATGTATGTGATTAATGCAATCTAGTCATCCAGGGCATACAGAAGTGCATTTACACAGTATAATACATCCTCTCTCAAGAGAAGTGTCTAAAATAGTTGGGATGAATCACTCTTTGGAAGTACAGATCTCCTGTTATTGCCTGGTTGCCTTGACTCCTACTACAGAGACCTAATTTTTAAATGACTGAAGTTAGGTGAAGTGACTTTAGTGACTACCTTGAGTCTGGAAATTCATCTGACTCCTGATACGTCTTTTTATAACTCTATACTCAATAATCCTTAGTCTCCATTGTAAGATTAGATTCTCCTAAGCAAAGACTCGCTTCTCTAAACTACAAAGCTTTGATATAATAACAATGTTACATCCAAGGGAAATCTATAGCAGGATGAGTAACTGCATATATTATTAAAGTCTGGACTAAGGAAGATCTTCCCTTGGTGGAGGAGGACCAAGTTAGAGATCACTTAAGAAGGCTGGACATCCACAAGTCCATGGGTCCAGATGGGATACACCTGAGAGGGCTGAGGGAGCTGGCAGAAGTCATTGCAGGGCCACTCTCCATCATCTTTGAGAGGTCCTGGAGAACAGGCAAGCTGCCTAAGGACTGGAGAAAGGCCAATGTCATTCCAGTCTTCAAAAGGGGCAAGAAGGAGGACCAGGGAAATTACAGACCGGTCAGCCTCACCTCCATCCCTGGAAAGGTGATGGAACGCCTCATCCTGCGTGCCATCTCAGAGCATATGGAGGAAAAGAAATCTATCAGAAGTAGTCAACATGGATTTACCAAGTGGAAGTAATGTCAGACTAACCTGATAGCTTTCTATGATGTCATGACTGGTTGGATAGATGAGAAGAGGGTGGTGGATGTTGTCTACCTTGACTTCAGCAAGGCTTTTGACACTGTCTCCCAGAGCATCCTCATAGCTAAGCTTAGGAAGTATGGGTTAGATGAATGGACAGTTTAATGGATTGAAAACTGGCTGAAAGACAGAGTTCAGAGGGTCGTGATTAGGGGCACAGAATCCAGCTGGAAGTCTGTAACAAGTGGTGTTCCCCAGGGGTCAGTACTGGGTCCGGTCCTCTTCAATATATTCATCAATGACCTGGACGAAGGGATGAAATGTACCCTCAGGAAGTTTGTTGATGACACAAAACTAGGAGGGGTGGCTGACACCCCAGAAGGCTGTGCAGCCATACAGTGAGACCTGGACAGGCTGGAGAGTTGGGCCTAGAGAAACCTAATGAAATTTAAAAAGGGCAAGTGTGGGGTGCTGTACCTGGGGAGAAATAACCCCCAGCACCAGGACATGCTGGAGAGCACCTCTGAGGAAAAATATCTGGGAGTTCTTTTGGACAACAGGATGACCATGAGCCAGCAATGTGCCCTTGTGGCCAAGAAGGCCAATGGCATCCTGGGGTGCATCAAGAGGAGCGTGGCCAGCAGGCCGAGGGAGGTCATCCTGCCCCTCTACTCTGCCCTGGTGAGGCCCCATCTGGAGTACTGTGTCCAGTTCTGGGCCCCCCAGTTCAAGAAGGACAGGAAACTGCTGGATAGGGTGCAGCAAAAGGGCCACAAAGATGATTAATGGCCTGGAGCATCTCTCCTATGAGGAGAGGCTGAGGGACTTGGGTCTTTTTAGTCTTGAGAAGAGAAGGCTTAGGGGAGATCTAATGAATGCATACAAATACTTAAAGGGAGGGTGTCAGGGAGATGGGGCTGGTCTTTTCTCAGTGGTGCCCAGAGACAGAACAAGAGGAAATGGGCACAAACTTGAGTATAAGGAGTTCCACCTAAACATGAGGAGGAACTTCTTTACTGTGAGAGTGGTAGAGCCCTGGAATGGGCTGCCCAGAGAGGTGGTGGAATCTCCTTCTCTGGAGACATTCAAAACCCGCCTGGACAAGTTCCTGTGTAACCTGCTGTAGGTAGACCTGCTCCGGCAGGGGGGTTGGACTAGATGATCCCCATAGGTCCCTTCTGACCCCATATGATTCTATGATTATACATACTAACATGCACAGATTGGGGTTGGGTCTGATCGCTGTTGACATCACTACAAATTTATTAACCACTCTTGTGTCTTCCCTATTGCAGCCAGAAAGGCAGAGGCCCTGCTGCCAAGAATTTCTTCCATTCCTTCTCCAAGAGCCATTTTTCCACCAGGGTTCCAGTCAGAAAAATACTGTTCAATCATGTAATTAAAGACTCTGTCATTATGCATATGCACGGGGAGCTGAATTAAGTTGCATGGGCTGCTTTCCACAGGCCCTGAGAAAACTGTGATCCTAATGATTACAGTGGGTAAAGAACTGATTTCAGTCTGGATCCTGCTGTTAAGTTAATTAGCCTTCCAACCAAGGTATTGAGAGGTTGCTTTAAAAAAAAATAAATAACAGAGGACATGGACATCTGTCTGCAGTGGTTACATTTCTTTTTCACTTTTACGCACACCTTCACTCTTCTCTTCTCTTTTTGGTCCTGTTTCTATAATAATACTGCCATGCCACTTTCAGATTCATGTTCATAATACTTGTTTAGTTTCTAGGTGCTAAGGGGATATAACATTCTGTCTTCTTTTGTTTGGCTGGTTTGTTTGTGTATGTTTTGTTTCGTTTTGGTTTGGTTTTAGCTAGGGCTGGTACTAATTGGTTTCTAAGTTAAAGGAATAAAAGAAATTGTAAGTAGATCTGGTTTTGTGTTTTCTGTCTATCGCTTTCTGTATTATATTGAAAAGAGAAGGCAATTATTCCACAGAGTTGAAGGTTGGTTACACCGGGGTTTATTGGATTGTGATTGGCATCCTCACACATGATTTAAATACTGGCTTGTGTCATCTGTGTTACAGACCCAAGGGATCACAAATGGGACTGAAGCAGAACTATAGCAGCACATTTTTTTGCTGCTTTTTGGCAGAGTAAAACTGTGTTTAATCTCTTCCAAACAAAACCAATAGTTTTCAAACAAAAACATTCTCCCTTCCTTCCCTTTTCTCTTATTTTTCCTTTTCTTATAATATTTAAACTTAACTGTCTTTCTTTAAAGGAGAGGATTTTTTTAACTTCATGGGGATTAAAATTTCATTAGCTAAATTTGAATTTAAAGTAATTTTACCTAGCAAAACTACCAAATTGTTTATAAAATAGCAGGAAAAAAAATTCCAGAATCAAAAAGATATCACTCTTTCTCATAAATTAACCTATTCTTTTTTACTTTATTTCAAACCTCATTTTTCATTCAATAAACTGGTATCTGAGAAAAAGAAAAAAACACAACACAAACAAACAAAGAAAAAAAAATCCCCAAACCCCAAACCTCATTCAATTCTAAAGCAGGGTCACTAAATAAAAGCCCCTGGTCTAAACCCCTTCTCTGGATTGTATGCATATTTGGAGATCCAGCAAAACCAGAGACCTCAAAAGTCACTGCTTTATTCTTTTTAGCTACAGTCATCATATACGTGCCAATAAGCTTGTCTGTATTTCTTATATGATAAACCATTCCAGCTGTGAAGCTCAGTAGTAATGCACTCTGACAACCTTCACTCAAACAACTAAAGGATCAACGCAGTTACAATTGCTAATGTTCAATAAAACTAACACTGAAAGATGAGTGAAATTTACCATCACTGGGAGATATAATCTTTTTTTTTTTCTCCAGAATATTTTCATGTAACTTTTTCTGATATTTAATTAGCTGTGTTAATGATATCTAAATCCAGGGGTATTTCTCCCTCTTCCAGGTAATTATGGCCCTCAAAATTTTGCTTCTGAGAGAGGGGGGCTTTTTTCCACCATGTCCTCTTCTCAAATTTGAAGCCTGTGAGGTTAAGGGAAGATTCTAATGACACCCACCAGGGCAGCCTCCTTTGAAGGCTAGGACCAAAAGCTTTGATTTCAGGTCACTCCCTATGTGGCTGCCTTTAAAGTTCATCTGTATTAACATTCAGTGATATTTTTGGCAGCTTTGAGTGCCAGGAAAAATCATTACAGTGGAATAATAATGCAAATAAACTTTGCATAGTCCCATTAAATCATTAAATGCCACATTGTTCTGTAATGGGAGTGACATTTCATTATTTCTAAAGCATCAAATGCGTCTCTGTGCTCACTGCCAGCTTCATGGTATTAATACTGGTGACAGAATACAATAACACTGGAACAGGAGACGAAGGGGTCCTAGGACTTACATCATGCCTGTAGATATATGAAATGACTGAAAAATACAGAGGTAAAAGCATCATAAAAGAACTGTGCTGGGCTTTTTAGAATGTGTTTGAATATTTTGTCCACATTGCCAATGATACTCAAATTTTCTTTTGTCCACTTTCTGACGGAAGCAAAAGGAAAAGAATTGTCAGCTCTATATATAACCTCCAACTTTTGATTGTGTTTTTTTGTTTCTTTCCTCCACATTTTCCTCCTTGTAACTTCTAGAAAGGTTGAAGGAACCCTTCATAAATGTACTGCACCATGCATTTGAGCATATGAGGCATAAAACCAAACCAAACAGAGCTCTCTGAAGTCCAAAGACTTCTTCTGAGAAGGCAGTAAATTCTTAAGAGATATGAGGGCACTACTGCATTCTTTTAATGAACTATTCAAATGTTTATTTGAAAGAGAAAAAGAAAAAAAATGATCTAAAGTATTGCAAACAATAAAAAACAACTTAGGAAAATCAGGGAAAAAAACCTCACCATATATTTGAAAAAAGCATGTCCTAGGGGAGTAAACAAAGATGGTTTCAGCACTTACATCCATTCCTTCTCTGGCTGGTATGGGAATGCTTCTTTGGAGGAGCGTGCCTGTGCACAATCTTCAAGAGCAGCCAGAGATTATATGGCTCTAACATTCATTCAATGGAAGACAGAATAAAGGAAAAAAGACACTAGGTTCATCAGGACCTCTACTACAGCGTAAGAACAGATTTGTAGGTCAGAAAGGGCCTTTCTGCTGGCAAATGGCAAATATGATTTATACCCCTTGAAATTAGAAAAGGGAAAGCATTCACCTTATGTTAAAAATGATCCAATATTCTAAGGGAATATATTCTGCATATCCTGGAGAGTCACTGGAAACAAGAACAAGTTGATTACCCATCCTCTCACAGAGACTTTTCAGGGTCTATAAGCCACAGAGAAGATAATTTTCTGTTATTTTAGCTTATTCTTCTAAGTTAGAAGATTGGAATCAATTTGAGAAATTCTAGTGTCCGCCATGGGGAATTACAACCCCTTTTTGGCAGAAAAAGACAAACAAAAGAAAAAATGCTGAGTGTTTTTTAGGTAGAAATTCACCTGTGAAAGCTTGAGAATACTGGTCTTGTATTAGCCTGATAATAGCAGTCTCACTGCTCACTGCAATTGATGCAAATTGGAATGAAAATAAGCAGTAAAAGCAGTTTATGGTGGCCTGCAATTCACTGACATTTCATGTACCACTTATCAGCCATCAAAATTGCATAAACTTTAATTTTACCATGACTTCTAGAGGCTCGAAAGAAAAAGTCAATAGCTGTGTAATCCACTTGAGTTTGGGGGATAATGTTGGGTAGAATTTGGTAGCAATCCATGAGAACCAGCTTTAAGCCACAGATCTGTGTTTCTGTGGTCACTTGACCTATGATTGTACACTGAGATACAGATACACCTTCTCAAAATCTTAGCAGACAGGAGACTGTAGACACTTCAGTGAACCTTAGATGATTTGATGGCCTGCTTGACCATTAGCCATTCTGCAACAATGTCTACCCTCCCAGCCAGAAGAACAAGAGGTTGCAAACGCAGTCAGAAGATACACGTCTGTTCTCACAACACCCTTTTTCAAAACAAAATAGATAGGTGTGTCAATAAAGAATTATCATCAAAGCATTTTTCCTTTTCAGATCTCACAAGGTTTTTAAAGCAAGCAAGCCCAGGTCTTCTGAGTTCATTGATTTCTTGTGCTGCTTAGAGCAATTTCATACCACATGTCAAGGTACTTCCTCCTCTTATTCCTACCATGTCAATGTCCAAGGTAATGTTAAAGTTAAATCATAAAGTTGATATAGCAACTGAACTGTTTCGAACCAGCTATTAAGACCACTCACAGCAATATTTTTTAGCTGAAAGGAAGGTCTTTCTGAAGAATAATTCTTACTCATTTAAAGCTCGTTTTCTGTGAACATTAGAAGATTGATCCTGCCATGGTCCACATAGTACCACACACTTTGGATGCAGGAGGCTACTTAGGTACTTCACCCTTGTATTTTCATGGTTACTGTGGTCCTGTTACTGCTACTCTACACTCCCCAATGTGAGATGACTAGTACAGCAGTGCAGTCACTGACCACCCTACATCCTCATAGCAAGAGGAATTTCACGTTCCTCTCTGCTATAGCAGAAATTTAGCACAGAGTACAGCTCTGCTCATATGTTCCTTTCAGGTGTTTGCCACAAATGGTGTCCTTAAATCCCACTGAATTTGGCTAATTTCCAAGGCTCAGTAATTTCAGGACATGACGAGAGTGTAAAGTCAAGCTTACACCTTATGTCTCTGGTAAACCACTTCTCTCTTAAATTAGGCAGAAGTTTTTCTCATAAATGGAATGAGTAACAGCCCGTGCTCAGTGCTGTGGAATTTCCAATTCAGCATTGCAAAGAAACACGCACTGAAAATTACCTCAGTGATTAAAACTCAGCCAATTCGGGTCCGCAATATCATTCAAACTGACAGAATAAAAATGTTTGACCTGATCTGTCACATTACAGCACTCAGCATCTATTTATGACAGTCTGATTTCATCCCATCGGACAGCTTCTCATGCTTGAATAGCCGTTAGGAAGTCCTGAATTGTCTCTGTAGGTATTTAGCCTGTGGTGCTGGAAGAGTGGTTCTGAACCACAGTTGCAGCTCTTCATCTGGGAGAAAATTAAAAAAGAAAAGTAAAGAGAGGTTCACAGAACCAGGAACATGGAACCACCTCAAGTCCTTATGTCACTTAGAAAGCAAATCCCTAATGCTTTTCTTTAGAAAATAAAATCTAGGGTTTTCAAAATGTTGACTGCAGGGAAATTAAGTCCCAAATCCTGCTTTGTTGGGTCACTCAAAATGCAACTGGCAAGAAATATCTAGAGTTGAGAGGTAATATTTACTTAGATCCAGACAATGGTCTGAGGGAACCTTATCTTTTCCATCTTCAGGTGACTACCTTGCTAAAAAGTGCACACTTACAGTCATGGGAACTAAGGACAGCAGTGTCAGTCTGGTTTAGCATATTTTTGACAAAAAAAATAATTTTGTAACTGCCTTCCATCTTAGGAAATTAATAAATCAAACTCCCGTTCCTCCCTGTTCCCTTGCTACCTACCTGTGTCTTTTATTGAAAACTGATTTGCCAGCTCTGTTGTGCCTTAACACATGGAGAAGCTGGGCTACGGGCTTCACCAGTTTCAAAATGTGCAAGAACACTGTACTAAGGTGTCCTCTCCTTAAGGCTGCTGATCCTTCTCAAACAGAGCTAATGTTGAATAAGTTGAAGGAGAAATCCTGCTACTCTAGATGGGCAGGAGAAAAACGCTGCTTTCATGGTCTTTGGAAGCATAGCAAGATCTTTGGCACTTGTCAAAATAATGCAAATTGCACCAGTATCAAAGTATATAACTAGTAATTATTCAGTATTTTAATAGTATTTGGTGATATGTGTCCAACACATTGAGACTTGACATGTTTGTGTAAAAAAACATAGCTAGGTGCCTCCGATGGATGAGAAGCTTGGAAATGACCTGTCTGCAGGTCACTGATTCATTGCTAGTAGTTTGTACTGGTCATCACCAAATTGGCTACCTGACTGTAGGGGCTGTTTGGTAGCAGCTGTGAATGCGGTCATTGCAGCCTCAGCCTCACTCTTCCTCACTTGTAGGCAGAGGAGAGGTCTGTTCTGTTTCACTGCCCATGGCCTTCATCCATTCTGGGAGATGTCTCAGCACCCCAGTGATGTATGCAGCTGAACTCAGCTGTGGGTTTTATCTTATCACCACTGCGTATAAAACAAGTACATAGCTTTTAAGTGACTTTCTTTTTTCTCTTTTTTCTCTCTCTTTTTTTTTTTTTTTTTCAGATCTGACTCATGCTTGGGGGAAAAAAGAAAAAAGAAACACCCACCTATAAGCATCAGCTCATCTGATATGAGTTAGTTTGTGATTGACACCTCTCAATGTTGTCATGTTAGGACCGAAATCATGGCACAACAGCAGAGGATGTGCCCACAGCTAAAATAGCAGTGAAAGACATCTTTTCTCTCAACTTTGAAATCTTTTAATAAACAAACCCTAAACATGAATTACCAAAAATAGTGTGTATGAGCTCATGGTGCTACTGGAAGAATATCCACACTGTAGGAAGAAAAAATGAATTATCTCTTCAAAATTCTAATTCAGCCATAATCATGACAGTTGCTAAATTATCCATGAAGGACACTAAAACCAGAAATAATTTCAATATGCTTCATAAACTGAAGTTCACATCCTTCTCTGTTTCCAAATAGTTAAATGGATTATTCTTTTAGCTGATGTACAAAGGATAAATATAGCCTCATTCTGTATCTGTGCACCTGTGCTAATAAGGTGTTAGTCCTAATCTACAAGTGGTCAGGTGGCAAACTGACACTCAACGCATTTGAAACTTTCCTCAGTTGAGAGCACTTGAGAACAATAGTTCAGGGAGAGCTCCGAGAAGATTAAATAATGTGTGCCTCTGTTGTGGTTTTTTTTCAACCAAGAGAAGAAAGAGAAAAGAAAGAGAAAAAGAGAGAAAGAGAAAGAGAAAGAGAAAGAGAAAGAGTAAAGAAAAAGAAAAAAAAAAAGAGAGAGAAGGAAAGGAAAAGAAGAAAATGAAAGGCAGAAAAGGGAAAAGGAAAAAGGAAAATGGAAAAGGAAAAAGGAAAAGGAAAAGGAAAAAAAGGAAAAGGAAAAAACGGAAAAGGAAAAAAGGAAAAGGAAAGAAACATGTTGCATAAATATATGCAGCTGAAAGGAAAGAGAGATAGCTAGCAGCCCCTGTTGGTTACTCTCATTGCTCCAAATAAGTCAGCCATACACTTACATGTGAGTTTTCAAAGCCTGCTCCCCGTGAAAGGGACATTCTCTCCTCTCTTTTTTTAATCCCCAAGCAAAGATCTGAATTATACCCAATCAGTGAACTCAGGACATGATTAAAAAGTAGGTAGAAAGCTCTAGATATTTTATGCTGATCTTTCTCTTTCTAAGGACAAAACAGGCAGATTTAAATGGTCTCTAGATACAAAATGACTGGGGAAGGTCACAGCATTTAGACTAAGGAGAACTGGACAGGCTAATTGACTACAGAGACTAAAACACGAAGCCTTTAACAAATGGATTGCAGAAATCATATTCCTGACAATAGCTGCTTGGGGTTTTATTCTTGCCAGCCCAGCATATTTTCTCTTTTCCCTGCAGGAGATTTAAGCAGAAATGAATAGAGAATAAGTCTCTACCTAGCCATACAGAAGTAAGCCAGCACCTGAAACAAAGGTGAAAAGTAAGCCCACTGGGTTTCTTACTTGGTATCGCTAGGGCATACATTTGCCTTCTTCAGCACTTTCTACAGTCATCTCTCTCCTTCTCAAACACAAATATCTGCAAGTCATAATGTCTGGATACAAACTCAAATATATACAAAAGCATTGAGGGGAAGAGGAAGGCTAAGAAGGACTGATTGTCAAGTGCTATTGACTTGTTTCAATCAGTCATATAGTTTGGGTGTTAGTCTTTTTGTTCCAACACAATGCTATTTTAAATCTAATGCTATTTCTTTAGCATTAGTCAACACTTGTGATACAATTCTATGGGTGTATTGCATTTTATATAGCTTCCTAGAAGATAGATCCCTACCCAGAGGACTGTACAGCACACTGGAATTCATATAAATTCAACTGCATATACAAGCAAAAAATAGAGAGTACACTTAGCCTCTGAGGAATGATTCACAAATAAGCTAAGCTAAAATGAGTGCTTAGGTAAAGAAGGGACATGAAGAGTGAAATTTAAGGGTAAATGAAGGCAGAAAAGAAGTGGGTGTAAAATTAAACTGAAGCAGAGCTGTAGGTGACACTGTGGAGTTTTGCTGAGCTTGGGAAGCAAGAATGGAGAGCTTAAATGTAATGCAGTAAGTCACCAGCCTCATTGAGGAACTTTAAAGCAGATTTTTTGCCATGCAGAGAAAAGTAATGATGTCCCTTCTGCCACAGGCTTCGAAGATTGGACTGATTCAAAAACATTCCCATAGATATGTTGTTCTGGTTAGTCCAAAATAGAAACAAACATGATGGAAGTCTTATTATCAGTTCAGATTTTCTCAGGTCATCTTTCATTCATCATCATTCTTTGTGGTTTTCTTGGGTTTTTTGTTTGTTTGTTTGTTTGTTTTGTTTTTTTCATTACCTGCTTTTTTAGCAAATATTCCTGGTTTCATAATGTGGCATATCCAAACAAGATATTGACAGCTGTAGCTGCCAATGAAGTCACCCACTGCATTATATACTAGGCTTGAGCCAAAAGTGAAAACAGTGTGTGAAGCCGCATGTCTATTTTGTGTTACTGCACCACATTTGTTGAGAAAGCTCCTGCCTTGCAAATGTCTTTATAATTTGCGGTATGAAAGATTCAGATTCAAGTTCCATCTTTGCCTGACTTTCAGGATCTGAAGCAAGTGACTCTGCTTTACTCTTCAGGAATCCACAAAGAGTCAAAAGGGAGCAGCTCGTTTTCTTCTGTGGTGTCACCAACAGACGGTCTATCAAATATTTACAGTTCTAAAGCAATTGAAGCTACTGTCAAGTGCTTTTCTTGCTATAATACCCTTTATAATATATTATTGAACCATCGCTAAAAGCCAAGCACATAATTAAACCCTTTACATGGGTACAATACGTTTGTTCAGTCCTTCAATCTTCTTCTAAGATGTGATATACATCCTAGCAGCTACATGAAAGATTAAAGGCTTTGGTCCATTTACAGCACAGACTGCTTGTTATTTAATCCCCCATCACTAAGACAACTGTCCTCCTGGAAATAAAGAAAAATATGTTATCATTAAATCACAGTTTTATGGGCATGTTGTTAAATAATTGAACAGCCCGGCTGTCACAAAGGAATAATCATGTATAGATACGAAACTCTGTTTAACATTTTGTATCCAAGTATTGAAGGAAGAAGTGAAAAGGGATAATTTTACTTGTTTTCAGGATTAAAATTTCTGAGAAGTGATCACATGGTAGGACCGGAGAGCCGCAATTAACAATGCTTAAAGTGACAAAAGAAATTGTAGTTAAAAATTCCAACAAATGGCACCATAAATCTCCAGTGCTGATAATGCACTTTACCTGCAGCCCATGAACGCCACAGTTTAGTCCATGATTTATAAGCGGCTGCCAGTAATATAATACAATGTCTGTATGTTTCAATACAATTTATTTCAGAGATATACAAAGACTAAATTGATAGTCATGAATGTGTTTAATGTGGGCTGGTCAGGACATAAAATCAGGAAGATCTGGAAATATTTTGGAAAAATTTGAACTAACAATTTTACAACTACATCACTCCACTGAGATCTAAACAACCAAACTTTCCTCAGATGTGTCACTTCTGCATACACAAAACTCCATTTGCCACTAATATAAAAATTTTCTAGAGGCTGCTTCAACTGGTAGGTGCTACCAATACATATTTTCTCTTCACTAATTCCTTATATTTTGTGTAACCACACTGTTGTATTCCCTTGGATTTCTGATTGTTATTTTGTTTCGCTTCCCTCCTCAGTTTTGCCTGTCAATTTCCTTACCTTTATCTTATACAAACAAAAGTATGTTTGTATAAGCTTCAGTTTGGTTAAAATGATTGGATGGATTGGGTAGAATATTAAGTTTAGCTGTACTTTCATTTCCTCTGATTATTATATGATTCTGTTAGTGATTCATCCACATGCAAAAGGGGAGGGAAAAACCCTGACTACCATTCTCATCCTGTCCTAGAACTAGGGGTCCAGTGACATCAAATGAATTACACAAATGAAATTTATGAATTTTTACACTAATGAAAATAGGAAGGTCAGGCATAGAGCAGAGAAAATGGATTTCAAATCAATATGCCAGTTTTACACTGTTTCTGTTGTGTAGACAAGATTTACTTGATCTTTATACACAACAATGAAGCTAAATACACTAGAAATTAAGCTCTTGGTTATACTTATAGGGTTTCACTAGGCTTTTTCTCATGAGAAGATGAACTTCAGGGCTCTCTCTTCTGAAAGCTCTTTAGAGCTCTCTTTTCTGAAAATACTCCTATTGAAGGAATGGTGTTTGAATAATTATCCAAAAATATATAGCTTTAGCTAGAACTGTTACCTGTAGCTTAAAGCCACCAATGTAGAGTTCATCTGGGGAGAGAGCAAGCATCTTTTGCTGAGCAGCTGAGATAGGTTAATTCTGCAAGTTTATTCAAGGAGTAGCCTCCTAGATAGAGAGACTGTACGGAGCTGCCTAGAACAGAAAACTTGCTTTGTTTGGTATTACTTATGCATTCTTGTGTTCTGAATAATAAAACGTCTTCTAAGGCTAGAGTCTAAAATAAATTCAAAGAGGCATTGGTTCTTCTGTGGGCTAGTAACACAGTGCCCTAGTTTACAGTGTTAAAGCCAAACATAATTAAAAAAAAAAAAATAGAAAAAGAAAGAAGTTGTAGAATACAGAATCACAGAATTGTCTAGGTTGAAAGGGACCTTTAAGATCATCTAGTCCAACCATCAACCTAACTCTGATTACTAAACCGTGTCTCTAAGCACTATGTCAACCTGTCCTTTGAATAAGTCCAGGGATGGTGCCTCAACCACTTCCCTGGGCAGCCCATTTCAATTCTTAATAACCTTTTCAGTGAAAAAATTTTTCATGATATCCAATCTGAACCTCCCCTGGTGCAACTTGAGGCCATTTCCTCTTGTCCTATCACCTGTGACTTGGGAGAAGAGACCAAAAGATCTTGGAAGAGCAAAGGGTTGAGTCTGACCTCTGAGAATAGCATGGGGGAAGGAACAGGTAGAAAAAGCCAGTTTGTTCTTCTCTGCATCCTAAGTAGTCAAACAGACCCAATCTCATTTGCACACCAATTGCATTATGACTTTCCTACAAAGTTTTTGACAGCTTTATAAGACATACATGGATTAGAAAGGTAGTCTCACTGCTTCAGCAATTATGCAGCATATATATCCACTTCTGCAGGAGCTGGTCCTGCAAAGAGTCATATTTTCTGTTTTAAAATGGTGTTGAACCATCTTGAAGTTGAGGAAGACATTGTCTGCTCTGTAACAAGTGCTTTCTGTGTCATCCTGATTTATATCATCTGCCACATGCAACATTAATTTCAGCCCAGGAGTTTTTTTTCTCACTGTTTTAATTAATTTGATCATCTTTCATCTTAGTTATTTGTTTCAGGAGTTGGGGCTTTGCCACAATTGTTTGAAGTGTCACTTCTGCTTATAAAACAGTACATTTGATCCTTTTTTGCCTATGGATCAAAATTTGGGGGGAAGGAGTTGTCTCCTCTCACCAGTTTAAAAGTGCAATGTGTCAGTAGCTTAGAGTGTTCATTTACCTTTGGGCATTCATTCTCATCACCAACTATAAAGGCATTGTTGCATTGCTCATAGGCTTGTTTATTTTTGGAAGGATATTGACAGCTTGAAAGCTCTTCAGGAGAAAAATATATATCGAGAAAGCAGTGTTAAATATGACTACACCCTTTCTCAAACTTTGTAAGTTTGCTGTGCTTTTGGCACCTACACAGCTTGTTCAGGTATGCAGACAGCTATGGCTCATCCAGTCCTTGGAAAGAGAGGTGGAAAATGTATTATTAATAATATAGATATCTTTAGTTTCTGTTGAAATTCCTCCCTACCTGCCTGTGCACAATAAGTAATTTCACTTATTAAGTGAATACCATTGCTAGACATCTGAGCTAGGCTTTCTGGGTTATAGCACAACTTTACTTTTTAAAAAAAACCCCAAAACCCAAACCAGAACCTACAGCAAAACTAGGATTTTCAAAAATATGGTTTTTTTGATCTGATGACATAGGACATGACTTTCACAAACTTTTTCCTTCACCAGGGCCCTTTTCATCTTTAAATTAAAAAATTCTATTCTAAAGAAAAATTTATATACGCTGCTTAAGAAGCAAACCAGTTACAAATATTATGGGGTTTTTATAGCAGGGACAACAAACAAGAGTTTTAAAAAGGGTTTCATTTCTGGTGTTCATTTTAACTTAGCAAGAGAGTTGATCAAAATGAAAATTACATCATTGGCAAATATTTTCTGCATTATTATGAAAGGAAAAAAAAGCTGCTGGTCTTTTCTTCAACTGAATTTATGATATGACATTTTAAAGAAAATATCAAAAATGTTTCTGTGATGTCTGAGTTCTAGTCATTTATATCTGTGTTAAATTACAGCAGCAGGATCACTGCCAAAAGTTTATCCTCCTCCTCACTGCAGTACCACCTCAGTTCAGCCAGCCATTTTCAGCCGGCTAAATTAAAACCAAAATCACTAGAGTATTTCTGAAGTCTCTGAAGAACATCAGGACTGTTCTAACTTCTATTTCTGATAAGATAATTTATGTCGGTTCAGGAGTCTGTAAGATAAAGTAGTAATGCTGACACTAGATGCCTCTGCCACCTCTACCTTTATAATCTTTGGCAATCAAGTAACTAAGGTGCGTACAAAACCAAAAAAAAAAAAAAGTACTGATAGGGCTTCTCAGGTATAAAGCCACAAATAGCCAATAATAGCAAAAGAAAACCTGTTTTTAAAGTTGGGGGTGGCGCAGGGAATATGATGGAAAAGGAGTTGCAGGAGTTTCAATATTTGTAATCATATGGATGAAAAATGAATGAGGCTTGGTAGGAAGGAATACTCCGTTCAGGCAATGGAGAACTAGTCCTCTTAGGCACTGATTTGGTAACCAACAAGTAAATTATATGCTTTCACAGAATCACGGAATTGTCAGAGTTGGAAGGGACCTCTAGAGATCATCCAGTCCAACTCCCCTGCTAAAGCAGGGTTGCCCAGAGCACATCACTCAGGACGGCATCCAGGCAGGTCTTGAAAATCTCCAGAGAAGGGGACTCCACGACCTCTCTGGGCAGCCTGTTCCTGTGCCCTGTCACCCTCACCGGAAAGAAGTTTTTCCTCATATTTGAATGGAAATTCCTATGTTCCAGCTTGTGCCCGTTGCCCCTTATCCTATCACTGGAAACCACTGAAACCCACCCTTTAGGTACTTGTAAATATAGATAAACACAGCATGACAAAATCACTGCCTGAAACATCCTTCTCTCTCCAGTCTTTCAGCACAGCTAAGTTCCTTTATTCACAACCAGGACAAGTTACACATGCAGCGACCGGAGCTGTAAGTACTGCAGACCTGGCCACGTGCACTGCTCATTTCTGGGAACACTCTTTTTGCTGGCAGCAACACGGCTGTCTCTTATCCCAGACAGCGAGAAAAAATGGCTTGCTTATACGGAAGCATAAGCTAAGTCATACACTTTCCTTTCCCATTCAGTATTTGCCTGCTGCTAGATATATTCCAGTTTTACAGCAAGCATGTTCCTATTAGAGATTATTACTTTGAGAAATTAGAAGAAAAAAATAGATGTCTGTAAAGAGTTTTGAAGAGAATTTAAAAAAAAAAAAAAAAGTTGAATCTGACTGGTATTTAAATATCAGTTTAAAAAATGCATGGGATTTGACTCATTAAAGAAAAAAGCTACAGTCAAAGACATTATTCAACCAAGAGGTCAGAAAGCAATATAGATCATTTCACAAAACTTAGAATGCTCTATTAAAATATAAACTTTGATAAGAAATGGTCACATGCTGAAATATTTTCTGTATTTTGCCACTACTGTTTGACACACCAAAGAGAAAAAAATGATTTTTTTAATGAAAATTGGATTTTTTTATTAAAGTGATGGAAACAGAGATTTTCTTACAAAACACCTTCACAAGTTTTAGACCACTTCTATAGGCTGTTTTAAAAATGTGTTTTGATGGCATGAATAGCACTTGAACAATTTATGTCAACTGCATATACAACCAGCATTTTGTGATCTAGGCTGCATACCTGTGATTGGAAGCATCTTTTAAGAGACTTGGAGTTTTATAAGTGATTTTGCATGAGCATTTTGTAACTATTCCTCATAATTGTAGGGGCAGGAAAGACCTCTTCCTACTCCTTCTTATCTTATTTCCACTTACTTCTGCTCTTTCTCCTAAATGAAATTATTCATCTGGGAAATTAACTAATATGACTTCATATTCAGAATTTTCTATAATATGGGGTGGAAATTACATTCAGGACAGCTGATTCCCCATTGAGAGCTTTTCTTTTGCTGTGGTATGGTTACCACTGTAGAGTAACGACTCTTTAGAAAAATATTAGGCATTGACAGCATACATCACTGGAATTACTGTGAAGGAGAACAAACAGGCCACTATATTGACCATAGGCATCCACGTTTATACAACGATGAAGTACAACCAGTTTCTCACTAATCTTATCATCTGATAAGCCAGTTTTTAGGAATCACAGGGAGTATAAGCTCCTTTATGCAGATTGTATTCAAATAAATTTGTTGAACTTTAATATCACTATTGCTTAATCACCGTGTCATATAGTGTTGGCAGATAAGGCTTTGAGTGATTGTATCGTCTGTAAACATCAGAATTACCACAGATGGCAACAGGCACTTTGATTTCTTTAGTGCTTTGAGACCTTCTTGCTCGAGGGCTGCATTACAGGTTTCATTTTATGCATCTCTTCTATTGTTTTTTACTTGGAAGAAAATCGAATTATTAACATGATGAGAAAGAAGGGTCATTAGAGGACATGAAATGATTAAGGAACATATTTCTCCTAAGTGAATTGTACTTTTAATTATAAAACAGCTAGTTCAAAAAGATCAGTGACTTCTCCCTTTCATTTAACTCTATTATGATATTTTTATAGTCCTAGGAATACAGTGGTCTCCAATAATCTGTACAGGTTGTTGAACTCCTTTGAACACATTAAAATAAAATTTATATATTGAATATGTACCTGAACAGTCTTGCCAGGTTCTCTCTTCCTTTTCCTTCTCAGCCACATGCTAGTGTATTGTGGTTTACCTATGAAAAACACATGCCAGTTTTCAAAATACGCTTTGACTGTCATATAGTTTCATCTGCCTCATAATCTGAAGTAAAAAGATAGAAAGACTCCCTTTCACTGGGGTCCAGGTAAGAGCCAGAGAGTAGCAGACACATCAGCTAGTTGTTTAAGACCAATTTGGTCTCTAATGGAACGTGTTACCTTTATGTAACAGTTAAACAATGATTTTCCGAAGTTCTGATCAGGCTGGGCTACCAGAGAAACCCCAGCAACTTTGGAAGTTCAGATCTCCCTGAGAAGCACAGGGTCATTGGCTTAAATTGAGCCACCAAACAGCAATGTGTCTCAAATCAGTGCGCTCTTCAGAATGGCATTTTCTATATTTGGATCATCAATTGTGGATCATTAACATTGCAATTAAACAACAATATTTCTACATAACAAGCAGAAGCTAGAGACATGATGGTGGTTAGCATAAACGCTTGTAGGTAACCATTCATGCAAATGCTATTTTTCTGGAAAGAACTTCAGTCCTTTGTAATGAAAAAAGATCAGGTGTATCTATCTGGGCCAGGGCTGAAAAATTTTTCTTAACCAATTCTATAAACTCTTAAAGAGATTTAGCAACATTTCCATGTCACTTCTTGCAGACCTTCACTCTATTTATTTTGAGTATTTTCCCAGTGGTCAGTCTGATTACTGTTTGTTGTGAATTTAGCCCAATTACTTTCCGTCCCATACCCAGCAAACAACTGAGGTCTGTCCTCTTTCTAGCACCCTCTTATATACTGGAAGACTATGGGAGAGTAAAATGTTTGCTGTATTAGAAGATGCATTTTGCTGAAAACGTCTCATATTCTTGAAGCTGGAAAGAAAATTAATCTAGATATTACCATTACTTGACCATAGAGTCCTGCTTCATAACCAAATAAGTCACCACCATAGAAAAAAAGGAATGCTTCTATATATGTGTGTATATATATGTATACTCACACACACACACATATATGTAATATATAAATATATTAACTATATAAATAAATATATAAACACTTTTAACATAGAACTTTCAAACCAGGGCAGTGTAAAAGGAATACTCAGGATAAAAGGAACTAGATCAGCTATCAGTGAGTACTTTGTGAGACCTAAAAACTGAACATTTTGGGGAATTCAGACTTAAGTGTGATTTTGTTAAAAACAAAGAATCAGACAAACAAACAACTGGGAAAGCTAATATTCACACGTGATTTGGAAAAAGAGTACACCGTATAGTCAACAGCATCTCATTTGCTGTTTTACAATGAGTGCATTAAAAAATTCATGCTGTATGCATGCTACTGGACCTGTTCTGGGAACATGCTTTTGAGCTTCAGAAGCTCACCAGAGAAATAGAATTCCCTCTTATAGACAAATGATGAACTCTTCTGAATTGGTTTCCTGGCATCAAATTGCAGAGGGAATGCAATTTAAAGCAAGATAAGTTATTTGGCTTAAACTGAATGACAGTCTGCCAGCCATCCAATCTAAGCATCTGTTTCCACCTCATTCTTAGTAGGGTAGTTGTCTTAGGCACAACATTGTTGTTTTAGTATTATTGATTGCCTGAAATTATAAGTATAACAGAGGAAGTTGTATGAAGAAACTGGCCATAAGCCAATGAATAATTAAGCTCCTAGCACATAATATTTCCCTACTGAAGTTCACAGAGGAAAATACTGATAAGAATAATGCAGTAAAGCAGTTTTATGGATCAGGAAATAAGCTGATAGCTCCCAGGAGAAGTAAATGCACCTAGAAAAAGGAAAAGAGCAGCTCCTATTAAGAAGGGAGAGCAAGTGTAGTGAAAGACATGGACCTAATCCCTATGTATATGGCAGTCCCTGTAAACAGCAAGCCATCAGAGCACTAGTATCAGAGGACTAGCCAGATATCAAAAAGTTAGATGTTTTGCATTTGGTAGTTGTGATGAATGGAAGTGAAAATAAGGCATGTTCTGGGCTACCTAAATAGGAAGTAGAGGGACCAGGTATATTTACTTTTCCATTGTTGCACATAATTTCCTCAACTGGCACTTACTGAAGAAAAATCCCTGGTGATAATCTTCTGCAAGTACAATAAGCTCATTGGGGTTGGAGCCCTACCTACTAAACTACTTTCGAAAAAAGACCTAAGGAGGTTATTTTTAACTTTGAGGAAAGGAAATTTCCTAATGAAAACATCTTTACAGAGAATAGCATTACTTGTATTTAGCAGCAAATAAACCTTTCTTCCAGACAACTTCTGGGTTTCTTTTTTTAAATGAAAAAAAACCTCCAAATTATTTTAAGTCTAGTTTTCTTCCTAAGAAGCATTTTAATTGTGAAATCATCATAATTTTTAAATAGATGAAAAGGTTGTAGTCTCTCCAAAGGAAAGGAGCTATTGAATTTCAGTTTAAATACAGTGCATTATTTTTTTCATTAAAAAGGAAGCAGAGTATTTTTCTTTTGGCTTGACCTCAACTATTTTTATAGGTATTCAGTTTGTTTGTTTAGCCAGTGAATTGAAAATTCTATTGTTTTATTCCCATATAAGTCTGAGTCAACAAGTTGAAAGTAATTTCTTCAAGGTTACAGGACAGAATTCCTCTCCTCTACACCACTGATAATCTGAAAATACAAGAAAGATCTCTTGTAGTCCTGTTAGGAACAATGGCTAAGGAAAGATTGAAAAGTCCAAAATAAAAAGAATGAAACTGAGCTCATTTTATCCTGATTCAGTTCAGTAGAAGGAGAAAAGAAGTGAAACCCTGGAAAAAGCAGAAATGTAATGATAATTGTAAAAAAGGAAATTTCTCATACCTTTTCTTCAGGGTACAGACTGAATTGCATCTGACCATCTATGTGGGTTGACTGGCAGTTTCAAGGATGATGAAGCCTGAAGGAATCAGGGAATTCAAAACAAGATTGTTTCTAGCCACATAATTTCACCACATCCCAACAAAATGTTTCCAACTCTCAGTTATATTTGAATTTATTTAGATAATGAATTATTAGGTTACATCACATAGAATAATGTATATATTGTGAGAATTTCATTTAGAATATATTTCAAAAGACTGACCACTCTAGAGAATCACAGAATCACGGAATTGTCAGAGTTGGAAGGGACCTCTAAAGATCATCTAGTCCAACTCCCCTGCTAACGCAGGAATGCCTAGAGCACATCACTCAGGACTGCATCCAGGTGGGTCTTGAAGATCTCCAAAGAAGGGGACTCCACGACCTCCCTGGGCAGCCTGTTCCAGGGCTCTGGCACCCTCACTGTAAAGAAGTTTTTCCTCATATTTGAATGGAACTTCCTATTTATATAATTTTGTTTCACCTCAAAATCATTGATAAACCTACTTGTTCTTTGACTTCTTTGGTAAAGGTATGGCTCCAAATATTATCATAACTAACAAGGTAACTATAGGATTTTGCCACTATTTCACATTCTTCACACATATCTGGCAACTCCATTGCCTGCCCTGAGATCGTAGGCTGTAGCTGCCTGAGAACTTGACCTATGAGGTACTGACATGAACTGAAGCGGAATGGATTTTAAGGGGTTCTTTCTATTTCCTTTTACAAAATATGTGGTTGTCACCTACAGGCCAAAACCATCCAGCTTTCTTAAACAGATGTAAAAAAAAAAAACAGTTACTCTTTTGTCCTGTATAGCTATTGGTACCAGGATTAAACAAATTTGAATTGGGGGTAAACTGCTGGTTTTCAGATCCATTCATTTTTATGCCTACTTTACAGTGTGCATTTGTGGGGGTGCGTGCAAATGAAACAGGACATGCCTGATTATGTCCTAGCTCTGCAAACACACAGTCTTTTCTGTGATTTCAACACTGTAATGTGGTTATCTGAAGTCAAATGTGTATGTCACTGACTAGAAGCTTGGTGCCTTAGATAGCTAAGAGTAATTGGAATTGCCTAACACCTGCAATTTTCACCAATGGTAAATGTTCTTATGATTAGGTGAGCACTCTACTGCAAAAGGGCTTATTTCAAATACCTTTCAGAAATTTATTTGGTCTCTTTTTCCATTACTTTCACACTTTAATTGCAAGCATTACTTTTGAGACTGAATAAAAAATAATTAGAAGATGTTTATTCAAAGATACTGGTAAATAGACTTATGGATGGCAATAAATAGAAATAAAAACATTCTTTTTCAGAAGACCTGATATTTATAAAGCTGCTACTTTTCAGATTTACAAAGTTTTTACAGAGTACAGTTAACAGCCAGGCCAACAGCAATCTCTATAGAATACTAATTTGTTTTGCTTAAATGGCTTATAAACACCTGATTCCAACTTTAGAAACTAATTAGTGAGCTAGAGATTTTACATGAAATGGGCAATTTTTTTAATATCCAAAACTGTGCTGAATCTAAATGCCAACATTTTTTCTAATTATGAAAAACACAAAGGGATGTCATGGGGTTAGAAAGCATATTGTGTCTTAAACTGAGATAAAATGACAGGCAGTGTATCATTCAGCCACATATTTGCTTATTTAATAACACCAGAAAAACTCATGATACTCATGATTAGTTCTGTTTACCAGAACTGAAGAGTTCAGGGATTAAGAAGGGAAAAAGCTCTCACTTGGCTTTAATAGAAATGGTTTTGTAAAGGTAATCCTGGACCAACGCCATCATTCCCCCTTGAGTTTGGAGTGAGAAAGGGTAATTGAAGTCAGCAGCCTTCTTTTCACCGGGCTGCTGGTATCCTGTAGGGCAGGATTTGATACCTGGGGACCCACCATGGCACTCGTCCAAACCCAGGCCTGAGTGCTCATGTAAACCAGTAACTGATTTCAGCCAGTATCCTGTGGCCATCGTGTAAACATGCTTCTCCTCCTCCAGCTGGCTGACATGGCCCAGTAAAACCTGCCACTAGAGTCACTGCTCCTGCTATGCAGTGCTTGGACCTGCTCCACTTTCATTTGGTTGCAGGCTCTCACCTATGTGGGGCTTTCCTTTCTCAAGGACTTTTCAGTTTGTCCTTTGGAGTTTCTTTTGACACACTGAATTGTCACCCATGCTTACAATTTTGATAGCAAATTGAGTGGTTGGATCAGAATGACTTTTCTCCTCCTCAGAGAGCTAACTCCTTTCATGATCTTCTGACAGAATGACTTCTGACCAATACTTGTTAAAAAAAAGCAGTGTGCAGGAAGGAGTCTTGAAGCTTTTTTTTCTTTTTTTTTTTCCTGTTATGCCTGGTTAAAACAGCTACAGAAAAAAACCAAACCAAACCAAGAAATCCAGAAGACTAATTGGGGTGGTCTTTTATGATCCACAGCTTTTGCCCCTTGCAACTTCAGGTTTTCTATGCTGAACAAATTCTGATATGGAATCTATACAGATGCACTAAAGTCTGAATTTCTACTCAACAGTGTTTTCACAGAAATACAGTTTCATTGATGTTGGATCATCTGATGCTGCTGACTCATTTTGTGGTGTAATTGAGAAAACTGCTTGTTAATACAGGAGAGAAGTAATTTTTGTATATCGCTTCAGCTGTCTTCCACTGAGGACTTGTTTCAGACCCTATCAGCACCTATGGAAGCTTTTTCATTGATTTTGAAAATTGAGATGACTCAAGGATGCTAACTCAAACTTCGACAGCTTTTAAGGTTTCAGGAAAAATAGTTTCTTGATGAGGCAAAAAAAAAGTTCTCAAACAAAATGAAACTATATCAAAAAGCTTATTTTCAGATTTGAAAGGTTAGCTTTGAGCTTTCCTGTTCTTTCTTTCTCTCAACAGAAATGACAGATCCCAGAGTCTCAGTCACTGCCCTTCTTAAACTTCATCAGAAACTGACAAATCTCCACAAGTTGCTTCATCTTTGGCAAACAACATAATACCGTGCAATTATTAAAATATTCTGACTGGCTCAGCTTGATACTTTCTGCAGTGCCGCACTTCAGAGCACACATCATTCTCATGGGATTATCGTTACCTCAGTGCCCCTATCAGTCTCCCTAGGTGGGAGACATTGTAAAACTATGAATAAGGAAGCAGAAAAATCCGGAGAAGAAAAATGGAAGTCCCTCCCCTTGAAAAGGCTCTCACGCTACCAAGACGCAAGTTTAAGGAAGGGAGGAAGACTTTGTGCCCTTTCCATCAGTTCTCATTTAACATAAATAAATATAGACAATGTAAATATTTTCAGGAATTCTCAGCCCATGTCTTCCAGAACCTGTCTGATCCATTGCTTCTCCTGTGACTTGGAAAGGACTTTTTTTTCAGTTTGGATCAAAACAACCAGATGCCCTGTGTAATTGTTTTTTCATCTTCGTTATAGTCTAGTTAAACCAAAAAGCAGAACAATTGGGGATGCCAATACTTGGTAGCTGAAAGACAGGTTTTGTTTATCACAGCTTGTGACCATTGTCCAGAGAGGATTCAAAAGCTTAAGAATTAGCTTTCGGAAACAAAAGGGACTTGAGATTTTCCTTGTGATTCTTGCGCCTTTGAGAGAAAGAGAGGCTTACTGATTTTGTACAGTTCATTTCTATTACAGGGTAATTGAGAAAGGAGATTGCAAAGACTTTTCAGACTCGACTGGGTAGATTAGGGAGAATCTATCCTGAGTTATGATTTATACTATAGGAGTTCTGTAAGCCTGGCACTAGATCTATTCAGAAACATACCTGATATATTACCTCATCAAACCTTTTTGTGAGAAACCCAGCCCTGACTCTACCTCCAGACATCAAGATGTTCAGATCAGGGGAGAAAAAAATCAGAGATTGCATTCGTAAAATATTTTTTATAATTTTAATAAAAATGACAACACCCAACTCTGCACCAGGCAGTACTTGCCTTTAAGACAGACAAACCAGTAAGAGCAGGAGATGTCATTGGAGAACTGCCAGGAACACAATGAACTATATATATGTACAGAGGAGAATAAAGCCAATATGTTTTCTGTCCTGTCAGTTTTATAGATGTGTGTCTCAAAAAAGAGCATTGTATGATAGAAAGTTTTGTCATGGAACTGACAAAGGAGTGCTCTAGAAACCCTTTCAGTGTGTTGATAAAGGCATTGCTGTGAAGTGTTCCTTCACACTACAGAAATGTTCATTGCAATGGTTGGCACAATATTCCCAAGTTAATATTGAGCAGTTTGAACAGTAGCAGTGAGTAAGCACCTTCTCTGTTTACATTCACCTATCATTCCACAAGGATCACACGCTTGCTTCTGAGCTATATATAAGCTTAATTGACTATTTCTTGTTTCAGTATGGGATAAGTGGTTGTTAGGCACAAAACACAACAGTGGTTTATAAGAAATGAAATTAAGAACTATATAATCAGTTGAAATTGTCACCTCTGATTCAGAATTTATTCCACTTCTAGACAGGATATGAAAGAGTGTAAGTCACTCTATGTAGGAATTTTAAATATGGAAGTGCTATTTCAGATTTTATTTTGAAGCTTTAGCTCTGCTTTAGCTCTCTTAGGGACAAATTTCCATCAAATACATGAGCTCATAAATCCTCTGATGGTGAAGCAAATCTGAAGGCAGGTTTATCTATTTGTTTTTCTACATATAATCCTCCACAAATCATACTCTAAAATTAAAGTACACATCTTACTGCAATCAGTTCAAATAAGTATGATCACATTATTCCATTGTTCATAAACAACAACCCACCTCACGCAACCCTGAGGACATGCCAGACTATGGGCACAATGAGTGCTGCGGTGAGTAAACAGTATGGGAGAACCTGTTTGTTGGTGAATTCATGTTATTATTATTAGAACTACGCTGACATAACAGAAGAAACAAAGCCAAAGGATTTACTTATTACCTTATGTCTTAGTCATATGCGGAGAAAATGAAATTAGGCCTACAGTGACCACACCTTTGCAAGGTTCTTTCTTAAGACTGGAGCAAACAAGGACATACAGTTTCTTCATTACCTTCTCAGTGGAAATTAACATTTAATTTTGATCTGAGAGCTGCCACCATGTGCTCAACATTGATCCATGCACAATTTTGTGCTTGCTTTCTAGGGGACGTCTGCAGACATAATGAACGTGTTCTGCCAATGGACTAAGGATGACTGTGTTCAGCATAACTCCCATCTCTGCTGTTTCAACCAAAGAAATAATACCAAGGGAATGAATCCAAGTAAGCGTGTGGTATCCTGCCAGTGGCATTCCTCTTCAGTACAAAATTGGTGTGTCGATTTCCATATAATCCTAAAATTACGCCTTTGGGAAAACCAGCTTCTGAGAATCAGTGCGAAATGACATGTCTGCAAGTCTGATCTTGACTTCATTTTGTTAATCCCCTTTTACCTCTGTGATATTGTCATGGTTTAACCCCAGCTGGCAACTAGGACTCCACAGCCACTCAATCCTGGTGGGATGGATGTGAGAATTGGAAGAGTAAAAGTGAGAAAACTCGTGACTTGAGACAAAGACAGTTTAATAAGAAAAGCAAAAGCCATGTGTGCAAAACACGGAGTTCATTCACTGCTTCCCATCAGCAGCGAGGTGTTCAGCCATCTCCAGAAAAGTGGGGCTCCGTCACGCGTAACGGTTACTTGGGAAGACAAATGCTATCACTCTGAATGTGCTCCCCTTCCTTCTTCTTTCCCCAGCTTTATATGCTGAGCACAATGTCATATGGTATAGAATACTCCTTTAGTCATTTGACATAAGTTGTTCCAGATCATGGTTTAACCCCAGCTGGCAACTAGGACTCCACAGCCACTCAATCCTGGTGGGATGGATGTGAGAATTGGAAGAGTAAAAGTGAGAAAACTCGTGACTTGAGACAAAGACAGTTTAATAAGAAAAGCAAAAGCCATGTGTGCAAAACACGGAGTTCATTCACTGCTTCCCATCAGCAGCGAGGTGTTCAGCCATCTCCAGAAAAGTGGGGCTCCGTCACGCGTAACGGTTACTTGGGAAGACAAATGCTATCACTCTGAATGTGCTCCCCTTCCTTCTTCTTTCCCCAGCTTTATATGCTGAGCACAATGTCATATGGTATAGAATACTCCTTTAGTCATTTGACATAAGTTGTTCCAGATGTGTCCCCTCCCAACTTTTTGTGCACCCCCAGCCTACGCACTGGCAGGGCAGTGTGAGTAGCAGAAAATGTCTTGACGCTGTGTAAGTGCTGCTCAGCAATAACTAAAATATCCCTGTATTATTAACACTGTTTCCAGTACGAGTCCTGGTACTAGCTACTATGAAGAAAATTAACTCCACCCCAGCCAAAACCAGCACAAATATTTAAATAAATTATTTTCTATAAATAAATTTTTTACATACCTTATACCAAAAAGGCCTCGTCATCCCCAGAGTTCTTCTCAGCCGCAACAAGTTGTGCTCGACCGTGACAAAGTTGACTCAGGACAGAAGACTTCATGATGCTCCACTATGAGACAGTTTTCCATTGACAATGTTACAGGTCCTGGCTGGATAGAGCAGCTCTTCTACAGCAACATGCAAATTCATTTAGAGTTTGCTGCAGGTGAGTGAATGGCTGCTATTTTTGCTGAACTACCAAAACTTATTACAAGGCACATAAAGCTGAGCTGATCTATTACAGCTGGCTTGAATTGGGTGAACTAAATTAACATTGATGCATTTGAACATCAAATTCTCAATACCCAAACATCCACTTTTAAAAGTCTGCAGTTTCTTAATATATTGTGCATTGCCTGCCTTACTTTCAACCCTTGTTTTTCTGGCCTATTGGAATGCATACCAATTTCAGCTTATGATCTTTATTGTCTTTACTCCTGCCTAAATTGTTGGGTTTTTGTCTCTGTTTCACAACAGGATACATCATAGATATTTCCCCAACAGTCACAATGGGCACAGTATTTTGCATGACTTCATAATGATAGGCTTATTAGTAAGAAAAATTGGTCAGTCAGGGGTTTAGACAAAAACTTTACATGAGTGATACAGCTTTCTCATACTGATCTTTTAAAGTTGTCTCCGTAGTGATCGCAGTAGCAAGTGCAAGGAAAGCAAAATAAAGCCAAACACATATTTGTTCTTTAAGCTTTAATAGCTTCTTAGCTGCTGTGTGATATTTATTCCACCCAGGGATATAAAGTGCAGCTTCTATACAAAAAGCTGCCACCAGTGCCTGAGATGTATGCACTTTGCAATGACACTCAATTCTACCTTTGTACTCAAGTATTTTGCCTATGTATGAGCTATTAGATGAATATATGTTACTCACAGTCTCATAGCTTCTATCGCAGGGATATAACAGACACTGCACTGCATCCAGCTGGTGCTGCATCATTCCTGGGGTAGGTTCCATTGGCTATTAAAGACCGTAGCACTAAACATACCTCAATCACCTTGCCTGCAGTCAGGATTTTTCCCTAATGCCAAGCAGCAATGACTAGTTTGCAACTTGACCAGCTGATCTGTTAGCCCATCAGATTTTGGAATTTCCAAATTTCCCTTGTCCACTACCTGCCTCAATTCGGCACACAAGGGCTCTTCAACTATGTATTGGAAGGAATCAGCTTGGATACAATTTAGAAGGAAGGCTTCCAACTGGCTCAAAAAGGCCACAGATATGCTTCCCAAAGCCCCGTGTCTATACCAGCAATCTCCCTCTACTTTACCTGACTGAAGATGACACCTTCCCAAAAACCAGATCTCATCAGTGTCCCTCCAAACTCTGGTGGTAACTCCAATTTCTCTTCTCATCTTCTTAGTGTCCCCTGAGCTGGGTGCCCTTCTGCAGCCCTGTAGATAGTAAGTCTGTTTTCCCAGCCCAAATACCATGGTCTCAGAGGGAAGACAGACCACACAGTCCATTCACAAAAGCTTCTCTGGATGTATAATTTATACAATGCAGTCTGTCATCATGATGAAATGCAGAGGATCAGGACAAAGGAGATAGCCTGTTTAAGATACCCTCTAATTATGCTGACAGATTCCCAATGACATCTCAAAAGTTGGATGTGTTCTTACCGAATTAAGACCTACTACTGCAAGACATGAAGGTTTTACTAGTCCCAAGTTGCAGTCTATGGAACAGAAAATTGCTTGAAAATCATGAAATCTGTAAAATGGTCTTACTCACTAAATATATGTCACTCAGGGTCACAGCTGAAGTGAATCAACCAGATTCAGAATGATGATTCATACAGTTTATTGCAGGCTAATGTCACAGAAATCCAGATCCTACTCAATTGCAAGGTAAAAAAAGCACATCCATAGCAAAATTTGTGAAAAAAAGAGCACTAGCTAGTCAGTGCTAGAAAAAGTCATAAACTGCAGACACTGATATATCTAAATTCAAGGTAGAAACTATTTATTAGAAAGCAGCAGTATCTGCTTTCATTGTAAATATCCTAAAATTATGCCACAAGAGCTTCCCCATTGCTTCAGATCAGCCTAAATACTAGGGATAAGCAGTGGTCTCAATGAATGTTTATGGTTTCCTTTAACATTTTCATATGAAGTCCACATCTGATATTTTAATAGCCTATTCCCATTCACAAGCAGCAGCTGTTCAACCTCATGTGGTCCGTAGGAAGTCCCTTTTAACACCACAATACTTCAGTTATGTAAATTAGATGCACTAGGGGAAGCCCAGGAAGGCTGCATTATTCACATGTATTGAAGTCTGAGCATTGAGAATGTTTTAATGCATCAGGATTATAGTTTACGAAAAAAAAAAATAATCCTACTTAATACTTAAAGGCAAGCCCTTAGGCACAAAGGGGAAGGCTGGCTGGCAAGAGTGTTGAACTACTTAGGATTACCCTCAGCTAAATCCTAAGCAGTTCTGGCCTCCCACTTTCTTTCTGTGCTTTCACTTAACAGCTGCAGGCCTTATTTAAAATTTTTTCAAATTTGTCCAAAGAGAATTTGTCATTCCAGCCATAAATCCTCTCATTCACCTGCTGTGTGATGTTAGTATTCCCAAAACCAAAAAGAGAGTTTTAAGTAATAATCATCCACTCTATATTCTGGCTTTGTACCTAGAGCCACACCTGCTAATAATTATGGCACAGTTATAGCAACAGCTCTGGATTCTCAGCAGGGCTAATAGTACAAGGCCTCACACTTTGTCTCTCAGTGTACAACCAACATTTGTATACAGACTTACTACAGTCACTACAATTCCAGTACAGAATGTATCTGCTTTGAAGGGGTTTTTTTCTTCTTTTTTTTTTTTTTTTATGTTGGGTCATTACAATCATAAACATTTGAATGACCTTTTCGCCACATGCTCTACAGTCCCTCTTTGGAGAACCAATTCCAATGCTGTTCTTTTAAGAGGAGTCACCAAAGTGATATTAAACCTTTGAAGAAGGCTTCCCCCCTTTCAAAGTACTGATTGATAACATGCCAATGTGACCTTTTTCCTTTCTTTTGAGATGCTAGAGATACCTGAAAAGGCAGCTGGGCAGAACAGGGAGACAAAAAAAAAAAAAAAAAAGAAAAATTAGGATTTCATCCCTTCCTAGCCTATGTAGATACATTTTAGACAATAAAGTGAAAAAATTTTCTGGAACAGCTGTAACACATTCCCTGGAGCAGGAAAACTACTGTCATTACAATTAATCTCATAATGTACAATACCAGGAATAATGTAAGACAGCGAGTTGAATAATTACCATATAGCAAGTTTGGAAACATATATGCAATCTTACCAATGAGTTACATATCCTGTAAATAATGTATTGATTTTGCTTTATAGAAGGCCACTGAAAAAAATAATCAGGAGAGCAACAGCTGGATCTGGATAAATTGCTTCCAAATGAACACAGTGGGAAAGGAGCTGGGGGGAGGATCCATGGCAACAGCTGCATATCCCAATATTAGAAAACCACGTTACCAGTGCTGAGAACAAAACCTATGAAAAAATATTTTCATCTCTGCAAGAGGGAGTTGATCCTTGAGCTAAAGTAACACATTACTGTGCCCAGATCTTAGATAGGGTCTGTTGGAAACTTAGACCTATCAAGATCACCATGTGTAGACAACCATTGAGCTAAACATGTGAGTAGACAGCTTATTGCATAAAGATTGATTTTCTCTGAAAAGCCTTGGTTCTAAATAAATAATACTTGGCTTTAAGAAGGCTGTCTGGTCAGTTTATTAACAACATGTTACTGCTTCTGGAAAGAACAGAAGTGCAAAGCAGCACTTAGACCTGCTGAGACAATCTCAATTAGTGCTGGCCCATCGCAGCCCAGGGCTGTGTATCAGAGTGGGAGAGACACAGTGTTCCCCTCTGAGGGAAAACAACAGACCATTCACCAAGACCTGAGAAAGGAGATCAACAAGTACCAGAGGTGCAGCTAAATTATTAATAATAATTGCAATTGTTTGCATCCCAGTGTTTTGCTTAAAAAAAAGATAGTGGCTTTTGTATATTGTGATAATATAATAGTCTCTTAATAGGTAATAAATGAGCGAATATTAACAAAGGAAATGCAGAGTAACAACGAATTGTTTAGTAGGTGTAATAAGAGCAAAATGAAGGAAAGGCCTGCTCTGTTATTCATCAAGATGGAGAAACAATAGATGACAATGCTGGGGAGACTGAAGCATTTAATGCTATTTAATAGAGTCTTCACTCAAATGATTAGAGGCTGGATGACATATGACCCTGAAAAAAAAAAGAATGGAAAAATATCAAAAATATTCAAAAAGTGAATTTTTATTTACATCCAGTATGCAAATATTCTGGAGCATTTCTTATTTTTCTAAAGTGTAATGACCCCACATTTGAGCTAAACAGGAAATAAATGGTTCTGTTTGGGGTTTTTGGTTTTGTTTGTGGCTTTTGTTTGTTGGGTTTTTTTATGGTTATTTTAGAGAGGGCTTTGTTTTTTTCTTCCTGGAAAGTTTCGGGACAGATAATGTAGATCCTACTTCAGCATCTTGTTATTGCATTAACAGAACTAGATCAGGAATGCAGTGATGAATCAAGTTCATTGCGTAGCAATTTTCTCTTCAAGCACCTTACGAATAGTAGCTAGCTGGTTTCTTGGAAGTCAAAAGGTTTGATGGGCATGTAGTTTTCCCTCTCGCTGAAAGATGAGTTCTAGAGCAGGGTGATGGCGTATGATACCCCTGTTCTTAGAAAGTTATGAAAAACAGGATAAGAACAAAAAGCTCCATGTCATAGTCCTGTATTTGGATGACTAGATCACGTTTTTGCACTGAGGCATAAAAGGTAGCAGGAAGGAAGTAAATACTCAAGATCAGCACTTTACACAGATAAGCCTCTAGTGGTTCAAAGAATAACACTTGGCTCATATTTCAAGGAAAAGCTCTCTCTCATCAGAACAGCTGGTCAGAACATGAGATTGGGAGGCTTCTTTTGTAGGAGGCTGATGGCCAACCTGCGGGGGTGCGTAGTCTTCTATTGAGTCACAAAAATATACAAAACAGTAAACTTGTAGCTCCAGGGCAGTCTGTGAGAATTGTTTTGGATGAATTGGTTAACTGAATGTACAAAATTTATCTCTGGCAGGGTAAGGGTATGCTGTTTTTTCCACATAGACAGAGGTTTGCAAAAAAAATTTGCTAAATTGAAAAATGGAAATTGTCATGCAGGGAAGGAAAGTTAGCTAACTTTTAAATCCACCCAGTTCTGCAGCTTCTACTCAGGCAGCTACAGCCACCTTTTCAAAATATCTCAAGACCTGACATGCTGAGTTTTTGAGTTGGAACCCCAAAAGAAATGTCAGTACTTCTGGTGGTGAGTCTGAGTGCTAAAATATTAGTAATACTACTCCAGCACTTGGAGCTGGTGCCAATTAAAAGAATGATTGATTGCTGATACTTTTTAACTCTGCAAGAATCAGAAATCTTGAGGCCAAATAATTGTAAATTTATAGTAGATTTAGTTGCAGGTTATTTTGTATTCTTCTGTAGCTCCCTGCAACCAACTACAACGTTTGCACACAAATAATCCCTGCACAGAATAAATCCAAAAGGAAATCCAGAATAAATAGAGGTGCAGAGATTGTGCCCTTCCAGTTCTCCACCCAGCTCCTGCATCCCCACTCACACACATTACAGTCCATCTCAGCTTCTGTGTAAACATGTCTTGTTACTATGGCAACAGCCACATCAAGTGTTCCTTTCATTAAATGGTATTTTTGAGCTATGGAACACATTCTGAGCCCGGAACAAACATTCTGCATTAGCTATATTCTTTATAATTTAGAAAGGGTGGTTCTTGAAAAAAATAAAAACACGGGGGTTTGGACAATGGATTTTTATTTTAAATCTCTTATTAATAAAGCTGACCATAAAATTAGTACTAAAACAGTTTCTCAAGGAAATTTTGAATTACTGACCCCAAGATATCTTCATTCAAGGGAATCTTTGCTATATACAAGGAAGGATTCAAGAGATCATGCATGGGTTGTTCATCAGATGCTACTGTCGTTAGAGAGGCAGCATTCTGAAAGCCTTGGGAGTCCAGGCAACTTTAAGAAGCTCACTGGGAGCCACAGTTCACAATATTCCCAGTCCCTGTTTCTGCCAAACTGGGACTCTGGGACTGTGCATGTGTTCTCAGGGCCTAGGACTCTCACATGGCATGAGTCAAGTCTTGCATGGGAAATGCTAATTCAAGGGCTAGCTGAAAAATGACACTTCCCTGAAATTGACTTGGGTTTGTTTTTGTTAATAGTTAACAACTCATGGTTAGTTTAGAGCAAGTTTCCGAGGGTGTTTTGTTCTGCTTTGCTTTTTTGGGTCCAATTTAAAAGCAAATTTTAAAAATAAACAAAAGATATGGACAGAGGAACTGAGATGTTATGGGAAACTCCTGGAGGATTGGTTTGTGCAAGAGTGAATGGCAAAAAGAGAGAATAAAGATTGTTTCTGTATCCATCCTACCTAATAAAAGGTACATGGAATGATCTGCCATGCTACTTCTTGAATGGAGACTATGACTCTGTTCAGCCTCACAAAGTGAGTATGTACTACACAAGGTCATCTGGGAAATGGAGAACACTCAAAAAAGGCTCCAGAACAGATTTATCTTATTTGGGCTCAAAGTCTGCTTTAATCCTTCTTTGGCCTTACCTTCTGCATCTGCCCACCAAGGATTTCAACAGACTTCATGAGCAGGAGCGTAGCATGCAACTGCCTGCTCCTTCTTAGTGCTCACTCCTTCAAGCGAATCTTTGTGTCATCCACGCAGTGCAGCAGCTTCAATATCATATTTATTTCCTAGTCATCAATATAAACAACACTAATGCAACATTATGTTGGCTGGCATTAATTGCATTGCCTTGATTTCATTCCTTAAAATTCAACCTTGTATAAGATTAGTCCTGCCATTTTTAGCCAGTGCCATAATGTTCTTGCAGTCCTCTGAAGTGTATCTGTATTTCTAAGATTTTTTACCTGAAATTTAACAAACCAGAGATCTTCCAGAAAATTTTTATGGAATGCAAAATATATTTTTCTTTTCTACTTGATAGTGTACATCTAAGTTACTAAAACATCCTCCTTGTAGATGTGGTAAAAAGAGAGCTTAGAGCCAGACAGGAGTTCCCTAAGAAATTGTTAAATTGGGCATGTTAATTTATTGAAACATAAATGATGACATGCTGAGAGTATTTACTTGAAATATCAGACACCTTAGCTGAGCTTTTTACTTTCCCTAACTTCCTCCTTACCAGATTCACTCCTTACTTTCCATGGCTCTGGAAAATTAGTTAATTTGAAGGAAGTATCTATTCTGGAGAACTGTCTTCTGCTCTTCCTTTCTGAGTTTGATCAAGTCTCTCTCAGCCTACCCACCTCAACTCCCACGTCTTTCTATACCCTTTACTTCTATTTTGCCTTCACCTTTCTTGCAGAAAAAACCTGATCTGCTGTGGTAACACCTTGTTCACCCCATTTGTCTGTTGGATTTTTGCATGTATTTGCTGTCTCTGTCTCAGGTGTAACCTCTTAGGGAAAGGAAATAATTACCATTTCATTTTGCCAAAATGCTTAGCATAGTGATGTCTTGCTACTTATCTGAGATACATCCTATTCCTTTTCATTTGCTCAGAATATGAATATATGCAGAAATTTTCTTGGCTTTGGTAGTTTTTTAAGAAACAAACATAATGGTGACAAACATAACAATTACGATGATGACAACAATAATAATAACTGTAACAATACCAGACTTTAAATGGAGATTTTTCACATCCAACTCAAATGAATCTTCCTGTTAAATTTTAGTAATGCCAATTTTACTGCATTCCAATGGGAACTTATAGTCCTCTAAAGATATCTTGGACACCTCCCACTGATTTTTCTTTTTTTTTCATTCATCGTTGCATTACTCCAGTGCTGAGTTCAGTTGTTCACGTCTTCCTTTTAACCCCTATAATGGCATTCCTGTCTGCTCCAGCTATTTCTGAGCTTCCATCTGACAATATGATTTTTCTTTCCACACTTCCTTTTAGATTCTCTCTTCATTGTTCATAAAACTAGTATCTGCGACTTCACGTACCTTCTATGGAGCATGTCCACCATTTTCAGTCTTTTTTTTTTTTTTTTTTTTTTTTTTTTTTTTTTTTTTTTTTTTTCTCTCATTTTGAACTCACTTTTGAGCTCTAGACCTAAGAGAAAGATTTGTCTGTAGCTGATTTACTCAGTCTTTTTTCATATTTTTATAATTAAAAAAAAAAGAGTAGAATTTTTTCTTTGTGTTGCTGTTCCCACAATACTCTCTCTCACTGCTTTATTACCTGTTCTTTACCTTTCAGTTTCTGCAGCTTTAACTTTGAGATGAGGTATTCTGAGGTATTTAATTTTGCCCAGTACTACAAGGCCCATACTTTTACAAAGCTAAAGCACATGTCTTCTGCATTAGTGTAAGCAAAGTTAAGTCCTCAAATGCCAGACAACTCTCCTACTGTCCGGAAGAAAAAGATTTCATTCCCACCATCGATCACAGCAGTAGTGCTCTCTTTTTCTATATTTATTATTTATATTCTTTGCTAAGGATTCATGACAGCTGACTTCTCTATCAGCTGCAAGACACACAAACACTTGGACACTGTGACACCTGGCATCATCCTGCCTTAAAGCTAGGTGACTAGATACAGTAGGATCTATGGAGGTCTGGAGAGGTTCTACACATGCACAAGAGAAGCATATTTCCACAAAAGGAATCACAGAATCACAGAATCTTCTAGGTTGGAAGGGACCTTAAAGATCATCTTGTCCAACCGTCAACCTAACTGACAAAAATAGACACCCACACAACAAACAAGGAGCATCATCACTAAACCATACCTCCCAGCACTACATCAACCCGCCTTTTGAACACCTCCAGGGATGGTGCCTCAACCCCCTCCCTGGGCAGCCCATTCCAATGTCTGATAACCCTTTCAGGGAAAAAAATTTTCCTAATATCCAGCCTGAACCTCCCCTGGCACAACTTGAGGCCATTTCCTCTTGTCCTGTCGCCTGTGACTTGAGAAAAGAGACCGACCCCCATCTCTCTACCCCCTCCTTTCAGGTAGTTGTAGAGAGCAATAAGGTCTCCCCTCAGCCTCCTCTTCTCCACGCTGAATAACCCCAGTTCCCTCAGCCTCTCCTCATAAGACTTATTCTCCAGACCCCTCACCATCTTTGTCGCCCTTCTCTGGACCGGCTCCAGCACCTCAATGTCTTTTTTATGGTCTGAATGTCTTTTTTATGGTATGAATCTTTTAGATGAAAACTGATAGAAGAGCACCTTTGGGATTAGGCCTCTGTAGGTTACCTGTGAACACTAAGGTACCAGAAAGACACCACTGAAGCTTTCTGAATCTCACCTGCATTACAGGTTATTATCTCTGTGCACAACTGCTTGAAGGAAATGGTCATTAAGGCCTTGATTCAGCATTTCATTGAATCAGTTGAAGAGTCTGTTGACTCAACTGGGAATGAATCAGGGCCTAATTCACCTATTCGTGAAAACACAACCCTATTCATTCTTTACTTTCCCCATTATTTTATGATTAATAAGCCCGAAATATATGTACTGTGGAGAGTTTTGAATAAAACTCCTCAAATAACTGGCCAGAAAAATAAAAAAGACCTAATGCCTTATCACTAAGCTTTCAAAATGTATCACTTGAATAGATTAAGCACTAAAGCATGAGGAAAAATATCTTTTAACTTGCTTTGAAAATGGATTAATGAAAGGAAGATATTTGTTTAGGACTAGTACAGTTTGTTTTCTGCCATTAATCTCTTTAATGTCCTAGAACATTCTGAACACATGCTCTGATATCTCTAATTGGCAGTGAGGCAATCTAATTACAGGAAGATACCTCCAAAGCCATGGCACTTAAGGTGAACATATCAGGAATCATCAACTTGAATGAAATGAGCTAAATATGCAGGCCAGTAGACTGACAAAATTGCAGGGAGAAATACGCAACATTTGGAAGACATCTTTACAGAGAATAGGGACAGGAGAAAACACTCCAATGCAGCCCTCAAAAGATACCATTTCAGCCAGAATAGGTAGGGAATCCACTGATACAAACACAAAAAAATCAAGTTTAAATTTTCTAGGTATAGAAATTGTTTATCACAATTTGACAGAACCCAGAAACCAAAGACTAACTTAGAAGGCAATTGTTTTTCGAGACCCAAGCTATGCTCTGTTCATCAAATAACCCCATATGAGTGGATACTTTTGCATCCTAACAGACTCACCACCTTGTGGTTTATGTTCTCACATATGCCAAGCACTTGATGTCTTACCTCTACAGCACTTTCGCAATATTGCATCCTGCCTACAGTGCTGTTTACTGTCAGTGATGATTGATGAGTGGATTAACTGCAAGATGTATTGGGCAGTTTGAGTTGAACATAATTTTTTGAGATCTCAAATATACAATATAATGTCTTATTCATTCAGTTTGATGGTGGCACACATGATACTGAATGGTACATCTAGCCAAGGAAGAAGTATCAGGTTAGGAAGCCAATTGCTTCCTGGGCTGCATCAACAGAAGTGTGGTCAGCAGGTCAAGGGAGGTTATTCTGCTGCTCTACTCCCCTCTGGTGAGACCCCACTGGAGTACTGTGTCCAGCACTGGAGTACTCAGCACAGGAAAGACATGACCTGTTGGGGAGGGTCCATAGAAATTATCAGAGGGCTGGAGCACCTCTTCTATGAGCACAGGCTGAGAGAGCTGGGGTTATTCAGCCTGAAGAAGAGAAGGCTTCAGGGAGACCTTATTGCAGGCTTTCATTCCTTAAAGGGGGCTAATAAGAAAGACGGGTACAAGCTTTTTAGCAGGGCCTGTTGCAATAGGACAAGGGGGTTATTATTTTAAACTAAAAGATGGTAGTTTTAGATAAGATATAAGGAAGACTTTTTTTTACAATGAGGGTGGAAAAGGACTGACAAAAATAGACACCCACACAACAAACAAGGAGCATCATCACTAAACCATACCTCCCAGCACTACATCAACCCGCCTTTTGAACACCTCCAGGGATGGTGCCTCAACCACCTCCCTGGGCAGCCCATTCCAATGTCTGATAACCCTTTCAGGGAAAAAAATTTTCCTAATATCCAGCCTGAACCTACCCTGGCACAACTTGAGGCCATTTCCTCTTGTCCTGTCGCCTGTGACTTGAGAAAAGAGACCGACCCCCATCTCTCTACACCCTCCTTTCAGGTAGTTGTAGAGAGCAATAAGGTCTCCCCTCAGCCTCCTCTTCTCCACGCTGAATAACCCCAGTTCCCTCAGCCTCTCCTCATAAGACTTATTCTCCAGACCCCTCACCATCTTTGTCGCCCTTCTCTGGACCGGCTCCAGCACCTCAATGTCTTTTTTATGGTCTGAATGTCTTTTTTATGGTATGAATCTTTTAGATGAAAACTGATAGAAGAGCACCTTTGGGATTAGGCCTCTGTAGGTTACCTGTGAACACTAAGGTACCAGAAAGACACCACTGAAGCTTTCTGAATCTCACCTGCATTACAGGTTATTATCTCTGTGCACAACTGCTTGAAGGAAATGGTCATTAAGGCCTTGATTCAGCATTTCATTGAATCAGTTGAAGAGTCTGTTGACTCAACTGGGAATGAATCAGGGCCTAATTCACCTATTCGTGAAAACACAACCCTATTCATTCTTTACTTTCCCCATTATTTTATGATTAATAAGCCCGAAATATATGTACTGTGGAGAGTTTTGAATAAAACTCCTCAAATAACTGGCCAGAAAAATAAAAAAGACCTAATGCCTTATCACTAAGCTTTCAAAATGTATCACTTGAATAGATTAAGCACTAAAGCATGAGGAAAAATATCTTTTAACTTGCTTTGAAAATGGATTAATGAAAGGAAGATATTTGTTTAGGACTAGTACAGTTTGTTTTCTGCCATTAATCTCTTTAATGTCCTAGAACATTCTGAACACATGCTCTGATATCTCTAATTGGCAGTGAGGCAATCTAATTACAGGAAGATACCTCCAAAGCCATGGCACTTAAGGTGAACATATCAGGAATCATCAACTTGAATGAAATGAGCTAAATATGCAGGCCAGTAGACTGACAAAATTGCAGGGAGAAATACGCAACATTTGGAAGACATCTTTACAGAGAATAGGGACAGGAGAAAACACTCCAATGCAGCCCTCAAAAGATACCATTTCAGCCAGAATAGGTAGGGAATCCACTGATACAAACACAAAAAAATCAAGTTTAAATTTTCTAGGTATAGAAATTGTTTATCACAATTTGACAGAACCCAGAAACCAAAGACTAACTTAGAAGGCAATTGTTTTTCGAGACCCAAGCTATGCTCTGTTCATCAAATAACCCCATATGAGTGGATACTTTTGCATCCTAACAGACTCACCACCTTGTGGTTTATGTTCTCACATATGCCAAGCACTTGATGTCTTACCTCTACAGCACTTTCGCAATATTGCATCCTGCCTACAGTGCTGTTTACTGTCAGTGATGATTGATGAGTGGATTAACTGCAAGATGTATTGGGCAGTTTGAGTTGAACATAATTTTTTGAGATCTCAAATATACAATATAATGTCTTATTCATTCAGTTTGATGGTGGCACACATGATACTGAATGGTACATCTAGCCAAGGAAGAAGTATCAGGTTAGGAAGCCAATTGCTTCCTGGGCTGCATCAACAGAAGTGTGGTCAGCAGGTCAAGGGAGGTTATTCTGCTGCTCTACTCCCCTCTGGTGAGACCCCACTGGAGTACTGTGTCCAGCACTGGAGTACTCAGCACAGGAAAGACATGACCTGTTGGGGAGGGTCCATAGAAATTATCAGAGGGCTGGAGCACCTCTTCTATGAGCACAGGCTGAGAGAGCTGGGGTTATTCAGCCTGAAGAAGAGAAGGCTTCAGGGAGACCTTATTGCAGGCTTTCATTCCTTAAAGGGGGCTAATAAGAAAGACGGGTACAAGCTTTTTAGCAGGGCCTGTTGCAATAGGACAAGGGGGTTATTATTTTAAACTAAAAGATGGTAGTTTTAGATAAGATATAAGGAAGACTTTTTTTTACAATGAGGGTGGAAAAGGTTGCCCAGAAAGATGGTAGATGCCCCATCCCTGGAATCATTCAAGTCAGGTTGGATGGGGATCTGAGCAACAGTTGAAGTTGTCCCTACTTACTGCAGGATCTACATGACTCGGAAAGGTCCCTTCCAAACCAAACTATTCTATGATTCTATGGTTCTATTCAATGGCAAAAATGTGAGATCAGACATATATTTATAGCCAAATAAGCAGCCACTTCCATCAGCAGTAGGTGGATCACCATTCCCATTTGGCTTCTGTTTTTTTAACAGAAAAGGGTATTAGTAGGTTGGAATATCAATGGCTTATGAAGCATAATTAATGAGAAATGCCATTACACAGGTGTTATTCATGTAGGCACTAAATGCTTTGATGGTAAATTCCTCTGTGTTAAACACAAACTGAGCTTCCAGTCAGGTCACACTAATGGTCAGAGTTTGATTTGTGTCCTCAGTCAGAAGAGAGGTGGAAACTTGCTTTGATAATAATGGTGCTGGAAACTGGTTGGGTTTTAACTCCTTACATGTCATATTTCCACAACTTCTCAAATATGTGCCTTCCAAAAATGTCTTACTGCAAGGTCTGAGCAGAAGAACCTCACAGTTATTTAACTGAATGGCTTAACCTGGTGCTTTGCTTAATGCATTGACATGAAACAAGTTGACATTAGTGCAACTATTGTAGCCAAAAGCAGAAGTGCCCTTCAAATGTAACAGGTTAAAATGACTTCTATTAAAACAGAGGAACTGGCACCTGGCTGAGTTTCAATAATTCCTCTGAATGCCCTGACTGACAAGTTAAACACAGGCCTATTACGTGTTTGCTGCAGTGCTAAGGCAGGCACAATCCAGCAAAGAAGAGCAGTAGGTATACCCAGGGAGCAGGGGAAGAATGTGGCTGGAGATTTTGTAGGTAAAACTAAATGTAGCTTTGCCATCTGTTCCAGAATGTAAACAGATTAGGGGTGTCATGCTTTTTATCTGGATCAGCTCATTTCTCTCCCATTAAGCCACTGATATGCTATGTAAATCCAGCTTTGCTTTGACTAATTTGAATTTAGAACAATATCTTATCTCACTGGGCCACCCAGGCAAAAGTGATAACATAAAGGAAAGTGTTTTTCCTGTCCTTTAATTAACATTTCATAACCTCCATCTGCAACAAATTATCAGTTCAGTCTCTTCTGTTCCTGTATCCCAGCATTCTCAGGCAATTGGCGTACTAGCAGACATTAATGTGAACATGGACCGTTTGAGACACTGTGGTATCGTATCTGGACTTTAGGAATCGATCTATAGAAGCCATGATCTGAAAAGAGAGAGATGGAATCTTTCCACAGCTTTAAATAGTCACAAAAATAATCAAATTTTAATATGGTGGCTATAATAAGCAAATTGTGTTTTTTTTCTTAGTGTTTAGAGTACAGCTACCTCTGTCCTGATTAGTGGTGGGTTTTATTTTATTAGCCCCTGCAAAAATTTAGTTACTTGTCTTGCACACAGTGACAATTTGACATTCCACATATGAAGACCTATTTTAAGCAGCCTCTAGAGGCTTTCTTCCAAAGAAAGATCCTTCCCCCCTGCTTTTTCTGTTACTGACTAGCACAGCAACAGGCAAAATGTCCCAAGTAGAGAAAACACCATCTGATTTACCAGGCTATAAATCACATCCTCTCCTAAGGCTTACATTGTATTTATAGGTGCTTCCTTAAAAACTAATGAGCAACCATTAAACAGGGCTAGCAATTCTGTGATGAAATCATGGGAAACTTAAGAATACTTATTCCCTCTAAGTCACTTAATGTGCCAGCATATTGAAGACATACCACAAGGACATATTAACGTAAGAAGTTCATAACTAAAAAGATGGGCATCCTACAATCACCTTTCCCAACAGGTTCTGGTGAACTGAGATCAGCTGGGTTGTCTTTCCACACATGCTGTGCCTTGAGCACGACTGTCACAGTCCACAGAAGCAGGTTTCCCTTGTAAGAATCCTTTCTCAAGGGCAATTTAGTGTGTTACTTTGCCTTTCATTATGGAAATCACATCAAAATACCCCTTTCCAAGTCAGCATAGTCACAACTAGCAAGTTTCCAAATTTCTTCTTAGTCTTGTAACAATGGAATGATGTCTCTTCAATATTCAGCCTGAAAGCAATAGAAGGGGATATTGTATATTGCTTTGAGATTTTTTACTAAGTCCAGCCAAGTAATACATCCTTCTCATGGAAATGTGCTTTGTAGCTCTTCATCCACCATCCAAATTCTCTATGCCAAGGTTTTTCAGGAGTTTTCTTCATTCTAAGAATCTTATGGCGATAACCAATGAGCCCAAGCACAATTAGATTAACAGTAACTCTATTTATATCTCTTAACATAAAATCCAGAATTTTGTGATGGTGAACTCAAAGAGGAGGTGTGATTTCCCATTGAACTAAGGGACAATTTTAGTTCTAATTTCTATGGATGGATTATTTTGCTTCTAAAAATGGCAGCAGGTAAAATTTCTTTCCAAGAAATGCTCATATCCATTTACTTCCCACTGAACTGAATGCAATCCAAACCTTCAACAGAATGAAACTAGCAACTTCCCCCATCAGGAAAGTTGACCATGGAGATCAAGCAATGTTATTAAAGACAGTTGGCCTTTGATAACTGTGAACGCTGAATGGGACAATGCCATTTTGCAGCAATCATTTTGATGGTGTACTGGAGCACTTAGACATGTATATACACCTACAGAGGAGAGAAGAGCTTTTTTTTTTTTTTTAAGGTATTATCCTGTATTCTATAAACACCACAAGATATGCAGCATAGCTATGTCTCTCATAGGAGTGCTCACACAGGGTCAGATTTTCATCTCTTCTTAGGCATTCTGACGGAATTCTATTGTAAATAAGAATTCAGACCCTGTCTTATTGGAAATTTGTGGTGCATTATGGAAAAAACAGCCTAAAGAGAAAAATAAAGAAAGGTAGAGAAAGCTATGCATGCAGCTTTTTGTAGAAATGGGCAGAATCTAATAGGAAAACTAGAAGAAAGTTTTTGGTAGCTGTAGCTGAGGGATAAAGGAGTGTATATAGATTGAAGCTTGGTTAACAGAAGGATATGATATAAAAAAGATATATAAAAAATATTGATAGCAAAAGATTGTGGACAATGAGAAATGTGAGAAATAGCAAGGAATGTTATCACCCAAGTCAGGATGAGGAAAATCATAAGGAATTGATAAAAGTCAGAGAAACTGACTTTAATCAGTCAGTAGAAGTCAGAGATATGGGGTTTGTGCAGGTGTCATTCTCTGCTTTTCAGATAGGTATTTGCATTGTTCTGAGATGATAGACAATAATGTCATCAGGAAATAATTAATTCTGAAAATGAGGATGGCTTTATACATGTACCATCAGTGAGTTTTACCCAAATTAATCAGATACATTAATAACGGCAAATAAGTAATCCCAAGGGAATTCTAGCTATTTGGCTATCAAACCAGAATTCAGAAGATATTTCAATTTCCATAATTTTTGTTCTGTATTTATCTTATTCAGATGTTTTCCTTTCACTATTCCTTCTGCTTATAAGTTTCACTTTGAAGAATTTTTCTTTTTCCTTTCCCTTTTTTACACATTGAAGAAGCATCTCTTAAGATCAAATGCACAGATGTTACACAAAAAGGCTATGGCAAATCAAGTTCAAATAAGAGTTTCTTATAAGTGTTCTGGCCTATCAATTTAACATTATGCTTTTCCTCTATGATGCTAATCATGCTTTTCCTTTTTATACAGAAATATAGAGTCGAGAAAGATCTTTTATATATATTTTTTGCAGCAACTTCAATTCATCAGCTATAAAATCCCTGCTTAAAGGAAATCAATGGGAGAAATTAAGTGGCATCAGGACTCCACTTATACTCCCTTGGGCATATGGTTGTAGAAATTTGGCATATGGTTGTAGAAAAGTGGATGAAATTTTCTCCCCCTTTCCAACACAGTCACTACCAATATCCTTCAGGGGTACAGGGGAAAGAAGATAATGAGACCTGTGTCTATATTTGGAATGCCATGCTACAAGCATATCCAAAATACATTACATACATTAAAATACAGTTATTACATATTACCATAGTCTCTGGGTCAATGTTGTGTTTGAATACACATATCAGGTTACCAGTAGCCAAGGTAACCTACTTCCTGGTGCTTCCCAAATAAGCCCTACATGCCTGTTGCCTACTGCAATTGCTGCTCCTCGTCTTTATAATGGGATGCTGAGTACCCTGTTTGGTTTCAGACTGACAGTAGAACAACCTCCCAGCATTGGTAGAGTTAGGTGTTCATCCACCTACCCTGCCTGAGAACAATAACTGAACTGACAGGAAAGTCATGGAATGTATAAGACATATAGAATCATTGAATTATCTAGGTGGGAAGGGACCTTTAAGATCATCTAGTCCAGCCATCAACAGAGAAAAAAATAATTCCTGGACCAAAACCAAACTTTGTCATTCTGCCCCTCTCACCTATATAGCGATTCAGTAATGCTAAATCCTCTAAATACTCACTGTGGTGAACACCTGGTAGCTCTGTGGATGCAAATAGGGATGATTTGGGAAATATCGTTGACAGTCACTATGGAAAGCTAAGCTTAGACACTGAGCCTGCTATAATTCTCCAGTCCTTTAAAAGACAGAATTACTACAGTTTTGACAAGAGAAGAAAACAAGAAAAATAGGTGACATTTCCCCTCAATACCATCCTGATGGACTCCTAAAGTGCAGCCAATTCTGCTTCTTCATACACCTCGGCATGCTGTTAGACAGCAGCATGACGAGAAAATGATGAATTTGGCTGTTTGATCAATCAGCAAGAGATTAGGTTAGCCCACCTTTAGCCTAGTGACATGACTGCTCCTGGCTTTTAGTGACACTTATTAGATATCTTATTGATGACGGGGACTCGAGCACTGTTTGAAGGTAACAAAAAGTACTAACATTCCTTCTAACAAACCTCATCTTCTGCTCTCCTCCAAGTTTTCATTAAATTTGCCTTACCTTGCTCTCTGCATATACGGTTATTTTTTCTTTTTTTAGATTTTTTTTATTCTAAAGAAATGCAGCTGTGCAATTGATAAAAAATGAGCATATTTTTACTATGCAGCAAAATAAATGCATGATGAATAAATACAGTATAATTGGTAGGTATATCTCATCACAGCTCTAGCTGTGACAGAAAGGATTCAGTATTAGTTGGTAGCTGTCAAGGGAGAAGTAACATTATCTCTGAGCTGACTAACGAACTTTGATATGTTGTTGAGAAAGTTTTGTAAGAATGTCTGTGATACACAGGGATCATTTGCAGCCTAGTGGACTCCTAGATTTATCTCGATGGTTTACTAGTTGGCTTACTCAAGAACTGGACAAAAAGCTCAGTCTGTATCTTTCTTTCTGCTGTCTGCTTGTGTTCAGAGATGCCATTGCAAGACACATCCATTCAAGAAAGCTCACTCTTCAGCGAAGCCAGAAGAACAATACACTGTGAGAAACTGGACTTAGTTAAGTAATGAGTATAATGAGATTATATGCAATAATATTTTGAACTAGGAGAAAAATACGTGAATTCTTGATCAAAACCTCCAGTCCTGTAGTCAGTGGAAAGTTCTCAAATCAATTCCTAAATTTAAGGGCATGTTTATTTGGATGTGGAGTTTTAGAAATAATAACGCATGAAATTGATTCTAGTATCATGATTCACCCTCTCACCCTATCATGCCATCAGAGAACATTTTTTCCAAACTGTTTTGTTTTTCCTCCTTGGGATAAAGAACAACAAAAAAGTGAAGAGCCCATGGCTACTTTCATAACAACTGTTCAGAATTATTTATTCAGATATTAGCAAAATCCTTACACTCTTCAGATCAGTCATTTGAAAACAACTTAACCTGGAGCCAACTCTTCTTATTCAATGAAAAGTGTTTTGAGAAAATCACAGGAAGGGTACACGAAGTGTAATATCAACAGATTGATTAATGATTACGTCAGTAGGTTCAATACTTCCCTAATTTATGACGCTAAGACAAGAAATTGGCAATTCATATAAATTGTCATCATCATTTTTTTATCGTTGTTATTATTGCTGTTTTGTTATCAACATTATTATTTTTAATAATTGTCCTTTACTGCTAAGATAATTTTTCTCATTTGAATAGCACTCAAAACATTATTCAGGTCTGTGCAATATTCCTGTACAGAGCTGTGTTCCCAGCTGCGTGAGCAGCTCTATTCTTTAGCCATCTGTTTTCAAGGATTTCTTCCCTGCATCTTTACATTCCCAGGTCTTGAAGCCAGGCTTCTTGTGCGTAGATTCTCTCCATTTTCACAGGAACTTTGTGTAGTGGGCATTACATTTGATTCTTTTTCAGCATGGTCATAGAGCCTCCTGATGTCAGGGCTGCAGCCCTGCAGGTCTTCTGGCCGAAGGGCTCCTCTGGTCTGGAGGCAATTCTTCTTGTGCAGAATGTTATCTGATCTTTGAGTCACATTGTCTATTGTGTTGTGTGGTTTTGGGCTGCACATTGGTCTGTTTGGCATGGAGCTGCCCTGCCCTGAGGTGTAGAGTCAGGGGTAGGTGCAAGAACAATAAGAGTCTATGTTGTATTGTGAGTGAAGTTCTAAGTGTCCTTTGGCCTGTCGTACAGATGGTGTGCAAGTCTTATAGTTGCAGCTCAAAATTACAGAGGGCAGGTGGGCGAGTGGCCAAGGTAAAGGAGTAGGAGACTGGAATAGCTGGGTGCTGGCTGAGATTTCAGGCAGCATCTCAACATGTGCCTTTTGTTTTGTATTTTTGAGGTGCTGCACACAGGTTCAGAGAAGCGAAACCTCATGCTGATGAGTGGGCCAAGAAAGTGAGGTGGTTGTGGGCCCTGTTGGTGTCTAATGGTGAAGTCTAGTGGTGAAGCACCTGGACCTTGGGAGAAGGCTGGTAACATAGCCAAAAAACTGTCTGGAGTGGGGACCTAGATATTTTGTTCCCATGAGACTATGACTGTAGGTCAATTATCTTACTCTCTAAATAGTGGACTGCCCAAGGGCCCTTTGAGCTCTCCAGTATGGCTGCAGGCTGCACGCCAGGATCTCCCTTTTTGTGAGGACACTCACTTAAGGATCTACTTCTCGAGGTTGAGAGACTCCTTGCCGCAACAGATTCTCAGTAAGTGACTAATAGCATGCTAAACTTTGAAACCTTATCTAAGTAATATAAAGAGTTGATGGTGCATATATAATCCTTTAGACAAACCGTTGACCAAATCTGGGACTAGGATTGGATCCAACCGCACCTAGTCTCCTCTCTGAGAAGGAGTTTAGAAAGCAAGGGGGTCCAGTCTGAACCTCGTGACTCAGCAGAAGGGTCTTCCCACCCTCTTCTGCAGCTCTCAGCCCACTCCTTCCATCCTCTCTTTCCCCTAGCCATGCCTCTATTAGTTCCCTGGCCCTCCAACAACATCTTTACTCAGTGTGGATCCTCTCTGGATTTAATTATCACAGTCCCAATCATTTTTCTGTCTCTCCAGATCCCACAGGACATTTCTTCTACCAGTCACAATGCCTTCCTAGAGTTTCCCTGGGCTTTGCATCCATCTTGTAGCACTTTAGGTGGGGCCATCTTTCAGGTATAGAGTGCTCATTTGTTCCTTTACGCTACCCAGGATTCCTGAGTTCAGCCTCCAAGTTCCTCCTTGCTGTCCCCAAAGATTCTTTTGTCCATCAGCCCCCGTCCACACCCCTGTCCTCACAGTCACGCCACCTCCTGAGACCTTCCTTGATCTCCACAGCATCTTGTAACACTTTGCGTCCCTTTCTCTCTCTTATTCTGTCAGAACCTCCCATCTTCCTTTGCTACACAGAGCTGCTTTATCCTTCTCTGTCATTGAGGTTATGTCCATTTGATTCCTCTCTTGTTGATCTGTAGCTTGCCCAGATGCCCTCGCCGTGTCTTTTCTTACCCTGCTCCCTCATACTGGCTGTTTTCTCTATAGCAATGTTTTCCCAGTCCTGTCCCATACTCCATCGCACTCTTGTAGCACTTCAGCTCCTTTTAGATTTTAGGGGTTTGTGCTCTTCAGGGCACCCATACCTACTCTTTGCTGCTTAGGATGCCTTTGTTCTGTCCCCAGTGCCCTGACAAGATCTGTGCTTTGTTAAAATGCCCTTCAGAGTTCCACATCTTTATCTGTGTTCCTTCTTTGGTCTTTCACGCACCCCACAACTCCTCCGGTACCTTTGCTGAGCTTTCACGAGCCTACACACTACACTCCAATTCAGCTGCAGAGAGCAATTTGAACTCCTCTTTTCTCATCAGAACCATTCCTTAGTCCGTATCTGCTACCTAGGTTGATCTTTCTGTTCTCTCATCCCTTTAGTACACCCGTATTCAGTTCCCCATTCCCTGAAGAAACCTCTACTTTGCTCAATTCTCTTTTGAGGTCATTGCATCCTTGAGACTTCTTTGGTCTCTCTGGCCCCTTTGCGACTTCTCTCATCTCTCTGAGAAAGCCTCTTATTTTGTCAGATTTTTTTCCTGAGCTACCTGTGTGGTCCACTGCGGTCTAATTCAGTTCTGTCTTACAGCATTTCTTTATTTCAAATCAGGAACCCAAAGATATCTATCATTATATTAGACCTCCTCTTAGATAGCTTTCATGTATTGTTTTTGACGGACCTCTAACCAGAATTTTTGTTCTCCCTTACAGTTTATTTTCATTTTAGTTACTTAGATGATACTTAGACTGCTTCATACAGTTTCCGATGCATTTCTTGTATTTCTATGGGTTTTGGGACTATTCTAGTTCTGTTAAGAAAATCAATCAAAGGGAGATTATTGAGGTGATCATTTGATAATAACAATCATTACATTTAATAAGCTACCTTATATATATTGCTAATTATGGCATCTCTTTCTATCTGCACCCCAGAAAAATTACATTTCATTACCTACCCAGTCATGTTGCTGACAGAACAGATGTAGCTGCAGTCACAGAGCAGATACTGTTATCTCCAGTAAGGATTCGCTCCTCTGTTTCAAGCTCCACAGCCTGTAAAGGGACATCAAAAAAGCAGTAGCTGCAGCTCCTCCGGCTGCCTTTATGCCTTCTGGGGAGTTGGCCCTGCCCTGTCCCAGGTGATGGTAAGGAGGGCAGTGGGCAGGGCCACAGCCCCTGTGGAGGGAGCTCGTTCTGCTCTGGGACTTCTGTGGGGTTAGAGCTCTGCTGAGTCTTCAGTGACCTGCAGCTTTGGGGGAGATTCAGCTGTGGGGGTAGGGGTGTTTGAGAGGAGCAGAGGGGAGAAGTCTGAGGTAAAACCTTATGGACCAGGTAAGGTTTAGTGGTATGTACAGCAGAAAGTAGATGGGCATCGGTCAACGGGGAGCGGTTGACGGGCGGGCATCGGTCGATGGGGAGTGGTCGAAGAAAAGAGTGGGGATGCTTGAGGGGAATTACCTCTTTAGGCAAGTAGGGCTAGACACTTCACTTAGAGATATGCAATATGATACCTAATACACTTATCTATGCTCTAGTTCCAACTGAATCAATTCCTTTCTTCATCCATTGCAGAGGTTTGATGAGGGTGCATCATCCTCCAACAATACCTCATTTATTTCCTTTTTTGATTGGCAAAATTTCCTTCCAGATTGGATTATTAGTAGTACACTGTCTCTAGTTATCCTTAAATTTCTTTGTCCAACATGGTACTCTTAAAGTTATACCACAGAAAATTATTTTAAACTATGCCTTTAACACTGTTAAATCACAATAATCTCTTAGTTTTTCCTATAATCCTGATGAGTTTTCTGGCCAGTTATAGCTGCCACCATTGCAATAATATTGGTTATGTCTGCACCTCTTCCCAAGAACAAAGCAAGTGCAGGGGGCTTGGGAGAGGAGAGGGAGAGATGGGAGGAAACAAGGGAGTTCCTTAAGACAATGTATAGGAAAGGGTGTTTTTCTCTCCACCTGATTTCTCTTTTCTCTTCTCTTCGCTTCGCTGTTGTAGTACAGGACTCCAGCCTTTAACATACTGTCCTCACATCTTGCTGACATGCTTTGATCACCAGAGGAATGTACTTTGTAAGCCACAGTCTTCCCTCTGCTCTCTTTCTTTGAAAGAAGAGAAGGGACCTGGGCAAGATCATGCTCCTACAGTAGCAGGACAAGAATAGATGCAGTCCAGGCCACAATGCTGGAGGGCATCAACAAAGAGAAGAGCTTTTTTGTTCTGCTGTTGCAAATGAGATGAGAAAGAGGAAGACAGTTTTTAGTTTTGGCAGGGGCCCCCTCTTCCAAGACTAGCCAGAATCCCCTGCTTCATCTGAGCATCTCCTTTCATAGCACACATATCAGCAACAGACTGCAGAGAGAGATGTTGAGGACAGTGCTTGGGCTATAAAAGCCAATCTTCTGTGACCCTTAGTCAGCTTTACATGGACTGAACCCACCTTTCATACAGTTTACACTTGAGCATGATAGGGATTGCAGTAAGATAGGTGATACACTATTATGATGGCTCATTTCTCAAGGGCCTCTTTCTTCCTCAGGAGAAAGGGTACATTCCCGCCATTGGAGTGACAAGAGTCCTCAAAAGGGGCCAATGTTAGTGAACCTGGTGCCAAGCAGCAGCAGAACTCTTTGCTAAATATATTCACAGAGTACAGGAAATATTTTCTACATTTCTGCAGCCAGCTTTATTTCTCATACAACATAAAGGCTTTGTAAAGGGGCCACACTGCCTAGCAACAAATAAATAAATAATACTTTACAAGACACTCTGAAAGTGAATATTTTGTGGAAGCTGTGCTGAGAGAGTCTTGAAAAACAATCAGGGGGTGAAATGACAAGTAATTAAGGAGCAAAGTATGAAAGCCACAATGTCTGCCAAAAAGCAACAAACAAACAAAGAGCTGGAGCACTGTTAATCAGTGTTTGGATTAGAGCACAAGATACAGAAATTCATTCAAGGAAAGAGAATGTGACTTTCTACAGATAAAGCAGCTATTGTTGTACGATGGAGTTTTTTCTTCCCATTTTCCCTGACTAATCCTTGACAAAACATGAGAACACCAGAAAAGCTGAGGTACAATAATGTCCCCTTTTGTAACATTTTCTCCTTCTGTTTCTCTACTGAGGAGTCAAGGAGTTTGTGCATTATGCATTGTATTTCAAAATCTCCTCACATAAGGTTACATAGAATTGGCAGAAATCAATCTAAATTAAGGTACCTCATTATCATCCTCAGGAGGTCACTGCTAAATAGTCTCTTTATTAGAGTCGACAATTCCAAACATAACATTTAGGCTTCGTAAAATGTGTGCCAATTTTGTCTGCCTCATTTTACCAGAAAACATATGCTGTATGGAAGGCTGTACAGATCTCATTATTTGTTTCTTTTTTACTGGAAGCAGACATTTTGTGATAAGAGAAGTAATAGGTCAAGTGAACACGGAAAGACCTTCCTACTGGCCTGTGAGTCACAGGTCATTCAGGTACACCTCAGCCTTGCAGAGTTCAGGTGCACATTTAGGAACTACAGGGAGAGAGTCTTGTAAAAGACTGAGTACTGAGACAACATAGAAACAAAACTAACAATTCTTTGTGCTGCAATGTTTTCCTCCCTAAGAGCCCCATAAGGATTAACTGCAAGCAGATGGATAGTTATTACCAGTCTCCGACAGTTTCAACTTGCAGATAGTGATTTACACCAGTCTCAGGGAGGACATAAGGAAACCTATGTAGATGGCATACAAAGGAACAGAAAAAATGTGCCGCTGAGTTGGTCCAGGGAGCACATGTACCACGGTAGGCTAACAGATGCTGCTACCACTTTGTGTTCCTATGATGATTTGGAGAATCAACCTACACGGTAGCCGTGCAAAGTTATGAATGCTTCAGCCCAGACTCACAGAATCATTTAGCACCTTATAGCTCACTGAAATGAATGGTGTGTACACACTCCTAAACCTTTATAAATCTAATCTTTCCAACATACCTTTTCCAAGCAGTGAGTTTTATTTTTAAGTGCACAGCCCTTCTCTATCTCTGTGTATAACATTTAGTCTGTTGTTGCAATGGATACACCCATGTTAGTAAATTATAGAGACCAATAGGAACAGATTTGTAGAGTCAAAAGGTTGGTACTGAAAGCAAACTCTAGGTGAGGTTTTTTGAGGAGCTGCTTCAGGTTAGATCTAGAGAGAAGCAAACAGTACTGATTTCCCATTAGCAGCTGGAATGCACTGTTTTCTTCTGGACACATCATCCAGTTTAATTTTATCCAAAAGGAATCCAATTTCTGGGATTTAAGACTGCTCAATGATAGATAAAGGAAAGCACTGGGAGATTCACTTCCAAAATTAATGTATGATTTTCACTGAGACTATAATGCACATGTTCCTAAAATGCCAACACGGATCATAAACAGAGTGGTGTTAGACCAAGGTGGCTCCACCATCAATCCATCCACTGGATGATAAACTCATACAGGGCAAGATGGCTTGTGAAGGATCACTTGGCTGTGGCAAGCATGGCACATAGAAGGATTCTGTGATCATCTGCTGAGGCTTACCAGCAGTTACCTGATAGAGGGGCTGCAAGATAAACACAAGCTGTCCATTTTTTCTGCTTTAGCCATTCTAAGCAGCTGAAACTGAGGGGTAGCTGCCCTGAGCCCTCTGGGTACTAGGGAAGCCCATGCACATGACCCCTGTGGCTTACCACAAGTGGAGCTAGCTGGAAGGAAGACAAGTGAGATTTTGGGGAGTTTGGAGAGGGGACTGAGTAATCAGAAAGAGTGCTTCTTTCATGATTATATGCGTGGACTTGCACTTAATCTTTAAGTATCAGGTGGTACTCTGTTTACTGTTCATAATTGCTTTTGTTTATGTCTCGTTCCTCTGACCTGGCATTACTGGACTTCTGAGGAGTTATGGTTTTGCTGATGAGAAAGGATGTGCTCAAGCTGCATGGAGTGGAGCCACAGAAATGTACTCAGGAGGTTATGGGGCAATGGGGCAGCCTCCCATCCCAGTGTGCTGACAGTGTCATAAGCAGCTGGTCTGTGCCATAAATGCTGTCCAAGAGCAGACAGGACAGGATGAATCTCAGAACATGGAAATATAAAGCACATGAGGGATAAAATGGATGAATTCCCAGGCAGCAGTTTGACTAGTGGCCACACTGAAAAGCCTGGCTAGATCGGTCGCAGAGAGTTCAAGTACAAGCAGACTGGAAAATGTTGCCAAAAGTAAGAATATTTCTGGCATTGTTTGATTGATTGAGAAAGGCGGATACTTCCAGCTTTTCTAAATCTCTTTTCCAGTGTATTTACTGGTACAACCACGTTAATTCACTGAAAAAGCTCTTCCTACTTATGTCTGTGGACATAAGGTTCTTCTATGATGTAGCGGACAAGCTGCTCTATTTTCCTCCCAACTGTAAGTCCCAAGGTTACATGTCCTTAGCTCTTCTCATAATAGCTGCTTCAGTGGTAGGAATTCAGCTTACAGCATTCCAGAAGCAGCTCCTTGACAGAGAAAATGATTGAATAGCACAATCTTTGAAGAGTCTGCCCTTGTAATTTGATCACAAGATCCTGATATTGTAGATTTGTCTGTATATAATTCACATCAGCTGATTTGAAGTCTTTCCCCTGATTTTAATCTTGAATGCCACTTTTGGTTTGCAACTTTGAAGTGCTATATTTCAGGAGGCATTACTTGACATAAGCGCTTTCAGTAATGTAAAAATGATAGAAATTATTTAGCTTAGATGGAATACATTTAATACTGTCCATGTAGCTAAATTGAGGCTGAGCCACTGTGGTTACTACAATTCTGTCTTATCTCCCACCTTTCAGCAAGGGCTTCCAGTTCAGGCCTTCTCACCGTCACACAGCTTGTGCTGTTTACTAGAGCAACTTGAAAGTAAAGTGTGAATAAGCCAAGTCTTGTACAGGGTGAAAAAAAAAGCTGATTGATAGTTTTCACAAAACAAAGCTCATAGTTTTGCTATTTCATGAAAGAGAAGAATATGTTTTAGCCATAGCTGTGTGTACTGCTTCATGAACAACCTTATCAAATCCAGTATTTTTCTCCGTGAATCAATCTGCAGACTGTTAGTTTTGGAAATGTGTATTATTTATACATCCTAAATTTTCTGTCACGTATGTTCATGTAGCTATACTTATTTTAACATGCAGTGTTCACTTCCACACAACAGCTGAATGAAATAAACACTAAATTAACTGCAAATAGATTTTTTCCTATGTAAACCAAGAAGTAAATACTATTCCATGAGGTGAGGCGATGCAATTCAGTTGATCCCCAGTTGTTTCTTTCATTTGTCTGAACAAAGTCATTGCAACTTGGAGCAAGACCAGTATCAGACCTTCTGAAGTCACCTTGACTTTCCTCTATATGGTTACTTTGCCATATAGAAAAGCAAGACCAAGAGTTAGAAATGCTGTTTTCAGAGGAGCTGTTAAATGATTTCCAGAGAGAAGCATTATAAGCTAAAGCATTTTCAGAGCCAAATACAAGCCTGAGCTTTAAACCGAAAAGCTATTACAAACCACTCAAAATATTCCTCTCACTCTTTGTCCTGCCCAGAACTCTCTCCTTTCCATGCACACACACATTCACATGCATGTATGCTAATTATACCAGACTAAGGGAAGAAAAGATGGCAGCAAAGTGCCAACAGATATTTGTCTTTCTTTTGGAAAGTATTTTGATATCCTGGTCTTCCGTGTGCTACAGCAGTTCAGTCAGAAACCCTTTCCTACCATGGACCAGATTTGGAGACGTGCTGACACTTGTGAGGAGATCTCCTCTTCAGTCTATCGCTGGTTGTTTCTCTGCATGTGTTACCGGCTACACACATGTCACAGTGAAGGAGAGGCTCCCAGCCCTGTCAGATGTGGCATGATGTGTCTCCTGACTGCCAGCCCTCACAGGTGACCTGTGCAATGGTGTCCCGTGGCACGGTCACGCCTGTTACACTTGGCCATGGGAGGTCACATTCCCTCACAGCCTGGGGCTGTTTTTGCAGGTTTGCTGTCCAGCACAAGGAGGTGAGCCCTGTCCAGAGGTCAGCTGTGGATGGATGCCCAGCTGAGAGACAGGACTCGGTAGTGTGAGGACAGCCAAGCACTAACATGACTGAACAACTTTCACATGCAATCTGGCTTGCATCCCACCAATTCAGAGCAGAGACTGAGCTAACATATGACTGTCTGCACCTAACTATCTACACCAGGGCAGCTTTACCCCTGGGAGCATGATCCATCTTGTGAGCTAGGTAAAACCCAAATTAGATTTTGCTAAAAGAAGAAAGTGCTTTGTCCTGTGAATACAGATCATACGCTGCAGCTTGCTAGAAGGGGTAATTTGTAACAGAAAGAGCCCTAATCCGAGGGATAAAGAGCCTCCTGGAAAGTAACCTGTTTTTCTAGCAGATGAAAATGTAATGTAGCCTGTCATTGATTTGTCATAACAGAAAAAAAAAAAAAAAATCAATAGGGGAAAAAAGTTTCAAACAGGGAATTTAATTTAGATGGTGAAACAATAACAACACTGAAAATATTTGTATCCAGCTGGAAATCGGAGGTGGCTTGCAATTGAATCAATGTAATGGAATGCAATTTAGATGGATAACATCCAATATGTATAGCTTAACTCTACATTGTGTTTCAGATCCTCATTCCTGTGTTATTTTGAATGTCCTGAAGATCTCCCTTCCCATCTGGTGGCTCTGACTGAAACTATTTCTCTCCTGCATACCTACTGCCATATTCGCAATAGCAAACATTTATGAAGTCAGCTTGCAAAGTGAAGCTAACGGACTGAGAGTGGAGGGACTATCAAGCAGTTTTCTGTCCGTATGCTGAAAATGTTGGCTGACCATCGTGTGGTAACACCAGTTGGCAGCTCAGCCCCACACAACCACTCACTCACTCCTCCAGTAGTATGGGGGAAAGAGTCAGAAGGGTAAAAGTGTAAAAACTCATGGGTTGAGATAAAGACAATTTAATAGGTAAAGCAAACGCTGCATGTGCAAGAAAGGCAAAATGAGGAATTCGTTCACTGCTTCCCACTGGCAGGCAGGCGTTCAGCCATTTCCAGAAAAGCAGGGCTCCATCATGCCTAAAGGTTATTCAGGAACACAAGTGCCATAACTCCAAACTTCCCCCTTTCCCCGGCTTTTATTGCTGAGCATGACACCATATGGTCTGGGCTATCCCTTTGGCCAGCCAAGGACATCTGTCCCAGCTGTGTCCCCTCCCAGCTTCTTGTGCTTCCCCAGCCTGCACGCTGGCAGGGTAGCATGAGAAACAGAGAATGTCTCGATGCTGTGTAGGTACTTTTCAGCAATAGCTAAAACATGGGTGTGTTAGCAACACTTCTTTGGTCACAAACCCAAAACAGCACCGTATGAGCTACTGTGAAGAAAATTAACTCTATCCCAGACAAAACTGGTAAACTCCCTTAAGATTTGCATACCTGTCTTCAGGAGACACCACTGTGAAAATATGAGTTTGCTGTAAAGAGACTCATACTTCAAAGTCTGTGAATGCAAGATCTGTGCTTGCTTTGTAAGTTGGCCCTTTGTGCCTCAACCTCTTCATGACGAGTTTCCTTGCAGGCATGTTGTTTCCATGAGACATTCAAATAATTCAAATATGTTACCTTACAACCTGGGTGACTACCCTGTGTTCAAAGCCAGCCACTAAGACCTGGTGTGACGACTTACCAGCAGTCTTGGGAGTATTTCTGCTTTTCACACATATTTATCCTGTTCTGTTTCAGCATACCTAGACAGGAAAAGTAAGCAAGCATTTCTCTGTCTGTCCTTTGGACCACACCTAGAATTTATAAATATAGGCACATACAAGGACTTTATAATGGGTTAATAAATAGCTCACAAACAGTATGATGCATAGCTAATCAATGATCATAAAGGTTGAGGACATTAAAGGAAAGTTATAACCTACTATATTGCCTGCTGTGATGCTTGTAGCTGCCTCCAAGACATTCACTATTCAGTGTTGATTTATGTTTTACAAACTATTTATCCTTAAAACAAAGGATAAAGGGGTTGAATTAATAATGTTTAAATGCACCTTTATTTAGTTATAGGAAATCTGCTGGCAATTAATTCTTAGTCATTGGTAAACACACAACAAATAATCATATAGTCAATAGCTGTAAGATTTTCACAGAAGAATCACACTGCTATCTGTGGTTTATAAGAAATCTTGCAAACAACCTGAGTTTCCCAGTTTCTGTGTGGAATAAGTTCTCATTTTAAAAAAGACACACATAACAGTACGTGTCAGACTTTTTCAGCTTTTTAGGTGGAACAAAAATAATGAGTAAGACATAATCCAGACCATATCTTGATGGTGACCCATATGTTTTTTCTAATACACAAAGGTTAAGTCTCTTTTCATGCCATAGACCAATTTTCCTTCAATGCTTTTGTAAAACATATTCTTGAAGGCAACTACTGTTCACAGATTCAAAGTGTATTCACAGTTTCAGAAGTTAACAGACACTGCTAGCAGATATGCTAAAAGTAGGATTTATTTTTTGTTCTCTCAATTAGCCACACAAAAAACATCAAAGAATTATACCCATCTGGAATATTATTACTGCTTCTATTATTATTGTTGTTGATGATGATACAGAGAAAGAATCAAAATGTGGATAATAAGTAGCCTGTGTAAGTATAATACTTAAAACCGTTGAGTGATTTAAACATCTCATTTACACTTGCAGATATCTAACACATATGAAACCCAATTAAATAGATAATGATAAGCTTTGCAAGGTTTATTGTGTTTGTTTACTGCGGTTTTCTTTGAAGCAAATGCAATTTGCCATTTCTGTTTGGTAGGTCAAATTTTCAGGCCAATGCATAGCAGAGTTTCAATTGTATGCATCTGGACTTACACAGCACTGTACCATCATCTTTTTCAGGTGGCTGAAGTGCATTTGCTTTAGTACAAATAATCCTACATATTGCATAGTTTAGAAGATAAAGAAGTAATTATTTGGTTAGCTACATTTTGATTGAATGAAAGGATAACAGAAAAGGTATAGATAGGCTTGGCCCTAAATCCAGCTTTGTAGGATTTGTTGATAGAAAAGGTACAGATCACTGTTCTTCAAGCTTCATCATTCAAAACAATAGTCAACGTTTCCTGCTATTCTTTTTATATACACGAAGAGGGAAGCAAGTGCCCACAGGCTGCAAAACTTTGCATGCAGAAATTGTAGTGGAAAAATGGGACTTAATTAGGATCAAGCATCCTAATATTTTGTTCTCTTTTGTGTGCAAATAGTCTTAAATAGGGCAATGACCCTAAATGACTATGGAAGAGAGGGGCTAACAAATTAGTGTAGGTTTACAGACAGGTAACAAAAAAATACATAGCTAAAGCAAACTTCATTTAGAGAGGTAAATAAGGAAAGAGATTTGACTTTGAAAATGCTTGTGAATGAGGACTTCTTTTCCTTCCTGGTCAATGCTTTGCCTTATTTACTTTTGTATTCATTTTCTCTGTAAAATCAGTCTTAGACAATCAAGAATTCTACCTCAGAGTAGAGTAAGACAGATAGATCTGAATGGATGGACATGCATCTGGTACCTACTGATTTAAATAACTTGAACAGACTAGAGGAAAAATAATCAGGCAGTGCATCTTTATTCTGTTCTGGCAGATAGTATTCTGAGTATGTCTGCATTGCACAAGGTAATGGGATGCTATTGCTCTAACTCTGCAACTGGAGACAGCACAGAGACTTGTGGAATCACGGAATCAGTCCTCCACTTAGCCTTCCAAGAAGTTTGCTAACTGTTTCAAATGGTACCCTGCACTGATTACATTGCTTCCAAACTACTCTTCCACGTACAGTGCTCATGAAAAACTATGATGCGAAGTGTCGACATCACCAAAGAGGCTAACCATAAGGTCTGTTGGTCTCACAAAGTTGAATTCAAAGTTGTATGTTATACAACTGTTACATGTGACATTGTTATCACGGCAGTATTTCAAGAAGAGAAGTATCTTCCTTCCCCTAATTTTTCCTCATTTGGTCTGCTTTGGTCTAAATGCCGGGGATTCAGAAAAATGATAAAGTTTTGGCTACTTGCTGACCTACAGCCTCATTTTTATTTGGAGTTGTTTTGATTTTTTTATTCCCGGTGGACATTTCCAGGCTCTTTCTATGTTCTCTCATAACCAGTTGTTCACATGAGGGTTCCAAATGAAATATTTAGGCAAGTAATAAAATGGTTTCCACAGAGAAGCATCCAATATTTAGTAGCAGATAGCTGAGCTGCAAGATAGCATTTAGATCACAAGTTAATCCTAATGATGTGTCTGCAAAGCTTCACAGCTGGAACAATTTCTGAAAAAATATTCAACTGCTAGTTTAACTGGTATCTAGATTACATCTTCTCAAAAAAGGCAATGTCAACATTATCTCTTACTCTGGGATTCTAGCATTCTATTTTTCTACTCAAGTTTTGAATCTCACTACACATTGCAACAATACCAATAAGGGCCCGGAAAATTTGCAGTTGTCTAATTCTTGTTGACTAGATAAAATTTTATTCTTTAAAAGATGAGGTTGGTTTATGTGCAAAATTTGTATCCATGTAAGGATCAGTCATAAAGGATTTACCATCACTTTTAGCTCATTGATTAAGATATTGGCTCATTATTGTGTGCATTTTTTAAAGGATACAAAGTATAAAAAATCTTAATTTCAAAGAACAGACATCTATAAGAAAACCACAGAAAGAGTAGAAGGCTTCAGAAAATTCCAAGAAGGATCACTTGGTTATTTTGAATAACTTTGAAAGTTTGGGGTTTTGCTTTGTGGGTTTTTTTTCTTTGTTTGGTTTGTTTGTTTGCTTAAAAATAATTTAAAAGACTGTAGTGGTTATAAAGAATCATGGGAGTGCATTTTCCAGTGTATGGGGAAGTAAGAGGAGTGGACATGAGTAAGAGTGGACATGGACAGGCAGATGGGACTTTTTCTGCAACATAGGCAATTTTCCCCATTCCTTTTCTCCAGAGTTTGATCAACATGCAAATATCTATTAAACAAAAATATACCCACTGTATTTTATTATCAAGGTGGGCATTCTGGTTTATTACTCTACTCAAGATCATCCTTTCCTGTCTCACATCTTCCCCTGCAGTCTGTCTTTGGATGTTCACAAAACTCTGAAAAAATTCCCAAGGCAGAATAAATGAAAACGTGAAGAGGGGAGCTTAAGAAGGCATCAGGCCCCTCTGTCTCCAGGCAAAAACTATATTCTCTACTGTCACTGCTTCAGATGTGGAGTACCTGAACCAGATATGGGCAGCCAGAAAAAAACTGACTCCTTTTTGCTGTTGACCCTGTCCAACATTTCAAGGTTTTCTTGGGATAGCTCCTCAGATAACCACACTGATCACTTTAGTTTCCTTTATCATTATTCATCATTATATAATACTGCCTATATTCATTCCAGGAACTTGGGAGCTTCCTTAAACTTGAATCCACCTGCATTACAAGCTAGAATTACTGACTCTTGATTAAGTTTAAATCCTCTTAGTTTCAAATAGATCTTTCCCTCTTCAGACTGAAACAATCAGTCCCACTATGTTCTGCTTTTACTGCAATATCCATCTTTATGTCCACTCATAAGCCCATCTCAGTTATCTAGTGGTTGCAAAATGTAGTTAGAAAATTAAGTTTCTGTATATCTATCACTCCTTTCTTTTTATTCCCTATTCATTGCATATCTTCCTCTCCAGCACAAAAGCTAATGAGGAATTAATTACATATATTGGCTTGGGTATGTCTGCAAACTAAAAAGCCAGAGTGCCTGTTTTGGATTGTCTTTAAAAATGTATGGAAAAGTATGATGTTGCTGAAGGAAGTCCTGTACTCTGAAGAAAACCCCGGCGTGGTTCCATTCTTTATCCTGAGAAATACAGACAGACACAAAGAATGGCTTTTTAAAAGCCTGTTCTCAAGCACAATGTTGTTTGGATGATTGTGTGGTGCTGGAAACCTCAAAATTCATTGAAGACTAAACAAACAAACAAAAAACAGAACAAGGGAGACAAAAATCAGTGTAATCACTGCAGTCTACTCAGTAGGGCAATCCAGGTCTATTGAGAGGAAAAAGTAAATATTATATTTATAGAAATATGTCCACACTTTCTCATTAATCGGTTGTATCATGTATCACAGTAAGGACCATATGGGATTATGAATTCCATAAATATTTAAAACATGTAAACTTGATAATCCATGAATAAAATATGTTATCTAAGAGGTTGGGTTCCACTGCAAAGTGTTATTAAAACAGATGCCTGAAGGGTGTTTGCTAACCTTTCAGTGGAACAGCTGGCAGTGTATGACTATGTAAGCTATCACGTATGTCTCAGAAACTACTTTAATGATTCCTTTTAATAAAGTAGCCATTATGCAATGTGAAACACTCTAGGTGGCCTGTAAAAGGTACAAAAATGTAAGCAGTGCCCTCCACAAAGTGGAGTTTAGATCTGAATTACAGTGGGCATCATGTGGTGCCTGACCGAATAAGTCTAGTGATTAGCTCTTTCCTTTCTGTTTTCTTGATATTGCACTATTGTATTCAAGGAAAAATTGAAATTTTTAAATTACTCTTCACTGGTACCTCTCAAAATGTCTCCTTTACCCTGAATTCCCCTCAATTTTAAACCACTCTTGGGATGTATCTTTAGAACAGGATTATATTTAAATTCATCTCAGCCCTCAGTACTATCAACATTGCTAAGTCCTTTTAGAAAGTACAACATGGAAGAATACAATCACTGCAATTAAAAGCACAAGACTTTCCAGCAGTTTATAATACTGTTACAGTAATTGATTGCCCCTGATCAGTTACGACACTGCAGCTACTTAGAGTGTTAAATGTGAAGGAAAGTTAATGTAGCACTTTTTACTATATCTGGTCACATGTGGCATGTCCATAAAATATTGTCATACAGAGGAAGTAATGTAGAAGGTACAAAAACATACAGTAAGTGCAAAAGTACCCAATACCAAAAAGATGAAAAAGAACGGAGGCTCAAAGGCAGGGTGCCTTTGAAAAATCAAAGTTTAAGTGTGTTTAAAATTATTGAAAGTTTAGTGAAAGTGTACAAGATGACAGCCTGAATAACACCACATCTTCTAACACATGTTTTCTCATCTCCAGCACAAAAGTTCCCCTTTCTGTAATTTAGTCCTTTGCTCTTGTCTAGGTAAGCTTGTGCATCTACATAGAAGAGATGGAAGAAGCAACACTGTGATGCAGAGAGCTGACACCTGCTCACACACTGCATCTTAGTCCTGCTTTCCACGGACCAGAGCTCCGTTTTTGCCCTTGCAATTGTCCAACAAACATACATTTTGTATCTATCTGTTTTCCTTCTTTTCCTTCTTTCGGCTAGCATTAGTGTAGGTTGCATTAAAAAAAAATCCAGTGGCTAAAGTCACACTAAGGACATACTGAAGATCTTAGCATGATAGATACTTATTTTATGCTGAAGTACATGTGATGCCTCTTCAACTACAAAACCTGCCAATATACCTACTCTTAAGATTTAAATGTTCCTCTTCTGTGAAAAAAGAATAAAATAAAAAGGCTAACCCTGTTAAATTGCACAGAAATTCTCCTGTGCCTGTTCAGATCAAACTTCCAGAGACAGTTGTTGGTTTTGTTAAATGAGTACAGGCTCCCAAAGGTGATTGTCAGCAGGATTAAAAAAACCTTTGGCTCAGATTTGCAGTTATACACGCTTCTACCAGAGAAAGCAGAACTTCTTGTAAGGTACGTAGACAACATAGTTTCAAAGATCTAGCTCTTTAATTCTAAAAAGAACTACCATTTAAGGTTTGGTGATTTTTCGACCTATGCCTATCACATGAAAACAATCTATTTTATGCAAGCCCATTTCCACCTAAATGAAAAAAAAAAACCACCCCAAGGTTAAGTTCTCTCAAGGAAGGACATGATTTGTGAATGAACACACAGTGCTTGTGAAATTGTGGAAAGTTAGAGTGACAGTCAAACAAATCAGCACTTTTTGGATTGCCATACTTCCTAAATTATTAGGGGATTGTAGGAGAGACCTTCAAATTCACTCTGCCTAGTCAATGTGTTCTTTTTAAGTCTTGCAGAGTATCTCATAAGCAAATCAGGACTGTGACACAGGAAAGATTTAGTGGCTCTTTTCAGTGAATGATAAACGCTGAATACTTTCTAGAAATTAGGATATTGATATATTTTCAATGCATCCGTCTTTCATCTTTCTCACTTCTTGGCGTGGGGAGATGTTTCATCCTTCTGACAGTCCATGATGCACCCGAGTCCTCTTTTGCCTCCTACAAATCCTCTGACTTTATTAGGAGTGAAGGATGGGTACAGCAAAATACAGAATGGAGGTTTTAAGAGGAATACTATCTCCTGCAGTAAATCAAATGATACAAAAGATTTGTAATTCACTGAACAGAAAAACAATGATTACAATACATTATGGTAAATCCTATTAATTCAAATAATTTTCTATTTTACCTTAACACAAGTCAAGCCACAACCGAAATTCATACATTTATTTTACACATGCTTTATGATTTTGATAGGTTTCTTTTAACACTGGGAATTCTCATTTTCCAAAAATATTTTGAAGGGAATAGAATGCATTTCATGCATTAAATGTAATTTCATAGAAGTGTTGCTATACAGTGCTTCACACTTTTTTGCTGACAAAACTCCTTACAAACAAAGTAAGATAAAGGCACAATAATTATGTAGGAATATGTTTTAGGTATTCATCTTTTAAGTGCTGTTTTCAGAACTCCTTTCTATTCCCTATCATGCTGGACTGCAAGTGTCATTGGCACAGCTGAGTAAAACTATCTTTTTGCATTTAATGTATTTTCAGTTGGGAAATCTCATATTTTTCCCAAGTTTTTTTAGCTGTCAAGTTCAGAACGTTGCACTGTTTAGTGTGTTTCTATGCTATGGAAATAAATGCCACAGACAGGTGAAACCAAGGAACGGACACCAACGGACATCACCTGGTCTTATACAAAGACAGGTACACAGTACGTTATCACAATCTGCTTCCCAAAGCACAGGCTGTTATATACTCTAGAGGAACCCAAAAAAGTAGTCAAAAGAGGTTGCAAAGCCCTGAAAATTCTATGACCACTAACTCATGCCTTCAATATTCCTCAGGGTCAAGTTACTCTGTCAGCTTCTTGAAGCATATGGACAAACACACTGCATAACATTGTTGTTCTCATTGATTCATTTCCATTCCTGCTTTGATAGAAAATGTTAATAAATTTTCTTTGAGTAAGGGACATTATCAACATGAAAATCTGAGAAGTATCAATATAGATGCTCAGTGTGGTTTTCTCATTTTAAAGCATGTGAACCTTATGTTAAGCATATAAATCTTTTGATTCATTTCTGGTTTAAGTTTAGCTGTTTGCTACAAGGGTTCATAATGTCGCTCAGACTCACAATAGTTAAAAAAGATAAAACAGTTTGAATTCAGATATAATTAAAGTAGAAGGACTGAAGGTTTAAAATATCTGGGAAAAAATCCTGTAGAAGCTATTTTATATACATATATATATAAAATATCATATTTATATTTTAAAATTGTATTTCCTACTGGTTTCTCTTTGGGATCATGAAAGAAAAGTTGAATCTTTATCTTTTTTGTCTACTTTCAAATACCTACTAAGCCAAGTAGGTATTTGAAAGCAGACAAAGGAAAAAATGCAGTGAAGTCCACACATACTTCAACTTGTGAGATGTTTGTTTTATTTAACTCCATGAACAGATTCACTTCAAGGTGAGTTTTCAGCAAGTTTTCAGCAAGTGCTCACAAATCCTAGGCTAATAGTACTATGGTTTATACCTTCAGTAGTAATTTCTGTCAATGATGGAGAGCTGTACGCTTTCTAAAGTGTGCATGTAACTTTCTGAATGCTGTGTCTCCCAGCTTTTAATGACATTTTTGGTCCTCAAACATTTAGACTTCTTTGAAGTGTATTCTTAATATGGATAGAGATAGCATCCTCAAGACAGTTATCCTTAAGCCATATAGCCAGATAGCAAGATTTTATACTTCATAAATGCCATTATCCGAAAATCAATTCACCATATATATCTCCAGTCACCTCACACTGTTCCAATTGCTAGCACATCATGCAGGAGATATGATTTCAACACTGTATGGATGATATGTATACTAATGCAAATCAGGATAAGTACAAGTATAACTAAGCATTTAAACAGCCATCATTTAGCTTGTAGCCCTAGAAGACAAGGCTGCATTTTAAAATTTTGTTCTTTGTCTTGAGAACAGCTTGTCTTGAGATGTTGTACAATATCCATCACTGACATTCCTATGAATAGACTGGATAAACATCTGTCAGAAATACTTTAGCTGCATTTGATCTTGCCTTGGGGCAAGCAATTGGATTAGACATCTTTACCAGGCTCCTTCCAGCCCTGTATTTATGACTCGCTGCATCAATATTTCAAGCTTGTTGAATACTAATCAGCAGATTTCTTATATGTAGAGCTTCAACAGAATGAACAAAATTGTTATAGACCTGATTCCAACAAGCAGTTCTCCAATATTGAGTCTTAAAGCTGTCTGAAGCCTATGGGTGTAAGGATGGTAAAAAAGAGCTCTGCGGGAAATAGCTTGCTTTCTTTAAAATATCACTGCCTACACTTTCTGTCACATCCTTCATACTAGACCAGAACATGCAAAACAAACATTTTGTAATTACCACTAAGAGAGTATGAACTAGTACTCTCAGTGAGTAAAGTTCTCCTATCAATAATAATGACAATGTGGCTTTCTAAATATATATTCAAATTAAAGCTTTTACAGAACACAAATCTGCTAGAGTCACTTTTTCTAAACACAAAACATCTGATGAGCTATCTTGGATACACTATTCCTCAAAACCATTATTAACTTCACCAATCTTCCTTCAAAAGTTGTTCTTACATCAGCTATAAGACTGCAGCATAAGTTGTCTGACTCCTTCTCACACTGAGATTGCTCCCTACCAAATCAGACAAAGCAGCTATCGAGATTTGTCTTTATAGGTGGCTAGATAGCTTTTAGATGGGTAGGATCTGCACGCTGAGAATACTACAGCCATACTTCTCAAGGATGACAGCCTACCTCTGCAAAGTAAAGGGAAGCTTTGGCAATCACTTCTGAGTCAATCAATAGTTTTGCTTTTTGATGCCTTTTCTTTGTTCGCTTGTTTTTTTAATAATAAACTTAATCTTAGACCACTTTGCAAAGAAGATTTTTGTCATTTTCTGTAGTTTGCAAGTAGGGAACTGAAACAAAAGTAAATAATGTAGGCAAACAAGAAAATCAAGAATAGATCTAGATTCACATCAGTGCTTTAGATGTTATGTTCAGTTCTTTAGCATGAACTCACATAGATTTTTTTTTAGAAGATAATACATTGAACCCATTCAGATAGATGATAAAACTATTGACATAAATAAGAATGAAATTTTGTATCTCTTTGCTATGGAACAGGTGACATATATTCCAGGATATTTAACATAACCTACTGAAACAGCTGTTTGGAGCAGAAACAGGAATCCAAATTTCCCTTATTAGAGTTCAGAGTCTTAACTATTGGTCCAGAGAGAGATCAAATCAATGCAGTTTCTCTTTCCCCTCTTTAGTCCAATGAATATTTAATAATTTCAAGCAAAGGAGAACAGTTTTGATATGGAGAAATAAAATGCCCAGTCTCAGGATACTGCATAGTTTGGTCATTAACAAACATGATAGAGGTGGAGGATCAAGTGAGAATTAGAACTATTTCTTCCCAGAGCCCACTAGTCTCTGAACTACTGGGAAAAAAAAAATATTGAAGGGCCAATAGCACATGATCCTTGGGCAGAACTTGACTCTGTAACACAATCTGAACAATTTCTAAGGGATGAAGCCCTTAGGATGAGGCAACCAGAAGAACACCTCTCCTTTAATACCATCAAGGCTTAGTTGTTTTCAGCCATGGGACGCTTCTGGTCAGACTGCAAGCAGAACTTCACCATCAACAGCTTTGATACTCCAGGGTGAGGACGCAGATAAACAGGATTTGAAGAATCTAATTTTTAACAGTAGACATCCTAAAGCATGACTACCTCCCTTGCTTGAGCTTGCATCCCCTCAGTTCACATATCTGTGAAATGAGGATTATTTTCTGCTTTTGAGAAAAGCCGCGAATATTTTGATGTGTTGATTTAGCTATTTATTTTTAGCCTAGGGGAAAACAAGGAATTGTACTCAGAACTCTTGTTCTTGCCTTTTCATGCTGCCTTCTACTTCCATTTTTGCTTCTCAAGATAAATTGGTGTCATTTCACTTGTTTCTCTCCTGGCAAAGACAAATTACATCATTTTCTTTTTATTTCTCTGCCTCTTTTTAGCCCAGAGAGATTCCCCGGCTTCTTAGGCAAATTGTATTGTTTGACTTCTTTTTCCTGTATGCCGTATATGTATTGAGATACATTCCAAAAGAGAATATGTTATCTTTTCTTTCAAAAATTTAGCTTTAATTCAATTCTGCCTAAAAGTCACTGAAAAGTTTCTGAATAACTTTAATATACGTTGAGTTAGGACTTAAGGGACTGACCTACATCATAATTTCCATCAGAATAATAGCAGTGTTAGCACTACTGATACATACCAAAATTTGAACAGATAAAAATCTGCTTTAACTTATATCAGAAGACTTGTATCCTCTCTGCAGTGAAATGAATGCTTCTCCATTTTTTTCTTTACTATGTTATCTTTTTATTTTACATTTTCTCTTCTAGATTATAATTTTTTTTCCTGAAAATTTTATTATGCTCTGGTTCTTAATTTGTATACTAACTGGATTTTATTTTTCTTAACCTCCGTGCAAGCCTAAAACTGTGCATTCACCATCCATTAAGTACAAGAAATACTTTATTTGTAACCATGTTTTGGCTAGGTGTGAGATTATCTCCTGCTTCTTCCCCTAAACCTGCTGAGGATATGTCTATTCCATTTGCTGTGGAGGCTGCAAAGGGCTACTTCACAGCATGTTCAGAAGACCCTTAAGTTTCACACAGAGAGGTTGCTATTATGAGGAGTTTCAATTTGATTTGTCTGCTACTTTTCACCATCACATGAAAATATGTTTATGCTGCTATACTACAAAAGGGCACTTCTAGCCAATAAGAGAAAAGAACTACTATACTCAAGCAAGACAATATATATTTGTGTATTCAGGTGTTTTTCACTGTTATTAAAAGACATAAAAGAGGCTGATTATCAGTTCTTAAAGGTAATGTGCTAGCTGATCTATTTGTTCAAGAGTTGGTACATATGTGCCCTGCTGCTTTTCAAGCCGAGAACCACTGACGCTACTTCATTCAAACTAGACAGACTTATGATTCAGGGAATTAGGGCAGTAAATACTGTCCTGACTACAGTGGGTAAGAAAAACAAATGGGCAAATTTGACTAGGGAGAAAATTAGACATAATTTTGAATTGCAGAACGTAATTAGGCTCATTATGGATTTATTAAAAACTAATTGTACCTGACACATACTTAAAGTACTCATGTAACTGAAGTGGTTCAAAGATAAAGCCATGAATACGTTTCACCTGGATGTCTTCAAAGCTTCTTGTACTTCACACTACAAAAGGATACTCTTAAGCTCCCTCTCTGTTGGTAGTGGTTTCTTTTTCAAAAATAAAGTCATCACAAGCTAAGGTAGAAGGAATCACAGGAAGTTATTCAGATATCTTCTGTACTAAATTGAATTAACTATAATCAGCATGGTCATCAGTTCAGAATTTTGGAGAAAGAAGAACTTGCCTCGGTGCCAGGAGGGTGTAGGTGAGCTCTTCTCTAATTAGAAACTAGTTAAATTTCTCACACATAATAAAATCTATAATAAGTATCCAGAGTTATTTTTAATAAAATTGGCAAATAAAAGCATATATATTAATGCAATATGTACATAATTGATAAAATAATTATAACATGGGATTTTATAAATGTATATGATGCCAATAACTTTAAATGATTTAATCCAGATGCTGATCTAGTCCTGAGTGGTATCTTGCATCAGAGGCTGTGAGCTTTTAATCTTTGCTGACGCTCTCTGTTTTCAGAAAGCTCACAAGCATTGCATTTAAAAGAGTTTGCACAACCATTATAAAAGATCAATATTTTCCACTCCAGTGCTGAAGCAGTTAATTCATAGTGCTCAGCAAATAAAAATCCTTCTCTGTGAGATTTCTGAAGGCATGCCTGTCCTTCCTTTCCTCCTTTACAAAGATCCATACCACAGTGTCCTGTCAGTATGTAGGTAACAATGAACTCTGAAGTTAGAACCTCTAAGTCTTCTATATGAAGGAGGTTCCACAGGTTTTCTGTACACGGCTTTACATCAAGTCAGCTACAGCTCATCTTAGTGTTCCTAGGACCTTTCAAAGCCATGTATAGGCAGGGCAGACCTTGAAGACCCAAGAAGATACGCTTACAGCAGAATACTTCTCTCAAGAAATGTCTCAGCTTCAAATTCAAGATAAATGCTGAGTATCGTACTTTATACATTCGCAAGAGACATCATAGGGAGACACACATCAACTCCATTTGAGAGGAAGAGACAACATTCTTACTGACACTTGATGGAAAAGACCTCCAAAAGCACTGTAGGAACTTTGATCATTCAGAAGGAAATTAGGGAATGTATGAGACCTCCTGCACTGGTAACTAAAAAAGTCTCAAGTCATCATGTCTCACATATTTGTGAGTTGGTTTGTTGGCTCCAGATTGTTTTTCCCTCTGCAGCAGTTCTTCCTCCTTTGCTGGAAAAAAAAAATAGGAGAGAGAAGCAGAATTTTTGATCACCTTTATTGAACAGATTTTAGAAGCAATAAGAACTGATATAAAATTCATCATTTATGGTGATCATATTGTATCCGGGAAAAATTAGCTTGCTAACTAATAACTGAATGAAAGCGTTCTTTCTGTCTTTCTGGCATTTTTAATGGTTAAAGTGTAATCATTTTTAACCTCTTACACTAATAAGCAAAGCAATCTGTATACTCCTCACAATGATGTGATTTGCCTCAATAACAAGGAACCAAAAAGCACAGATGTAGGAAACCATTTCAAAGAGCTAGAACACATCGGAGTATTTGCATGTTTTTCAGCTGAGTTGCAGAACTATCTCTAACAGTTTATTTCCTTCGTACTAACTCCTAAGGAGTGTGTCCTAGTGCTAGAGGGGGCTCAATGACTGATTGATGTAAATGTCATAACATTTCATAATATTGTTAAATCTGGGCAAAAGAAAAAAATAGGGTTACTTTTCAGGAATGCAGCTCCTCGGGTCCTTTAGTCAGGAACATATTTTCAAAGGCCACTTAAGGTGTTACTAAAGCAACTGCTACACTTGGTGTTGAGGACTGTCCATAAAAATAAGACTTTGGCCTTCTTGATAAAGATGCACCTCTCACCATGGCTGCTCTCATGAGAGTCATTTAATGCCATGACCCATGTCTAACATGCAAAACAGACTCAGGACTTTGTGTGCTGGAGATATCCCATCCAATCAGTCAGCTAAATTTACACCATGTCATTTATACATACCCAGTTACATCCTAATATCCGGACATTCGTGTTCACATGAAGACCAGACCCTCACAGCTTCTTTTCCCAAGACACTCCTGAGATGGTGACAATTTTCTGTACTGGCCAGAGTTTGATTTAAACCCATTGACATTGAAGACAGAGGTTGAGCTCGGGATCCCATATCACTGCAGACTTCATGCAGGGGATTACCTCTAGCAGCCAGCTGTTCTGTGCTGTTGATGTTACTTTTAGAGAAAGAAAATTATTTCTCATTTAGCTTCAGAGCAACTCAGTAGCAAGTACTGGTTTCAAGTCAGTTATACTAGGAAAAATATGGGTTGACTAGGAACCATTTTTTTTTCTACCATTCATATTCCAACCAGCCAGCTCCCACCTTTCTGGTGTTTTAAAAATATGTTCCAGCCATGATTAAAGGTTTCTTTGTTTTGCCTTTCAATTATGTCTCTGCAAGACTGTAAATGCTTTTATATGAGAATTGTAAAGCATTGAGCATGCATCTGTTTTTAAGCTTGGGAACTATTACAGTCATTAGCCGCTTCTATAATTTGCCCTTTTTATACTAATACTTTCCCAGCTTGAAGGGCATATTGCTTATATATTGTTTCTTTGTGCTTCCATGTCTCATTTACCCGGAGTGGCACAGCAGGTTCACTAAATTAAGGATTAGGCGGACAACGGCCAGAATACTTCTCCCATCTCTATTTTCTGTAAATTTTCAAAGATAGAAATGAAATCTTTCAGTTCACAGAACAGGTAAAGCATACTAAATAATCAAATAAATTATTTAATAGATAAAAGTTGAACCTATATATCTGGATAAAATGTATATAATATATTATTTCTTTTTCTTTTGCTCTTTTCTTTTCTGCTTTTTACTAGGACAAGTCTAGTTTGTTGCAAAACCAGCTCCCACAGGTAGACTGGCATCAACCTATGGGCAGACCATAAAGTTCCAAGTGTAACTTTTTATGTACGTGTAAACTCTGCCACTGAACCAAAGGTGGCCAGAATGACAGGCTGTCAGTCCTCACAAAACTGCCCTTCCTCAGCAGTACTCAGACCACCAAATCTGTTCTGCAACAAGAACAACTGTGACAGAGAAAAGCTGAAATTTTTTTCATTCTTCTTTTAACACACCCTTCTAGACAGGATATCATTGATCAGAGTGAGATCCTCTGAGAAAAATACAACATGCTGTACGACTGAATGAAAAGACTTTCATTAGACCAAATGTAACAGCATCAGACCGTCACCTCTACCACAACAATGCAGTTGTGTTCTTATTCTCACAAGGTGAAAGATTTTTACCTGGCACCTCCCAGGAGCACCAGGACAAGGTTGAACCCACACCAGCAGAGGTGCCTTCCCTTCCCTGCCTCTGGTGAAGCTCTGCCACCCTGGCAACATCCCCTAGCCTGCTGGTCCTGGAAGTCCCGTCTCTCTTCACGTCATGTCGTGGGTTTGCCCCCTCCCCTTTCTGTCCTGGGGGCTTCGTTCTCTAAAATGCCCTCCCTCCCCCTGAGCACAGTCTGTCCTGTGACTGTCTGGCATTGCCATCCGCCCCTGCCGACTCAGCCAGCCGTACACCACAAGTCCCACCCCACTACATGCACAGGGGCCGCCATTTTGGGTTGTCCACCATTTCACGGCAGGGAGCCGCCATTTTGTAAACCATCATAACCAACGTGTTTTCATACTGTCCTGTGACTGGCTGAAGGCTGTACCCTCACCCCAGTCATAGAATCATATCAGGTGCTCTAAAGCAGCTCTCTGATTGGCTGCCAGGACCGGCCAGGACCTGCCAGCTGTGACCCGGAAGTGGGTCAGCACCGGAAGCCCTTCCCACCCATATACAGGGAGGCCGTCCTCCACAGGTTTCCATATTGCTCTGTGATTGGCTGCCTGCCATTTTTTTAGAGACTGTCATACCCACGGGATCTCAGAGCAGCCTCCGATTGGCTGTTCATTTTCCTTTTGACCCAGAAGTGCTCATAGCTAAATCCATGTGCACTATATATGTGTGTCTAGCATTTATACATACTGTTGTCTTGAGAATATCATATATGAAAAAGCTTCTTTGCTATTAAACGGTTTGAACTTCCTACGTGATATTTTTGTTGCTATGCAGTTTATCCTTAAGTGTTTTTTCCCTTCTGACAATTTTGTGTCCTTAAGTAAGCATCTTGTCTGCCTGCTTGTTGCACAGCTCAGTTTCCGATTGAACGTCCTGACTTTCTCATAACAGTGATTTGTGGAACTGAAACTTATTAACTGTCTGGCATTGATCACTGTGCTGCTAATCTCAGGAAGGAGTCAGCTGCTGCTCCCAACTATAAATACTGAATAGAGAACCTGAATCAAGGTTTTCATCTGCTGTCAGCTGACATCTCTATTATAACCAACAAAGTTCTGATTAGCCAGGAGGTAGCCCTTGATGAATATGTAGCAGGACAGTCAATGCAGGAATATTATGACAACACACAGAGTATTTAGAATATTAATTAAAAGCAAAAAGAAAAGCTTTTTTCCATTACTCAACAGATTGCTTTCTGTCTGTCCTATCAATTATAAGTGTCTTTTGTCCTTTCTTGCTAACTTTTTTCAAGTTTGTCGTGGAAAAAAAGAATTCTTTAAGGGGATGCCATGATTTAACCCCAGCTGGCAACTAGGACCACGCAGCTGCTCGCTCACTCCCATGGCAAGATGGGGGACAGAACTGGAGTAGTAAAAGTGAGAAAACTCATGGGTTGAGATAAAGACAGTTTAGTAAGTAAGGGAAAAGCTGCAAACACAAGCAAAGCAAAACAAAGAATTCATTCACCACTTCCCATTGGCAGGCAGGTGTTCAGCCATCTCCAAGAAAGCAGGGCTCCATCATGCATGATGGTTACTCGAGAAGACAAAACGGCATGACCCTGAATGTCCCCCCGTTCATTCTTCTTTCTCCAGCTTTATTACTGAGCACAATGTCATATGGTATGGAATATTCCTATGATCAGTTGGGGTCAGCTGTCCCAGCTGTGTGCCCTCCCAGCTTTTTGTGCACCCCCAGCCTACACTCTAGCAGGGTAGCATCAGGAACAGAAAAGGCCTTGACTGCAACTAAAACCTTTAGTGCGTTATCAATGCTATTCTCATCCCAAATCCAAAACACAGCACTATACCAGCTGCTAGGAAGAAAGTTAACTGTACCCCAGCTGAAACTATGACACGGGAATAATGCAGAATAAGAACATGGAAAGGTTCACCACAAAGGTTAGCAGAATCAAATATAATAGAGATAGAGAGCATGAATTCCGGATCAGATTAGAATTTATAGGTACAGTGATTGCATAGAAGGAATGAGCTATGACGTTAATTTGTAGTTCTGGTGCAATTCTGAGCTGGGAAAGTAGAGAGATTACAATCCTACTATGTTGCAAAAATACAGAGGGGCAACGCCAGAAGCCTGGGAGACTCTTGAGAAGAAAACATGTGAATAATAAAAGTTAGCTCTCATTTTTTTCTTAGGAGATACCAAAATGCCTATATTGTATTAGAAAATAGAAACCCAGAAACCTTTTAGGGCTGTGGAAAACTGTAAAAATAATACACATATTAATATGAATGGAGAGTGAATTTGAACACCTGGGTGAAAAATCCCGCAAAGGCATAAAAATGGCTTGTGCTGCTGAGACCTGCAGTAGCAGATCATCAAGATTCTGGCACCCGTCTACCTACAATTTCTCAGAATGACCAGATCTGAAACAGAGACAGTGGCTAAATCCTGATGACTGTCAGACTCACAGAATTGGGACAGGACAGAGAGGTTAATTGTACCTGAAGGGTGTAATAAGATACATCCAAAACCAGCACACTTCTCAGTGGGTACTTAATCCTGAGTAAGGCTCCAGGTAGTGTGGGGAGAGGCTCAAAAACTGATGCCCCTCAACCTCTATGTCACTGTGAGTAAGTCTGGACAGGCTGCCTGGATATAGGTGAGCCAGTGCCTGTCTGCTCAGCAGGCTCCTTGCACATGTCCTGCTGCTTGGGGTACCGGACTGTGGGTGTGAGAGACTGAAATCCCTTGTGTTTTAACTAAATCTATCCTTTCTTTCTATGAGGTGTTGCATTGAGCTACACTGATGCTGTGGAGTTACAGCATTGTTTCCTGCAGGACAATTTGGCAATCCTATTTTCAGAAGTTTCTAAAAGATAAAAGGCCTATGTTTATCCCATCCTGACACAGAGTTCTCAAATAGTTCACATGGATCATAGCCACTGAAGCACTGGAAGAGGATTAGGTCAGCAATACTTAGCAAATGGAACCTACCATTAGCCCTGATGAGATGCACCTATGAGTGCTGAGGGAGTTTTCTGATGTCATTGTGAGACTGCTCTTAATCTTTGAATGCTCATGGTGGCTGGGAGAGGTGCCTGAGGGCTGGAAGAAGGCAAATTCTGTTCTTAATCTTCAAAAAGTCCTGTTGGAGTGAGTCCAGAGGAGGGCCACACCATTGATCAGAGGGCTGGAGCACCTCTGCTGTGAAGAAAGGCTGAGAGAGTTTGGTTGCTTAGGCTGGAGAAGAGAAGGCTCCAAGAGGACTTTAGAGAAAACTTCCAGTACCTAAAGGGGGCCCATAGGAAAGTTGGAAGGGACTCTTTATCAGGGAGTGTAGCGATAGGATGAGGAGTGATGGTTTTAAATTGAAAGAGGGTGGATTTAGATTAGTTATTAGGAAGAAGATTGAATGCTCATGGTGGCTGGGAGAGGTGCCTGAGGGCTGGAAGAAGGCAAATTCTGTTCTTAATCTTCAAAAAGTCCTGTTGGAGTGAGTCCAGAGGAGGGCCACACCATTGATCAGAGGGCTGGAGCACCTCTGCTGTGAAGAAAGGCTGAGAGAGTTTGGTTGCTTAGGCTGGAGAAGAGAAGGCTCCAAGAGGACTTTAGAGAAAACTTCCAGTACCTAAAGGGGGCCCATAGGAAAGTTGGAAGGGACTCTTTATCAGGGAGTGTAGCGATAGGATGAGGAGTGATGGTTTTAAATTGAAAGAGGGTGGATTTAGATTAGTTATTAGGAAGAAGATCTTTAATGTGAAGGTGGTGAGGCACTGGAACAAGTTGCCTGGAGAATCTGTGGATGTCCCATTCCTGGAAGTGTTCAAGGCCTGGTTAGATGGAGCTTTGAGCAACCTGGTCTAGTGGGAGGTGTCCCTGCCTATGGCAGGGGGTTGGAACTATGGGATCTTTAAGGTCGCTTCCAACCCAAACCATTCTATGTTTCTATGAAAGGCTGACAGAGCTGTGACTGTTAAGCCCGGGGAAGAGAAGGCTCAGGTGGGATTTCATCAATGTCTATGGCTATCTCAAGTAAGAGTGTAAAGAAGATGCAGCCAGGCTCTTTTCACAAACTGAAACACAGGAGGTTTCTGTTGAACATTAGGAAACACTTTTTTGACTGTGAGGGTGACTGAGCACCAGCACATGTCGCCCAGAGAGGTTGTGGAGTCTCCATCCTTGGAAATATTCAAAAGCTGTCAGGCCATGGTCCTAGGCAATCTGCTCTAGGTGGCCCTGCTTAAGCAGGGGGTTTGGACAAGATGACCAATCTCAGCTGTTGTGTGAATCTGTAATCTACTTGACACATGGTAGCTGAAACAAAAAGGCAACCCTCTGTCTGAATTGGGAAGGGGCTTCCTCTTTGATATACTTTTGAGTAAATTGGATGGGGCAACTGATGAATCACAGAAAAACATGTAAATGTGGGGGAGGATGTTTTACAAAAGGTTGAGGTGGAATCAACAAACCACATGACTACAGAAGGGGTAGGACTTCAGGGGCCATGTGGCAGCTGATGGCAGGGAGGAGCAGGGCTCTTCCAGAAGTTGGGGACTGGGCATCTGCCACTTCTGTTCTTGTATCACAGTTGTCTGTAGAAGGATAGTACTCCTCCATATGACTATAAAGCATATCCATTAGAGAAATACTAGGTATACTAATTCTGAATATGGTGCAAAATTTATAGAATAATAATTTACCTGGTTTCAGTCACTCTGATCCTAGATGAAAAGATAACCAGTGTGCTGTAAATTATACCCCACAGGGGACAGGGGGATGGTGCAGATGAGGAAGATGAAGTGAGCACAGAGCACTGAATTGGCATCAGGATCAGACTGGATCACTGATCTTCTTGATTTCCTGGTACCATCCCTTCTTAGTCCCATCTTTTTATATAGGCACAGCATGAGAAAGGCCATGAAGGCAACTCAGATTTCTGGCTGGTCTGAACATCACCTTGGCAATCTGGCCCAATGCACGTGGCATAGAAAGTACAAAAGAAAGAAACATGAAAGACAGAACAGCCCTCAAGAGTCGAATACACAAAGAAAGGGACTAGGGGAGAATGGAAAACCAATGGTGCAAGTGAACATGAAATGGAAGTAGGTGCCTGAAATAGGGATGCAAAAATGGGATAAGAGGGGAAATAAAATGAGAGAAAATAAAAAAGAAAATAAAGTCATAGAGGAGTAATCATCATGTGAGATGTCACAAGAGGAAATCATAGTGTATTCCACAGCATGCTGAATAGCAAGGTGGGAAGGGAGCAGGTTGGAGAAGAGACAGGCAGTGCATAGGCAGAAATTCCTTTTTGTCAGGCATCATTTGTGAGCTACTTTATGTCTCCTCAGTGAGATACAGAGAGGGAAAGAAGATGCTTCAATCCTGGCTGGGGCTCTTGGGTGCCATCATGATAATAAGACTTAATAATATTAATAATAGTCATTATAGTTGTTTTTCCATCAAACACTAAGCTTGCTGGGCTTTGGGAGAGCCTGAAAATTCTTAATGAAAATGCAGGCTCTGTGTGCTTTAGTTCAACTTTATTTGATTGAAAAGTGACATCCTCTACAGGCTCTCAATGTTCCTAAATTATTATAGAATAAATAAGACGAAAAAGGCTAACCACTCTGCATGAACAGGAGTGAAAGTTTAACAGGACTCAGGTGGTTTTGCAAGTATTCACTGTCTACTGGTGCAGCATGTGTCCCTGCAGAATGATCACTGCTGACTGACCTGCAGCTCAGTTTTAACAGCCATTTTCTTTTTCATAAAAGAAATCAGCACACTATTCACACAGCTCGGCATGCTGCAAATTTAGACTGTAAGTGTGTCTCACCATGAATAAACAGTGATTTGTACTTGGAAAAGGGGATTTAGTAATTGTAATGGGCATGCCTGAGTGTCCTCTGACTGATAAACAAGTGGTGCATGTGACATAAGTTGTCTGTGGTGGGTGCCACAGCAAGAAATAGCATTTCTTTTATGTCTTTCAGCTTAAATATTTAAACAAATCCTGGTGTCTTTGAAATACTGAATTTCAGCAAAACCAGACCAAGTTCCATGCAATGAAGTAGTACTACTTAAAAACACTTTGTAGTAAATCAATATTCTTTCCAAAACATCCATGTCAATGAAATGCTCTTGTCACTAAAAAGTTACAAAAAGCCCCTCAAAACCTTCAAACCAGCTGCCCACAAATGCCAGGTTGAAAAGTGGACTTTACAGCTTGCACAAAAGGGAAGAGGTCAAGACTTTGCTAGATCCAGAAATCTCAAAACTGTCTTTCTTAGACCATGTAAAAAGGCTTGAGGCTTGTAGTCCAGCAAGGACATTTTTTTTGCCTCAAGGAGGCCAACTTTCCTTCTGCCCCCACCACTGTGACTTGGGGCTAGTCGCTGAACTTTTTGGTACCACAGTCAGTCTGACATCTGTCAGTCTGATAATCCTTCTCCTCTGTTCAGTGCTGGTGCAACCACATCTGGGGTGCCAAGTGCAGTGCTGGACTCATCAGTACAAGCGGGACATAGGTATCCTGGAGTGAGCCCTGCCAAGGGCCACAAGGGCAATTAAGGGACTGGAGACCATCTATCATACAAGGAGAAGCTGAGAGAGCGGGGATGTTGAGCCTGGAAAAGAGAAACCTCAGGGAGCTTATATATAACCTCAGGAGGTTATGCCCATGTGTACAAATACCTGACTGAGGGAAGAAAAGACAGAGCTGGACTCTTCTCACTGGTGCCTAGGAAAAGGACAGGCTAGAATGGGAACAAATTGAAATACAGGATATTCTTCTTAAACATTGAAATTTCTCTTTTTTGCTGTGAGGGTGGTCAAACACTTTGTGAAATCTCCATTGTTGGAGATTTTCAAACCTCAGCTGGACAGCAGAGGAGATGGAATAGAGAACTCCTAGAGTAGAAATGCCTTCACACCTCAGCAGTTCCATGGTTCTATGGTTCTATAATCAGGGAAAACCTTGTGGAGACAAGATAACTAGGCTGATAGGTAAAGAAAACAGATGCTGCAGAAAATCATCATGTTCTCTCTGTACTTGATTTGCATTCAGTTGAACTAAGGCATTAAAGAGTTGTCAAAAGAAAAAATTCATTAGCAGTCCATTGTTGGAAAAAATCAAGAACAAACTTAGACACATCTATCCAACAATCTGCCAATCTATGTTCATTAACCATCAGAACAGCATTTAATGAGCTTGGCTTTTATGTAGACCTCTAGGTTTCACTTTGAGAGAAAAAAAAATTTCTGTTTGGTGTATTCATTCACTGTTTGGAATGAAAAAATACAAGAAATCTCTCAAGATCTCTTGGTTAAGAGATTTAAACACTTCTTTAGCACATATGAGAGTCTCAGATTCAAGTTTAGGCTTTATCACAAAGAATACTTCAATGAATCGAACCAAGCTGTGCTGTGTGTTGTGTGTTTATACCAAATAACATCCTTATCCAAAAATTTGGCCAGACACAGTACACTCCAGTTCCTGCCTAGCACTCCTGTGATGTCAGTGGGACTGTAAGGCAAAGTGAGCAATCAGACTGAAGGGTACTCTCAATAGTTAACCAGGTGTCAATATTCACCCCAGTGTCCCCTGAATCAGAAGTACTCAGGAGGTCCCAGCCACCACAGAGCTTACAGCCATGAGAGTAAGTAAACAGTTGACAACCTGGCTATAAATAATCAGAGCGCATGTCTGACTTGTTCAGTATGGTAGTGGACATGCTCACCAGAGGAGGTCAAAATGTCAGCAGAACAGGAAGGGATAGAAGCACTTGATCAACAAGATGAAGGGCAAGAGAAGTCAGAGCCAGGGCTGAATGAAGTATGGTTTATCTTCATTTTTAGTTCTGTTTTGCATTTTTGAAGGTACTCTAATCTCATTATTTCTTGTAAAGACAGCGTTAATGAATACAGCGTTGGCAAGCAGCCCATAGCCTGGAATGGAGATTTGATACTGGGAGGCAGATTGGGTTAGGGACCCTTAATTTTGTTTATGCCATTCTTACTGACAAATCTTTGTTCTATAAAGTTTCCACTTATTCCTCTGCATGTTTTAATGGATAAACAACGAAATGGAGAGCAGGTGACATTTTCTGCCTGGAGATTAAATAATCTTACAGGGCTCTAGAGAGAATTTAAATATTTGGTGACTTCCAATATGTTTATGCATCTTCATAAATTGGCATTAGGCAATAAGTTCAAGGACTAAATGCATAGTCAGCCACATTGTGTAATTTTGAGAGCATTCCCAAATTCTCTAAAATGAAACTTGGAATTAATATGGGAAACAACTTGTTCTGGGCCTTGCTAGTAATCAATTGTATGGATGAGATCACATAAAGTTTGATTTATTCGGCATTCTAACAGTCCTAGAGCACTCACATGCCCCTTGTTGTCCTCACACCATGCCTGATAATACCCTACACATTCTTGATGCATTATGCCATTAAAATTCTGTTTTCAGTGATTGCAGAGAAGTCTCTTCTCTATCTGGGGCAAATTAACTTGATGATAATAACTCAAAAATAGGTGCACTCCAAATCTAGGGGGCTGATGACCATAGCTCTCCTATTTTAAGATTTTGTTCATATCCCAGGAGTCCTGGAACCAGTTTTTCCTGCTCTGTTGTGATGCTTCTGGCAAGTGGTACCTCACCTGGCCCCATCCGTGACAGATTGATTTGTGTGCTAGCAAAGTTATTAAGGTTATCTGATGTAGCTGTGATCAACAGGCACAACTGTGGCAAGACCATCAAGACCATCAGTTGTATGCAGCTATGGACAGTACAGCATCATGCTTACCACTAAAATCCTGCATATATGCATAGGGTACTTAATGCATTTTTTAGAGATTGTGTGTGCAATCACATACCATGCATGCAGTAAGTAAAAAGGATGTAATGCATGATATGCTAGAGTCCCCCTGGCAGGTATGAAGACCAGTAGGATGGCATAAAACCAAGGATCACTCCAAATAATATACAGTATGGACACAGCCTGTGTGAACTGGGGTAAGAGGAGGGGAACTTAATGTACTGATGAAGCGGTCTGTGCTACCTGACTGTAACGGTAAGGAACATTCTCATATTAACATTAAGCAGTGTTGGCAGAACCATTGAGGAAGACAGCCTCTGGAGTTCTGTTATTTCTAGGAAGGCTTTAGGGGTTCCCTTCTTTTCAATAGTTTTTTTGCCTGTGAGGACAATGGCTGTTCTTTTCTGCCTCTGACAAATACAGCCCTTGCTGCTTGCATTACTGGGGGATGTTGGCTTGTGCTTCTCCCAGGTCTATGAACTCTTTCAGAAGGAAGTTAGTCCGCAGGATGGTAAACCACAAATTATATTCCAGGAATATGATGGAAATTAGAGGGTGAAGATATTAGCTAACACCTTCAAGAAAGAGAGATGAGAAGACATTGGGAAGCCAGCATACTGACAGACAACCCTAGAGTAGCTTGTATATGCTGGGCATCTAGGACAGCTTCAGGGAGAAGGTTGACAATGCTCTCCACCCATAGGCAAAAGTCATGTCTAGAGTGCCTTAAGTCTTATGTAGGTCAAGAGGAAACTACTTAGACTGAGAAGGAGGTGGAAAAATTACTGGAGAGAGGGTCTGTAAAGGGCAAGTTTTCACCATCCAGTCACGGTACCTTAGCAATAAAGAGCCTGGAAATTGCTATAACCCTTCCTCCTTGGGGTCCTGGTGACTTCCTTGTCACTGCTGGAAGAAGATGCTATTCTGGCCCAGGAGGACTATGCCAAACACCATGGACGGATAATGCACTTGAATCATCAGGAGTGATTCTCGAGCCCAAGATGATGGACCAATGTCTCCTGTGATCCATGTGATCAGATCCATATTATTCAGCAGATCCAGAATATGAAAATGTGTAGACAACAAATGACATAGTACAGTTGGGTATGATTTTTTCCACATGGAACAGCTTGAGAAGGACTTAATAAAGCAGGTAATGGCCACTTTTGGAGCACAGGGAGAGCCCAGGGACAGTTGAGCTCTTTCTCAAAGAACATTTGATTGCATTAAGCATAGATGTGATGTTATGCATCTTAAATTTAGCAGCCTGTTGGCAGCCCAAATATGGATTTATGTCCCTCTGACCTTTGCATTTGACTGACATTTAAAATAAGAAGTACTTCAGGATATTTGTCTTTGTATCTTCAGTTTATTATGTGCTTGCTTTAATAATGCATTAATCATAAATGAAGCGTCAGGACCTGATATGCAGATGTCACAAAATTAATTACTATGATGAAATATTATAGTTATGTATTCAAGTTAAACTAAACACTTCATGCTTGTTTTAGTAAACTTTGTGCAATTTGTAGGATTTCTCAAATTTCGTTATGTAAATTGATTATTCAAATAACAAAGCAGCAGAGAATTACACAATATAATTACCTTCTTCTAGTTAATAAGTATTGTTATTTGTTTAAAAAAAATAGTTTTAGTTTCAGTTGTTCTGTGGCTGTGTTAATTGGCCTTCCACATCAAATAAGAAATGTTCAATACATTGAAAAGTATGGACAATTTTGAAACCTATATCCAAGGCTAACGAATGAAAGGACATACTTTAAATACGAGTACAGGCTTTGATTACAGGTAAGCCTAGATACATGCATATGTTCAAACACAATCACAGACACACAGCATGTGAACATATACTTTCCCTGGATTAGCATTGTTGCCTGTGTCCAACTACTTGAGACTTTCAGTTCATAATCCACTGCCTTCTACCCCTGAACCCATCTAGGTTTGAGGTCAAATTAATAATTATGGTATGCTTTCTGCATTAGCCTGCACTAAGAAAATTCTCAAACAGACAGATATGTGACTTTTATTTTTCTTGTATTATTAAGACACGTCTGGATTATAGAATCACAGAATCATTTAGATTGGAAAGGTCCTATAAGATCATCGAATTCAACTGTTAACCTGACACTGCCAAAACCACCACTAAGCTATGTCCCTAAGCACCACATCTACCTATCTTTTAAATACCTCCAGGAATGATGATTCCACCACTTCCCTGGGCAGCCTGTCCCAATGTTTGATAATCCTTTTGGTGAAGAAATCTTTCCTAATAGCCAAACTAAACCTTCCCTGGCACAACTTGAGACCATTTCCTCTCATCTTATCACTTGTTACTTGGAAGAAGACACTGACCCCCCACCTCTCTACACCCTTCTTTCAGGTAGTTGTAGAGAACAATAATGTCTTCCCATAGCCTCCTTTTCTCTAGGCTGAACAATCCCAGTTCCCTCAGCTGCTCCTCATAAGACTTGTTCTCTAGACCCCTCACCAGCCTTGTTGCCCTTCTCTGGACTCACTCCAGAATCTCAATGTCTTTCTTCTAGTGAGGGGCCCAAAACTGAAGACAGTACTCAAGGTGAAGCTGTAAAAGAGAGCATCTCTCCTCTTGAATAAAGCAAAAAAAATATTAGGTGAAAAAAAGCAAACTTACTGCACATTAAACTCCCTTTTCTGATTGTGCAATGGCGAGCAAACCTTAAACAGAGTTTCAGAGGAAGTGTACTGAAAGTTCTCCCTATTTACATACTGTTGAGTCACCATATTTTCCCTCTGTCAGTCTTACAAGCAGTTTCAATGGGGAAAGTCTCTCAGAGTCAATTAAAGAAGTCAAACACGGTGAGATTTCCGGAATGATCACTAGGTTCAAAAGAGGACTATGTCTGGAAAATAGTTGTGGGTTTTGTGAAAAAGGGTGGCAGAAATTTATTTGTGGTGTCAGAAGATGGGAAACCAGAGTGGAAGGTAGAAAGAAGTTAGAAAAGAATTCAAATTTTCAAGGATAGGTATGAGCTAAGAAGATGGAAGATGAGATCCTTTATGAAGACAGCATACAAGATCATGTAAAGTCACTTTCATACTGTGGAAATGGATTTTTTTTCCCCAGTTTTATCAAAATACACAAATGTAATTGGGTGTGACTAATTGCATGTTACTGTAACTAATATGCCTTAATTCACTGTAGTTCTATCCATAGCAACATCTGCAAAGCCACTGAAATTTGGAAACACTCACTGCTTAAAATTCTGCACTGGCTGCTAAATTAATGAAGTGAAGATGTTTTATAAATTCTTGCAGCTATTAGAGAAATTTAATTATTGAAAAATATTACCAAAACAGAGAGAATGTGCTGTACTAGCACTGGGGCACTAGGGGAATTAAATAATTTTGCTGAGTATACATATCGCTTTGCAGCTTCAGAACTGTCTCAGAGCAATCAGGGAAATGACTGATTTTTCAATGAACAATGGGATTGAGCAGACCCACTGGGTCCTCTAGCGATGTTCCTTGATGGTACAGGTAGCCATAACCAGTACTATTTTCACATATATACCAAGTTCTCCCTTAAAATCTTTCCCAGTGTAGAAAGGGTATTTCAGAACATCTGTCCTCTGAGTCTTGGAAGCTGTAAACTAACTGTCAGTATTTTTATTTGTAGTTTCTTAGATCCTATTTTCTTCAGACCACTATTAATGAATACAAATTAGTCTTTTCCCTCTCTCACGTTTAGCACAAGCAGTTTTAGAAATTTTCTCACTTAACTAATGGAAACTTAAAGGCTTTCAGTTCCTCCAAATTCTTGAGCAATCTTACTTTAAGCTCCATGCCGTGAATTCAGCTTTTTCTTTTCTTTTTAATTTGGAGAATCAGAACTCCAAAATCCAGTTTTCCAGTCTGTCGTATGAATTTCAAGACTTACATCTTGACTGGATGACTGGGTGGCTGGGTATCTACTGCCAAATTGACATAGAAATAATTCCTTTTCTCTGTCCCACATCACAGCAGGAGTTATAGGGGGATGGCAAATTCATAGTGACCTTCTGATCTACATTCTGATCCATCACAGCCTCCAAGTCTTTCAGCACCTTTGTATTTTCAAACTGGTAACTCCTTCATTTTCATAATTAATTCCCTGAAGGAAGTGTTTTCATGTGACAGTATGAAATTTCATCCTATTTCTCTACTGACTGTCTTTAAGGTATCTAATTCTTCCTGACTGTGCTGTATCTTGAACAAATGTCATTAGTACACTTCTATTCTTTGATAGTTACTCTATGAAAATTATTAAAACATTTTCAGAATTTCCAAAAACTCCTTTTTAGCACAGGAGTTCCTATTTCAATGCAGTGTAAACATCTTCCCTTTAGCCTGCTTCTTGTTTGCTTTGCTACTCAGGTAATAATCCCCATGTTCTCTAGTTTCACTAACAATTTTCTGTATCCTTGTATCAGATGTATGCTAAATGAATAGTTTAGATCTGCTGTGTTTCTCTTGTCTAGAAAATATGCACTGTTCAAACTGGGAGATAGAGACTAGACAAGTATTATGTGGCATTGCTGCTTTCTAGCTCATTTACTTCCATGTTTACTTATTTTTCCCTTGAAGTCTTCTTGTTGCTGATCCCTGGTTTCAAAGGCTTAGCACAGAATGGATCAAGGAAGAAACAGTCCCTGGGTTCATGGAAACTGGGTAAGCACCCTCTTGGGATTAGAAACTGATAGGAAACATAAGAAACTTCCCTGTGATAGGGCATCTCCAAACTTTTAACCTTTTACAAAATTTTAATTTAGTCCACTAATCCTATACATTAGAAAACAGACCCAAACCAAGTCTCAGTTTGGAGCACACTGATTCTGGAGATATCTGAATTCCACAATGAATACATATTTATCTGTGGATTTTCTGAATAGCTCATTTTATACTGCAGTGAGCCAGAACTCATGGTATAAACAGCAACACATCTATGGATGCTCAAAAACCGAATGCAAATTTTTTGCCTGATGTCCATCTGTGTGACACATAGTCATTAGTAATTCCTTATTCATGAACACTAGACTACTATACATCACATAAATTCAGCTTTTTAAGTGTTACTTAACTGTTTCTCGTGCTTTATTGTTAATCGTGTGAGAAGAATTAATAAAAGCTGTATAAGCTACAAAGGCTGTTTAAAGTATGTCGTCTTATTGCTGTATGGGATTTTTGAAAGAAATCAAGGAAGCAAGGTCCAATTGCCACAGTGAGATTAAGGTAGCTTGTCTAGCCAAGCTTCTTTGAAAATCCCATCTTTAATAAGATCACTGAAGTTAAGAAGTCTTTGTGACAGATTACATCAATGGGAAGAGCTATACCACGTATCCTTAGGGCTCGCTGCTCCACAGGAGGAGTCTGTGACTTCATTATTTCCCTGTGCTGAAGGCAGTCAGCCTCCATGTACTAAAGATACAGACTACAGAGAGCTGTGGTCGGTCTCAGAAAAGATGACTGCCATTTTCTTTAAAATTCTTGGTGCACTGATTCTGGGCTTTTAAGGACTTGACATTAAAAAAACGGGTTTAATTTGGAACTAAGAAATGTCTACTCTGCTTTCACTGTACCATTGCAGGATGTTCAAATTAGCAGTAATGGACAATCATACTCTGAAATTCTTCAATAATTTGTTTTAGATAGTATGTACCTGTAATTCTACTGTCTTACTCGCGCATTTAAAGGGCCTCTTGTCTGTGAGTCTGCAATAATAAATTAACTTAATAAAATAGGCAATAAGTAGCTGTGTTGTTTAAGATGTGATCAGGAAGGACATATTTTGTATAAATAGCATTGCTGGGAATATTTCTGTACTAATGGATGATGTCTCATAATTTAATTTTAGTTTCATAATTTAATTCCTCCCCACCACCATCCTTAAAACTACCATAACTAACTTTGTATGTTATACAATACTTTCTTTCTGAAAAATATCAAAGAAACACATCACATGTTTCTAAACTTTTTTGGGGGGGGAAAATAGAAGTTTTGAAAATTTAACTTTCTAACTGAATATTTTTTTTCTTTTCAATAGCAGGTTTTTATAAACTTGTTCTTCCCTGTGATATTTTAGTATATTCAGGTTGCTTATAGATAAACTAAGTAGGACATTTTTAAAACAATTAAACATTTTTAACAAAATATGCCAAACTGCAGACAAGAAAGTTCAACATCACATTTGAGAAAAAAGATTTTGTCAAATGACATAACACAATGTAGAAAATATTTCTACAGTACAAAAGCAATTTATTATTGAAGTTTATTTACATTTTCAGATTAAAAATTAATATCTGTATTTGTTAATAAAGGTTTCATGATGAAATTGTAGACTAAGAAAGGCCAACAGTTCATTTTCAGGAAGCACATGTCTCACTTTCATAAAGCTGCTGAGAAACTGAAAAATTATAGACCAGTAGGAAAAATACATGGCTAGTAAGGACAGAACAAAAAGGCAAGGAAGAAGTCAAGAAGTGGGGGTTAAAGTAGTTCTGGTCTGCAAGTAATTTTAGACTTTTGTTTTGGTATGGATTTACTGACTCCAGTGACAAAATGAAGGGCAGCCTCACAGAGTAAGAGCAGCTGTGCTGAAGTGAATGAGGCTTGAATCCTTCATGCACATCATCAAATAATTGCTTGCTAAATTCTCATCTGTAACTTCTAGACAATCTCTCTGCTTTTGATGGGTTGCACCAGTTGTCATTGGGGATATAGTTTAAAAGAAATCTAAGTGAGCGATGCTATCTACTGACTAGTTTGAACTACATTGCTTTTATTTGTCACAATGATAGCTGAGGAAGACAAACCTCAGTTCCATTTGTAGATCTGGTATCCAGATGTCTGGGCAGGCATAGTTGTTTCTCTATCCTGAAGAGATTTGGTCCCAAAATATATAAAATTTCATTATGCCAATTAAATAATTTCTTTTTCAGGAAGAACTACATTTTTAAACTGTGCCACCATAAGCTGTTCTTTATAAATTATATGATATTTTATTCCAGGTTTAATATCTTCAATATCCTCCCACAGGATTTTTCACAGATTGTGGCATAACTGAGCCATATTTAATAAATTGCTGTAAACATTATAAATGTGCTTTCTATTTTGTCTTTCTTTGGAACGTCTAGGTAAGCTGTAAGGTAAGGTATAAGATAAAACTGGAGGGAGCCTACATGAGAATTTTAGTTCAGATCAACTGTAAGGGAACTTCTGAATTTATTCTCCTGGTCATCCCCCTCCCATCACAGATTTTGGGAGTGCATGACCTGGTTTCTTTTCAGAGGAACCCATGAACTCACGAAACGAATTAATTCTTTTCAGATGAAACAGAACTGGAAGATGCTCACCAACTGTTAATGGGCCACAGATTAAGTGTGCCACAAGTCAAGGCCATGGGACCAGACTGGAGCCCAGCTCATGAGACTCCCCCACAAAAATCATGTATGGTGTGTTCACCACATTCTCAGCACCAACGGTTTTTACTTTTAAGATGTGCTTCTTTTGAGTCACAGTACTTTATAATGTGGGTATAAACTCTTTTGTGAATGTAACCTTTTTATTGAAGCTATTGTAGGCATTCATGTGCTGGCCAGGTACAGACTTGCTTACAGTACAAAGGAATACACTGCAATAACCAGCTATAATTGATTTTCCTATGGCAGTTCAGCGTACTGCAAATGGAAAGGACACTCCAAAGGATGTTATTGTTTGTTTGTTTTTTTTAGAAGACAACCACTTCTCATTGGTTGTCTTCTCAGAATCTTGAGAAATAATTTTCTCCAGCACTCTGCCTGAAAAATCTGTTTCCTTTTTTCATCTGCTGGAAGCTTCTGATAAAGAATACACAACGCATTTCTTTTTGTTTCCTACTTCTTTGTACCAGTGTCATCAATTCATGGATCTGTTAGTTGATCTTTACTTTCTTTTCTGTGTCTGGGTTTAAAATTTTAAATATATTTTGAGATCTGCAATACTGATATCTGTTCTAAGAGATTAGGCTCAGAATTCATTTTTAGATATAATTTATTCTAGTCCAAGAGTAAGTCATCTGGAAAAATTACGCATTAAGCTGCTTCAGAATTCAAAGTTTTTTTGTCATGGAACAAAAATCAATGTATTCCCATTGCCCTCTTTTCAGTAAATTTGGGTGATACTGATTATTGGAGATTGATAATATGTATTATGCACAGGATTAATGATAACTTGTTATGTAAAATTAGGGTTGGCATAGACTTGTGACAGGTTCATGGCTCTTCTGAGGCAAGAACTTCATTCAAAGGAAGGAAGTCTCACTACAAAGCACTAAAAAGCTAGAACAGGGCAGGCAGAACACCATCACTGCCTGCAGCCAAGGCACAGGATTGAAGGGTGTAATGCTCCATCTCATTTACTCAAAAATTGCCAGTGAGCTCCAGACTAAAAATCTTATTCCAAACTCTCAGGCTATCTCCTTTCTTATTGAGTTATCTAGATGAAGGTAACAGTACAGAAGAGAGAAATAAAGATAGAGTGGATATGAGTTTTAAGTACTGTTCCTATTAGCCTGAATTCTTATAGCTTGTTTAGGATTGTGAAAGGTGAATGCAGTATTTGGTTAAATGTGATGTGATCTGCTTCTGTAGATCAGTAATGAAAACAGTTCTTCTATAAAAATTAGAGAAGGCAGAAAGAAGCAGGGAGCATGGCACCAAAAATCTTAAACTGTCTTATTACTACAGCAGAAAAATTTTCTATTCTTCATGTCTACTGAAAAATGGGAATACTAGTAAATATCTACAATCCTGTAGCTTGCAGAGGATCAATTTAGTATTACTTTTTTGACAAGTGGATCTTTAGAGAAAAGAGCAATGTAATATCAAAATACATTGTAAGGCTTCAAATACTGGAGAAAGATTTCTCCTAATAGTTCAAGGCAAAGGAACAAAACAACTATCATTCAGGAGGAAATAAGTGTTGACACAGCCATCCTTTCAGGATAAGATCACTACAGCCACTGCTCTGACTGATGTTTGCATAGCTTTAAGTGAGCAAGCGTTTCACTGACATGGGTATTGGCCTGTAGTGTTTTCATAGCAGTATGAAGTTCAGCATAGTCATAAAAACCTAAGCAAGAAGTGGAGCTTCTGTGTAATCCATACTGAGCTCTCTGTTACCAGAGTTAGCTGCTATCAGTAAGAACCAAAAAGTTTAAAGCTGTAGATATGGCTGATGAAAGATCAGAGCCTATTATCAAACCAGAAGTTTACAAATCTTAACTGCACTCAGAAATTATGAGGATAAATATCCTGAAAACTACACATAGATAATGCAAATATTCAGTTTAATTCTGTTTGTCCCACTGTCAAAGCATTATTAATTGCAAGAATTATTTAAATTTTGTGAATATTTGCATTTATAAAGGCTTTGTTAAATATATGCTTGAGCAACTGCTTTTTGTGAATAGCAGGCTCATTTAGTCATTTTTGCTATATATATGATCTCTGATTATATTTCTTTTACATTCATCTGGAGAAAATCATCTTTACAATGTCATTTTCATCAAGAATTTAGTATAATGGTAATTTAATAACATTTTGTTGTAATAACCCTTCATCAATCACTACTTCTCTGTGCTGTCATTGCCACTCTGCTCCCTAAAATTTCACATTTATCTAGGAATAAAAATCTGAAAATACAGATATGAATGATGTATTCCAAGTCTTTCTACTGGGCAGCTGAAATTAGCTCAGACACAACGGAAGAGCAGAGAAGTCCTTCAAAGGATTAAGAGTTTTCTGTGAATGCTATGTTAAACACAATATTCTCAAGTAAAGAAAAACCACCAAACCTCTCCCCCCCCAAAAAATCCAAACCCAAAACAAACAAACAAAAACCCCAAACAAACAAACAAAAACCCCAAACAAACAAACAAAAACCCCAAACAAACAAACAAAAACCCCAAACAAACAAACAAAAACCCCAAACAAACAAACAAAAACCCCAAACAAACAAACAAAAACCCCAAACAAACAAACAAAAACCCCAAACAAACAAACAAAAACCCCAAACAAACAAACAAAAACCCCAAACAAACAAACAAAAACCCCAAACAAACAAACAAAAACCCCAAACAAACAAACAAAAACCCCAAACAAACAAACAAAAACCCCAAACAAACAAACAAAAAAAAAACCCAGGACCAAATCTATATACTAAATATTCTAAAGAAAAATGTTAGTGCTGTACTCCCAATTGTGTTTGAATACTCACAGTATCCCACATCTCATCCTTTCTTTCAAATTGGAATAGCAGTGAATAGTACTATGAGGTTTTATGGCCCTTTTATCTGATGCCGTTTGGGAATGTAGATAAGTTACTCAAACATGGCTTGAAGTGTTCTGCGACTGTTAATCATCTCAGAATATTTGTTTGTTTCCTGTTGTTCTTGTAGGGTTTTTGTTTGTCAGTTTAATATTAGTTAAAAAAAAAAAACCCTACTGATGTTGCCAAAGCTATTTTAAGCTATGAGAACACAATACATTTGAAAGTTTAATTGCTTGCTGAATAATGTAAGCTGTCAAAATAAATACTCAAGGTCTTTTAATTTAAAATTAAATAAAAAAAAAAAAAAAAAAAAGGCAACTGAAATGATGAGGGGGAAAACTATGTTCTACCTACTGCCTTCCCTTAACACAAACACGATACCCACACAGATCAAGGATTTGAAACTCACCACAGCCACAACCTCTTATCTCAGAGACACCCCTGTGGACTTTCTACAAAACACCAACCCTCTGAAACATCACAATTCCTCATTTTGGTCTGATGATAGAAAGGGGTTATGAAATCTAGGAGAAGATTTCAAGAGAGGGCATCCACCTAGAAGCCTGCTGTCTGCTGATTTTGGATTTGAGGGGAAAAAGTTTCTCATATTGATAGATGAGAAACCATCCATAAACCAGAGATTGTAAAAACATGGCCTATAGTGCAATGCTGTTTCTTGAGCTGATACAGTTAATTGAGATATGTAGCTAGCTGGATTTACCAGATGTACTAAAGGGTTACTGGTCCTGCTCAGGCAGAACAACCTCCAGCCTGCTGGCTGTGGCTGGAGGGAGAGTCATGGAGTGGGACTTTTTTAGAGGGTACAAGGGTATTTGGTTACATTTTTTTAACAGGCTGGTGAATTACTTTCTTTTCCACATGTTAACATTGCTAGTCACATACACTAGTCAGATTTTAGCTTCCTTTAAGCTGACATGGTGACAGTGCTGTGTTTTAATATGGGTTCTCATCTGAAGATGGCATTTTTCATCAGGAAAGTCTTCTATTTAACCTTTTTTTCAGACTCTCAAATCTACCTCAGAACAAGTTTCCTTGAAAAAAGTTTTAAATGAAAAAGGTTCCTCTAACAGATTGCTTTGTAGAATACTGAAATGTGATAAATTCAAAACTTAACTGTATCTCAATAACTTTACATTGTTTTTCACTAAATGTTAGCGTTATGCATTGCTATTTTTACTGGTGAAATGGATGCTTAGTAAAATAACTCGAATATGATTTTAGTAGTTTATTTTACTTTTAAAATCATGATGGCCAATTGCTTTTTGTACTGAAATATCTTATCAGTCATTATTCCACTTGTATTTTAATGAAGCAGCTTGACACCAGCAAAATAGAGAACACATAAGGAGACACTTCACCATATACTGCATTACTGAAATGCTAGAAGAGCACCTAAAATAATAAATTCAATCATTATAAAATGAAAGATGATGCAATATTCAAATTTTTATAATCCTAAAGAACATCCTGGGCACTCAGGTTCAAATGTCTTTGGAAACTCATTTTGCAGGGAGGACAAAAATATTTGATTCAGGTTCAGTTTAAGTAGAGGTTCACTATTTCCTTCAGAACAGAAACTAAGAGTTTTGATGGGTTCAATCAAAACATGATCTTATCAAAATATAACCTCCTTTTTTGTCTTTTTTTTTTTTTTTAAACTTAATATTCTTGCTGTCTATTCCCATCAGGATATACCTTAATTAGGTCTTCACTGAGTGGATATAGCTAGTCTGTATACTGACTCACTCTTGATTCTCTTACGAATATGCAAGAAGGTGTCATTTCAGTCTAAAACAGAAACATTTCCCCTGAGCTCAAACACAACTGGACCCTTAGAGGGATGTAGAAGTGTTAGCTAATTAGTTTTTTATTGGATTTCATTTTAAAATGTCTTAGCATGTCTGAATTCTGTTTGAAATACAATAGGGAGGAGGATAAGAAAGTAAATGAGTAAGGAATCTCTTACCATGGTGTTTCTAATTTGGATGCAGCCAGAGTGAACCGCACATGTCATATGAAAGCTTTCATATGCTGTAGTCTGATGGTAATGCTAAGGACCTAAGTGTTGAATAGATGTTTTGGGCAATTTCATCTGAAGAAAAACTGCTTTTATGGGTTCTTCAAAGCAATTTAAATCATATGAGTTTAAAAATAAAACGCCAAACAGTATGTTTTGGAAGGACATCAACAAATTCATACTCTCAAGAATTTATAGCTTTTCCTATATGGCCACAATTTCTTCACAGAAAATGTATAGCTCCATTTGTAAAAGATGGTCTTTTGTTAGATGGTGAATTGACCCTTTCAGAGGGAGCTAGTGTCCTTCACTGGTCCTGTAACCCGAACCTAAGTCTTGGAAATGATATGTGAGTAAGCAGTGCATGACAGGAAAAGGGGCAGGAGGAGCCATGGAGATATACAAGCTACTGGAGGTAAATGCAAGTGGAGAATAAAAACATTTTTGAGAATGTCTCTATGAAGAGTATTTCCTTTCTCAGTAACAGTCAGAATTCAGCTATGCCTTAGCCAACTTATAGAAAGTGGGATAATTTCTTCACTGAAACGTTCATATATCTGACCTTTAAAAAAAAAAGTAAGATATATGGCCATTCCTAATTGGAAGGTAGAAGGCTTAAAAATATTGCTTTTTTTTTTTTTTTTTTTTTCCAGCAAGACATTGGGAGAAGTTCAAAAGATTAGGGAAACAAGAAAGCTGAAGAAAGTAATTTGAGGAAGTCGTGATGCCTTGAGCTAGAAAGCAACAGATTTGTCTGAAATCTGGAGAAAGCAACAAAGGACTTTAATTTAAACCTGGTGGTAAAGACATGCTTATGAGATCTGAGGCAAGTGGAGAGAACTTTTGAACTTCTACTTCCCTGGGGAAGGAGGAATGATTTAGCTGAGGACTAAGATACCTCAGTCAAGGGAATAACAGGATCCACATCCTGCCATTAAATATTCAAGATGAACATGATGTCACCATTTGCTTTTCTGCATAGATTCCAGCAAAAAACCCCTACTGATATGAGGCCGTAGTATCTGGAAAGAGAGGATGGTTTTTAGTGTTGTTTTTATATAGTGTAAGCTTACAATAAGATTTTAGAAGATTAAATATTTCTATTTGAACCTAGAAATGGAAAACAAGGAGAAAAATGGGTGCTTTATGTACCTGAATACTATGCCTGGTATACTTAAAGGGGACTCCATAGACATATTATTTACTTTCAGTGGCATATGTCACTTTACAAAATGGAAAACTGCCAACAAAGAGGAAATATTCATGTCTCTGAATGTGGCTAGAGTATTAAACAGTAAATGCTACTATTAAACTCTGCAGAAGCCAGGTAACAAGAGCTTTACAAACTAAGACAGTGCTAACAGAATTTAACCCAAGAATCTCAAATCTAAAGTTAAAAATGGGAAAATTCATCCTTAATGTCATTCTTCCTTGGAACTCTCAAGCTTGAAAGCAAGAATAAGCAAATATATACACCTTAAAACCAGCATCATGGCTTGTTTCCCCAATGCCTATTCCCCAGTTTAAACTGTAAAACTGTATCTTCCCTCAGATAGTTCGGTGGGCAGCAATCAAGGAATCAAGGTCCTTGTTGTTTTGGTTTTTTTTTTAGTTTATGATTCTTGCACAAACACTAATGTAGATTCAGGGCTAACTAAAAAGCAGTGAGTTCAGACTGCAGTCTTTTCCACAGGATGTATTAATACATTCATAGCTGGCTGCCTGTTTTCACTCTGTCATAGGAATGCACCACATATGAAACTTGTATTCCCTTGGCATGTCTGATTTAAATTGGCAAAAGAATTCAGAATTTGTTATAGAAAATAGATATGTGTGTTTTCAGACACAGAGAATAGGAAACTAGACTGGAAAAAAAAACCAAACCAAAAACTGTAATCAAAATGTATCTTTAATGTAAGTTGGAAAATTCTCTTTGGCTGGTGTTATTCATGACGAAGTGAGTTTTTAGGGGTTTTTTTTCTGATTCTTTAATGCACCTATGAAAACAATTCCCAGAAGTGCTTTGTTTTTTCCTCCTTGTTGATCATTTCCCGATACCACCTTTTCTTCCTCCTCCTTAAGCAAACAAAAACTGCAACCCCTCTTATCAGACATAGAAGCCTCATCTTGTAATGTCTGCAAATCTCCATCTGATTGCAATTGATCAACACAACTCCTCATTATCTTCCCCTTTGATCTCTGCTAAATAGATTACAAGTAACACTATGTGCTTTAACAGCTATTTTCTCCACTCTGTCCTTCCTCTGTAAAAGTATACCAGCGCTGTCTGTCTTATGCAAGAATTCCTATTGAATGATTTTTTCAGTATTCAGAGATTTTATTTCCTACTTGCTCATACTCCAGCACTCTTTGTAACCCAGGTCTTCGTAATTAAATCTAATCTACAGCTGGCATTTTGAAAGCAATACCACTGGCACTGTCTGCAGAGCAAATTTATGCGGAAATAGGATATTTTCATTACAATGTCTTGTCTCAGTTTTGACCAGAGCTCTTGTCAATGTTTTCCCAAAACACTCTCCAAGCTCATACAACACTGGGTGATAGACAGTAGGTCTCCAGTGCTATACTGAGTTTTTCTACCTGTGAGTAGCAAGTATGGTTCACTGGGTTTCAGATGTTTTCATAGCAGAGGTTGCTATTATGTGCACCACTTCTGGCTATGGGGAACAGACCTCAGCCACAACTAAGTACATTTGATTCTTCTTTATTTATTATTTTTTTTCTCTACATAGCCTGATTGCTGCCATTTCTAGGGCTCTGTAGCACATTGGCATGGATGGCAGGTGCTGCTCCTGGCATAGCTCCTACAGAAGTCATATCCAACACTTCTATTCTGTGGCCAGCTGGCCCAAGGAAATAACTTTAAGTTTTTAATGTTTTTGTTACTGTACCTTTATGCCACACACAGAATCCTGCTAGTGGCATTCTCAGCACACTTTTTGTTATTATGACTTGAATTCCTGCAGCAACCAGTCTTTCTCAGAGTTGCCTGCAGTTTCCTGTGCCAGTAAAGCCCAATTTGGTCTTTGTTTTTTTCTGTCTCAAAAGTGCATAAAGTACCTTACCTATAATGAAACTTCTCCTTGTTTCCCAATTCTTCCTTAGCTGTCAGAGGAAGATCATTAGGAAAAGATCCTGCAGGTACAGAACTCTGTGGTCTCTTTAGAGACATAAAAGCAGAACAGTATACAAGTTCACTGGAAATATTTTTTTCCTGATGGCTTACAACAAATGTGCCACTGCCAATGCTAAAATCAAGACCAAAGTCTTAAGCCTGGCTGCTGCCAAAATCCTCCTTTATGGTTCCAACATTTCAGCTGATCCAGAGCCTTCCTACCCTCAAGTAGACCAACACTCCTGCCCAACCTGGTGTCATCTGCAAACTTGCTGAGGGTTCACTCTATCCCCTCATCCACATCATTGATAAAGATATTAAAGAGAACTGTCCCTATTACTGAGCCCTGGGGAACACCACTTGTGACCGGCCACCAACTGGATTTACCATTCATCACCACTCTTTGGGCCTGGCCTTCCAGTCTTGTTTTTTACCCAGCAAAGAGTATACCCATCCAAGCCATGAGCAGCCACTTTCTCCTTGCCTGTTTTCTGGTGCAGTTTTTCATTTCGGAACTACTTATAGATCCATTTCTGGTTAGAATTTTATCAGAATTTAATGCTATCCTCAAGTAATTGCTCTAGGGAATACACACCCAAATGAATTGAACTTCACTGAATCATTCCCTGATTTTGCAGTTTATTCAGCTGAAATTCAGAGGCCTGGATTCTTGCTGCACCACTACATACATGACATCGCTTTAAGTTCACCATTTCTCTGTCAAGTCCAGGTTTTTGTTTTCTTTCTGAAATACTCACTTGATATGTTCAATATTCATTTTAAACTAATAGGCACAGCTCATGCCCACCACAGAGTGCAGGGGGTGACCATTTCTTTTCAGTTAACAACTGAGAGATGTTTACATGTTGCGGTTGTTAAGGAAACTACTCTGCATGCTATCTTATTTGCTGTGAGTTTGGAAAAAACATTATTTTCTTTTTATCTTAATATAATTATTTGTTTTTTATATATATCCACAAAACTACTATAGGTGGTCTCATGCCTATTCCTATTTTCAGTGTTTGCTGTTTGAAATTGTAAAGGCGAAGTCCATAAGCAGAATTTACAATAGAAAAGTTTATTACATCTGTAAAAAAAATTATGAGGCGAGTCCATCAACTCAAATTTACTCCCCTGCTGGAAAATAAGTACTCAACCTCTTCACTGTGCTCCTCATTTTATAAGTCTTAAGGGAATATATATTCCTTGTCTTCCTTTTTTATGTGTAGAAAATGGTCCCATAAGAGTCTATTATATTGTACTAATAAGAACTACATCCAACTATCTACACCATTAAATCGTGTCCAGTAAGTCTTTTTTTTTTTTTTTTTTTAATGAGTGAAATGTATTTTTTTTCATCTCCAAAGAGGCGTTTCTTTCACTGCCTGTTTCTCCCAATATCTGATCTTTGGTGGATCGGCTTAGGCCAGTTTTTTTTTTTTTTTTTTTTAATGAGTGAAATGTATTTTTTTTCATCTCCAAAGAGGCGTTTCTTTCACTGCCTGTTTCTCCCAATATCTGATCTTTGGTGGATCGGCTTAGGCCTCACTTGTAGAGGTGATTTCTTCAGGTTACACTTGCGTATACCATCACACCGACCTGCATGCAGAACAATAGAGCACCTTCATTTTCCATGCACACGATTCTGTTTAGCGTTACAAATCCTTCCTCCTCACTTCCCGCTGCCACCCTCACGGGCCCCGACACCTGCCTCTCCTCGCGCTCCCTGGTGTGCTGCCTGCAGCACACCATGCCGACAGGGAGCCCTGCTTCTTCATGCTTCTCTTGCGCTGACACTTCTAAATGCAGCTCAGCTCCTTCCAAAGATGCGTCTCACACCTCTTGTCTGGAATCCATGTGTTGTTCAGACCTCAGTCTTTATGCTCTTCACCTGAGGCCCTTTTGCCGCATCTGGCGAGTTTCTTTCCGAGTATTGGCACATTTTTATGAATTCAAATGACACGACTGGCACTTTGAGTGAGCTTAGGAACAATTCATTCTGATGGACAGCGTCTAACAGCTTCTCTCTTGCTGTATTACACCCTCAAAAAGTGAACTTTAACATCAGAAAAGTTTTCAGAAAAATAAGCAACAGGATATTTTGAAGACTACCACTGAAAACACCAGACACAAATATTTCCTAGTTGCTTTATGATTTGTTTAATTTTATTTGCATTGAGTATTGAGTTGTTTATTTGTCTTTAAAAAATAGTAGGTACATGTTTTTTTCTTAGTGATTAATTACATCTTTCTGCTTTATCTCATGGCTGATGTCTTTACGTTGTTGGATATGGAATATTTAAAACTACAAAGCCAGAAATACACCCTATATTTATCCATGTCTTCTGTAAAATTTGTGCACAGGTATTGTTACAGTCTCTAGATATAAACTGAAAAACATCTGTTTTTTCACTAAATTATCACTTTCCAGAATTATAGCTATTTACCTTGTGGGTTTTTTCTTTTAAAATTTCTTCCTCGTGATAAGTTTTATCTTTTTGCAGTTTTGCAAGACACGGAAAAAAAAAAAAAAAAGGAACATTTCTTAAAGAAGGATTGACAAAACAATCTTTGTACACAGTCCTAAGCAATAACATCCACCATCTCTAACAGAATTGCAACACTGCAAAAATCCAGATTATAACTGAAGTTAAAAACCAGGTGCTCAAAATATGCTTCCCCAGAACTCCTTAAATTGTAATAAGGAAATAGACAACTTCTTAAAATGTTAATTGTTATCTCTGTTTTTTTCAGTCTAGCAGCGGACAGACACTGTGATTTATGAAGCCTTTTTGATGAAGTTATTTCATGACTTCTGTCACACAGATTTCAAGGTAGTCTGGCTCTGGAATTATTTTCATGGACTTCTCTTATCTGCTGTTCAAAATAATAATAATAATAATAATAAAGCTTCTTCTATTTCTTTGGAGTGAAACATCTTTTATCTCCTGAAAATAGCTGAAACATCCAACAGGAAGGGGAGGAAAATAACTAACATGTTGAGCTGAGTGAAACTAAAACAATTGGAAAGTAATTTACACTAAATTATTGGTTATATTGAACTTCTGCTTCTTTCATCTTCAGAAAAAAAAAGAATCAAAGCACTTTATATCTTTCCAAGGTACCTCTGGTATTGCATATTTCATTATCATGCAATCATTCCATTCATTTCAGTTGCCTCCTTTTCCTCCGCAGAGCCCCAGGGAGGATTTATGTTTGGGGAGCTGTGAAGTGTAATAGAGCCGTATCAGTCCCTTACATGTGGTGCACAAAGGAAGAGCTCACTGGCAGGGAGCAGGTTGTGCCCCATTGTGCCTGCTCGTTGCTGTGCCATTGTGTTTCGATGATGGCTGTGGCCAGGTTCTGGAGCACAGCTGTATGCAGTGGCGCACCAGGGACCTCGGGGGTCCCTGCACCCAAAAGTCTTGCTGTGTTTCCTTTAACTGGGCGGCAAAGGTGATGAGCAATATCATTCTGGATCTGTTCTGCCCTGGAGATGAGTGAAGTTTAATATCTGTTCTTGAATGTTTGATGACTTACTGAAAATGAGCTGATGTTTTTCATTCTTTCACATAATTGGCATTAATCGGTCACCTTTGCAGAGACGTCAGGATCTCACTATGCATGCAAATATCTGCTGCTATAACCTTAAGGGTTCTTCCCTTCACCTTAGATCTGAAATACACCAAATTTGCTATGAAAAACTCTTATGCTGTCTTTGAAGCACTTCTCCTGAGGTCGAACACAATACCTGCCTCAAGGCTATCGAAGACCGAGTGTTGCTTCTGCCTTTAAAGGAGTTGAATATTGACCAAGGTTTCTAAAAAAGACAATGATACATTTGATAGAAGGGACTCCAGACCAGTTTTTATTTTCCATTATAATTAGCAAGCCATAACCTAACTGAACCGTCTCAATTAGCAAATAAATTTATTTTTAACCTCAGGGAATAATGCACATACTGTTGCTAACCAAGTAACTCCTCATCCTGCCCTTCAGGTGAGCTTCAGAGATTATTTTTAGGGGACAATTTCTTGCCATAGTGGATATGTACACTTTTGTGCACGGTTTAGGAGAGTTGTTCTCTGCCATGTGGCAGTCGTGAGAGACAAGCTGTGTCCACCTGCTCTGAACATTTTATCCCCAACACAATTTATCCCCGAAAAGGACAGCAGGGCAAAGGATCAATCTAAGGGCTTTAATGACTTAACGCATGGTACACAGGCCTGTAAAGAAACACATTTTTGCAGAAGTAATTATGTAGTTAGTATTATAGCTGGTAATCAACTACTACTGCCTGTTTGTGGGGTTGATTGTAAGTGATGGCCCTTTGATTTATAATACGTAATTTAAATTCCAGCAAAACAACTTTTAATTCAGTAACAGGCAGAAAGAAATTGTATTTTCATCAATGAAATAATAATCTTCTTTCAAGCCAGATAATAAAATACTAAGCCAACATGACTTTCATATACTTTGAACCATCCATGCACACTCTTGATGATTACTCCTGGCAATACTATTTTCTCATTTTTCATTTGTATTGCTACTTTATATCCTTCTTACAACCATTTTGCCACTGTATTTTTTACTTTATTGTGTATGACTCGCCACTCTTGCAGAAACTGTTAGAATCTAGTCATGTTCCTACAAAGGAGAATAAGTGGCAGATACAGGAAATTGACGCTTTCACCTCAATCTTTATTAGGAAATTAAATTATTTTAAGGAGTAGCAAATGCTGAAAAACCTCAGATCACGACGGTTAGGAGTATTTTCAGTTTGAAAATTAATTTTATGTTAAACGTTGCACAGTTGTTGAGACAAAGAACTAAAAAGATCAGTCTGTTTCAGTATTGTCCTTCTTCTTAAAAGTCTTCATTTTTCCAACAAGTCTATACTCATCCTTGGTATTTGAAGATACTGTAGTTAAAAGTGTTCCATCATAGATATGTAAATGGGGACAGGCATTATCAAACTCAGTTTACAAATGAATAACCTCAAACATGAAGTGTCTAAAATTCACTGCAATCAAAGCTGAGGAAATTACCTGGTTCTCATAATAACCAATTTAATGTCATACCCGTTGAACCATACTGCTTCTTTGACACACTAGTGAATCAGAGTGCTTAAGGTGCTCCTGTAATTATACATTCACAAGTTTTCATATGAAATAGTTTGTTTGATAATTATACAAAGGATGATGAGCCTGTTGTGAAATCCATTTGCATGTTTCTGTCAACTTTGTGTCATTGAAACTTCATATAGTATTATGGGCATTTTAAGCATCTGTGAAGTTAAGTGTTTTTCTTTTAGAGAATAAAAAGCAGGTTGATAGTTTTCCCTTTCTAATACTTACATATGAAAGTAATTTTCTTTTCTTACTAATGATTATTATTTTTTAAAGGTATATTTTGAGAAACTAACAAACACTTATCATAGCCAGTTTCAAGCCTAAAAACATTCATGAATTATGCTTGCAAGAATGGTATAAAACATCTTTTGCAAAGATGAAGATAACTCGCAGAAACACAGGGTACTTCTGTCTCTGTTAATTATTACTTTGCAGCAATTTTCCTCTGCAAGTACCTAAAGACTAAGAGTGGTAATACAAAAAAAAAAAAAAACCACCAAAAAAAACCCCCAAACCACCACCACCAACAAAATGCAACAAAGAGAAGAAGAGGAGTAATGGAAGGGACAGAGGGAGAAAGAAGCAGCTGAATTAATATGAAGACTCAAGCTACAGAATTCCCACTGTTAGTGATTTGATACAATGTAGAAAGTCAAGGATCAGAGTATTCATACAGGTTAGTTCTTCTCAAGAGGGTAATCTTCTTCATGACAAGAGTTCCCATCTCAAGGTTGACTCACAGGAAGAGAGAGGAGGTTGTTTTCCCCATCTTGTATGCAGGTAAGAGGCCCCTAAAACATTAGAATGTGGTTTTTATCTCTTTATCATTGTAATTTAATCAGAATTGGGTAAAGGCAGATAATACATCAGATGTTAATAAAATCTCCTCTGGTGAAACAAGACAGTATAGAAATGCATGCTTGAAAAAGACGTAAATAAACTTTCCTCGTAGCTTAAAGTGCCAGACATGTATTTTATCTTATTCTGAGTTTTGCTGGAAGACTGAAGTCATGCAGAACATAGGCTCTGTAGAGATGGAGATCTCTAGGAAGTTTGCATTGCTGTTGCTAACAGCTGATTGATACCTGCAGAGATAATCACATTTTAATGCAATTTATAGAGTCATGCGTGCCACAGAAAGTTCAAAAATTAATTAACAAAACATCTAAAATACAAATTAGATAAATAATGAATTTAATAATTGATGTATTGTTGGTTTAAATTATTAAGAAAAAAATGGTGGCATGAGACCTTGCATATTCTTGCTTTCAAAGACAAGCTGACATTTTTTCCTCCTCCACTTCTTTCTTTTTTCAAATGAAATAAGTTATTTGTGAAAGTGTTCTGGTTGATGGAACTCTGCCAGTCTATTTTATTATAGCACATTTTAATTCACAAAGAAAGAAAAGGTTATTGCATGTCATATCTGTATTATACTTGACAAGCTGTAAAGCATGTATCCTTAAAGGAAACAGAAAGTGATATATCAGATTACCTTTCCATTATGGACAAAAAGAGCTGAGATGCTGGATGGCACAACAGTGATGAGTGGACACTGACATTCAGTGGTAATTGCTTATTTTTTGTATTTAATTCCCAGGAGAAAAAATGTTATATACACAGTTCCACAGGAAGACTTGGAGACTGATGTAAGTTTTGTCCTCATCCCTGGGGAAAGCTATCACACCATTGTTGGACTCACCCAACTTGAACTAGAGAGGAACTCTATAAAAGTAAGCAAATTCTTGTTAATCTGACCAAAGCCTTTATCCATATGTAATGTGGTTGCACACAATTTTGATGAAAATAAAATAAAATTTTGAAATCTTTTTCCCATAACACATAAATAGAAAAAAGTTTTCAATTTTAAAAGATTTTTCCAACTAGAAATGTCCATGTATTTATGCAACAGTATAACAATGACCTAATTTTATTAGGATCTCTGAATACTACGTTAATATTGGTATTTTCTGTATACTAAACTCAGGAAAAAATTGTTCTATCTACCTGTGAAATTTGCTCACGCACAGAGCAGACTAGGCCTATTTTTTTCACTTTGATATTAATTGGCTGGAAAGAATTTAATTCAGATACTGCAGGGTAAAAGTAATCTCCATGCATATTCACCCTACGCCATGCAAAGATAAAGTCATGCAGGTACCAATTAAACTCATAAATTAAAAATTATCAATGTGTAAATTTTTCAGGACACTGGGGCCTGATACTCTAATCTGGTTTCCATTATCTTCACAATGATTTTTATGTGCTCTCGAAATTTTACTTCTACATACAGCCACAAAATGCAATGAATTGCAATATTTTAATATTGCAATATTTTAATACTGGATCAGAAATTACTAAAAACTATGAGCTGAAAAAGAAAAGAATCTGGGGGACACCAATTCTTTTAAAAAGGAATAAATTAACAGCAAGGAGAAGCAAGCATTCTGTGTAGTTTTAAGATTGACAGAACCCAAAAAAAAAAAAAAAAAAAAAGAAAGACTGGATATTCACAATATTTCATCTTTGCAGCAGAACATTTTATTAGCTGAGTTTTATGGCCCTGTTTGCAATAATGAGCATGAACAGCACAGTGTCCAGATTAGCAGGCATCAGTGCTACCATAAATCTTTTTAAAACAAGACAATTCTTCAAAGAAACACTAAACTTGTCAGTAGTCCACCTTTTAAATAACATTTGGTATTAATTTTAGTGCCACAGAAAGAAATCTTAGAAGCAAGTCTTTCTGCTTGAAGAATCATATTTAAACTAATACATTCAGAATAGAATTTGGAGACAAAATCTATAGTCCTGTAATGTGAACAAGCCAGAATACAATGATCTCTTTTGAACTAGAAGGAAATTGAAAAGAATTAGACAATTTTGTCATTTGGTTTGTTTGTCTTGGCAACAGAACACCCTGGCATATCACCAGGAAAAGAGATTCATAAATATGCAAGATTTTAAATAAAAAATGGGAACACATATGCCAAAAGCACTGCAGAAAGTTTTGGGAAACACCTGCATCAATACTTCTATCATTATGTGAGCCTGCAATTTTAAGATCCTGAAAAAGCAGCGTACTCGTTTTAATCATGCTTATTTGTACAGTTTCATTGATTTAATTGTAAATGTTTATTAACAAACAATAAGAAGTGGTACAACCAAGTCTCAAAAAGCCGAGGTGCACAAATGCAGTGTAAATCACACATTAAGACATGATACATCATGACAGGTCAGAGGCCCTAGAAGTATAAAAATGCTGCAGGAAAAAACACATGGAGTTTTCTTCCTGCCCTTTTGGATTCGCTGAAAGGCCATTCAAAGAAATTTTGTGTGAAGGATCAAAACAGAATTAGTTACCCACTGATTCTTTCTCCCCACAAAATATAAAGGGCAAAATTTATCAACATATTTAAAATGTCTTTCTTAGTAAGAACTGGTTCATTTTGGAGGCTAGGATTATTCCTTAGGAACTTTTTACTGGAATCAGCTTCAAGAAATCAAAGAGAAAGACAAATTTGTGCCTTTGAGACATTCGTTGGGTCAGCATTAATCTTCTGGCTTTTTCAATGTGCTATGAAGTCTTCAAACACTTTTGAATGCTGCATCTATAGCATCTGAGGGACTGGACCTGTCAACCCTATTCAATCACATAGTTGTCAAATGGACCTCGGGTGCTGTTGTTCTTGGCTCTTGGATATTTATTTGCATGTGAAAGGGCAAACTTGGCCTCTGTATATGCAAGATTCTGCACACTATAATTTATAGATACACTTCATAACATTTACATTTGCAAACCAGATACCAGTATTGAGCAAATAGATGACCTTGAGTACCTCTAGCTTCGTCATCTACCTGCTGGTTTCCACCACGTGTTTTTTTTTTAACCTGATAGTGCCCAAGATTACTGGTTTGTGGTGGGGTGCTGTGTGGGTGGGTGATGGTTTTTTGGTTTGGAGGTTGTTGTTGTGTGTTTAGGTGGTGGGAGCTGGTTATGTTCACATTTTCAAAGGTCTCTTATTCCTGTTTCTATTTATGGACTAAGAGGAGGTTTGATGAACTGTAAGACCTTTTCATGTGAGGAACAAGCTGTGCTTCTGTAGAATGTCAACTCCTTTGACCAGCAGAGAAGCAAAGGGAGACCTGATTAGTTGGAAATTACTTCCTTTCAGGTAGTGAGGACCCATTTTGAAACTTCTTACCTGACTGGTCTATTTTGGCTGATGCTTATGTCCTCCAGTAGGAACATCACTCTATCTATACCCATGGATTGTGCTTTGTTTCTCTACCTGCTTTGTTTTCTGCTGCTTTAATCCACTGAGCATATATAAGGATACCCTACAACAAGTCCCAAGCAGATGTCAACAAACTGTATCCATCTGAGTTGCAATAAGTTAAACTTGTTGATCTTTCATCTTTGCTTACCCTCTTAGGAGCATAGACTCCAAAAGCCTGACAGCCACACATCCAGAAGCCGAGCAAAGTATACAGATTTTATTCTAATGGCTGTGAAAAGGAACACCTTTTATTAATACCTCTGTAAGGTAAGATAATTTAATATCAGCTTTCTGCTTACACAAATTGCTATGTGTAGTACTTGATGGGAAAGAATTTGGTTGCACCTGGCAAGTCTCTCATTTCTCCCTTTGTTCTCCTCAGAGCTGGAAGCTGTGAATGTTTTTTCAGTTTCATATAGAGTGCACTGAACCTGCCATAACAAAAATATTGTTACTGATAACCTGAGAGATTGGGATAGCTCCCCCCAACAATAGATACAATTAACCTTCGCATGGAAGTAAGCATCACTCATTTGTGGCAATATTTTCAAAAATGTGCACGGTAACCGCAGTTCTAACGTACCGCAATGATTATCCTTAATGATTATCCTTAATCATTTGTTGGTTTTGAAAATCTTTCTTGCTACATTGCTTCACCTAGATCTCTGGTGTTTCCTGCTGGCACATCTTGGTTCAGGTGTTTGAAGGGTTAGTGGCTGAAGAAGTTTGTGTTCTGCCAAAGCTGCATGGGATGGTTGCCTGGTAACGATACCTGTGGCTTAAAAAGTATTTCGTCAGGCATATGCCTGTTTCTACCTCTTTTTAGGGGACGGCCAAGAATTATAAAGAAGATGTATTTTATTTAAGGGGCCTAGAATATCTAGAAGAACTGTTACCTGAGAAACAAAGCTGAAAAGGAAATGCTGTGATACCGATGTATCATTGGAGACTGCCTTCAGTAAACCACTGCAGAATTAAATTAACTTCAATTTTAACACTCTAGATAGCTGCCATGAGAAAATAACCTGCTTCTAGCTGCTTGCTGGGAGTCCCACCCCAGCCAAGTACTTTGGGGAGCAGTTAGGCGTAAGGTCCTCCGCGTTCTGGCCTCAGGGGGCATTCCAATGTGTTTAAACATCATCCAGCTGGACCATATGTTGCTGTCTGCAGCTGTAACACTCACTGGGCACTACACCAGTCTCCTCTATCAAGGGAAGACACACCACCACACGTGTGAGAGCTTGGTGACAGGTTCTGCACAACTCCCATTGCTCCTCTGTGGAAGACAAAATTACTGTCTCATACCAACAGTGCCCAAACCCACAAACTGACCGAAGCCGTATCAGTTGATCAGATAAGACTTTTATTAAGTTTCTGTCAGGGGTGGCTGGGACCTCTATTATTGCCTCCTCATCTTAGCTGTTCCACCATTTTACTAGTAGGTTTATTCCTGTGTCTATCCACTTGTCAGGGGTGGGGAGGAAGTTACATTCTTCAGTAACTAATAAAAGCTAAACAATGAATAATTGACAGAATTAGATAGACAGAAGGTGTATTTTGCCACTTAATGACATCATAGGCTATTACCACGGCTGTCACACTGCACTCTGGAAAACAGTGAGCACCTGCGAAGGGTCTGAGGGTCCTTGTTAAAGAAAGGCTTTTACAGCGTTCCCCGTTCCATGAGCAGAGGTCTGCTGCTCCCGAAGGATAAACGCTACTTGAGCTTGGATAAAAAAGTGAGGTACTACAGAACTGCAGAATAGCTGCAGTAGGAAGGGATCTCTGGAAATTGTCTAGCCGAACTCCACCACTCAGAGCAGGTACAGCTAGAGCATGTTGCCAAGCACTTTATCCAGTCCTTATCTCAGACGAACTCTAGTCCATAACATCTACTCTTTTCAGGCATCTCTTGAGTCCTAAGGAGCTCGCTCCGGCTGACACCATAAAGCCAGATGTGGCAAGGTTGAAAGGAAGAGATAGGGTCTTATAGCCGAATTTCTTGTTTATTGCAGTCAGAGATGTTTGCCTAAAAATTGTGGCATCAAGTCCTGTAACTTCTGGTTCATTACAGCAAATCTTTTAGGCTGACATTTTAATCTTGACTTTAAAACTCCAAGTGACAGAGACGCCAGAATATCCCCTGGACAAATTATTCTAATGATTAATTACCCCTTCTGGTAAGAAAAAAATAAAAAAATAAAAAAAATAAGTGCAGTATCTGAATTTTGCAGGAATGGATCTTGCTATGCATATCTGACAGATTAAAAAGACTTCTGTTGTGAGGATTTTTCCCCCAGATAAATATTTATGGACCAAGATACTCATATTTTTATATGCTCTTAGATAAGATACATCCAGTAGCAATCACAGCATAGTTTTCTATGCAATTTTAAAAATTATTGAATCACTATTTTACTGTGCTACTATTTAAGTAGATGTGTTATGATCCACCGCAGTGTATGCTATAAAGAGCTGAAAGGAAAGTAAGCAGTGCTGGTTAGCTACTGTGAAGTGGGGGGAAAAAATCTAGCTTTTGCAGTGAAGTTTATCCTCAAATCTCCTGTGGCCAGAGTTCACATTTTCTACATTTTGTTGTCATTAAATGGAATCTTAACCTTGGGCATAAAATTATCTCAAATAAACAGCTGCTTCAAATAAATGTAATGCTTGTGTGCTCAACCCTCGCAGTTCTTTTATTTTTTTTATTGCTAACCCAGTTTAATCCAGCCTTACTCATATTTTATAATTGCAGCACCCGAAGGGTGAAGCGTGCGCATGTCTGGGGATAACTCTATTCCATCCAGTGAAATGGACCCATGCAAGCAGAGTATAGACTCCATCATACCCTAGGATCTGTCACTCCCCTCTTTCCTGACTCCCTCCCCATGCCAAAATACTTCAATCGCATCAACAGAATCCTGAAAAAGAAGGAGCCTGGAAATATATTGAAGTTATGACAGCAGACTTCTGACACAGTCTGCTCTTACCTTCTTATATATCAACAAGAGTAATTTACTTCTTCGGGAAACAACACCGGGTGTTGAAAATTGGCTAACTGAATTCTTCTGAAATTCGTAACTTCCGAATAATGCTGAAATTATAATAATCTCTCAAATTGCTTTCTTATTTGAATACAAGACCTACACCCTTCTAGCTAAAAGCAGATACCGAAAGTCTTCATGGACTTTCTTCCTAAACATCCACAAGCAAATAAGGAACTCACAGTAATCCAAATCTGGGAAACTCAATATCAGACAGTAAGCATATCTGTCAGTGGTCATCCTGTCATCTCCTCTCCATGGCTGAATACTGAGCGGTAATACCTGTGCTGCTTGTCTCTGGAGGACACTGCCACAGCCACAGCTGGTTCTTGTGAGAGAAAACTCTTCAGCACCAATCACTGCCTGCTGCTGGAGACATATTACTGGGCTGGATGGAATGCTCTGAGCCACCAGGCTAGCTTCTACCTTCTCATGAAGGCCTCTTAAAACAGTTTTCTGAATAGATAAGGCTAGCAACGTTCCAAACTCGCTGAAGGCTCTGAAATTTCACCTGTTGGCCTCAGTGTTTATAATTTCTAAGAAAATTAATTAAGCTTTCTCTGGGCCAGTCTCCAATGAGCACCATCTGATGAGCTGCACTGGTAGGCTGCCTGCAGCCGTAGCCTGCCTCTCTCTCTGCCAGCTGTATCAGCCACGTGCTGTATCACAGGTAGGCAAACATTTACCTTTGGGAAATCAACATCAGCTAATTACTATTTACATTTTCAATTACAGGTGAGTAGGAGTAAATTTCTCTACCCCTCTTTGCAAATCTTTCGATTGTAATTAAAATATCGGCGCTGGTTTTGAGAGCATCTCTCTCCAGTCTCTTTACTGAGCCTGGTAGTTTACCATTAGCATTTCTCAGCTGATCACATGTTACCCTCACAGCCAAGATCTCTGCAGTACGTGGTGGAGGAGGTTTAAACAAAAACCACAGGAGAGGAGCGCTGTAACCAGCCTGGAATAATACACAGTTGGCTGGAAGACCTGAAGCACTTGGCACTGCCTGGGCTGCAAAAGCAGACATAAATGTTAATACAGCTAAGGTATTCTTTGAAGCAAAATAGAGAGACACACCAGGAAAGTGTCTGTGAAAGATGACTTCCTAAGAGACCAACCTGCAGATTTTTGTTTAAGCCAGAGGTGGAGGTTGCATGCACTGTTTATTCTCTCCCTGTTTTTTTCAGACACACATGGACTAAACTTTTGCCTGGTCTGAAACCTATTTTCAAGTATGGCTATTTGGGCTCACCCCAATGACCTTTTTTCCTCTTTCATTTACTGTGGTTCTTACTAACCTGGTGGTACAATACCTGAGAGAAGAAGGAGACTTGATTCCTCCGTCAGGAGACCCAGTAAAGAAGACAGAGTTGGCTGTTTCAAAGAAAAAGTTTAGTAATAGTTCTCCTTGCCACCAGCCCTTTACTTTTCCTTCCAGTCTTCCTTATTATCCACAGACAACTTCTGGGCACGTGCTTCCCTAACACTGTGGAACTGTCACTCCTAAGATGTGCCTTTGCTTTATATATACGATTATACCCCATATTGCTGACTAGTAGCAGAATAGGCAGAGGTGAATGTCCCTGTTTAGTTCTTCTTCAACAAGAAAAATAAAGAGTTTCCTCAGAGTAGCTGGGAGAAAAGAAGCAGCAAACTGATGGGAGAAGCAATTTACTAGTAATAAGGAGAAGGATCCAGAAGTTCTCAATCTCTATGTGTACATAAAAAATAGGACATAAAGAAGATGCTCCAATTTCCTAATTCTCATGGGAAATTCAACTGGAAAAGTCATCAATTATTATATGTTTGCTTTATATGAATACAAAAATCCTGCCTTTGCTTTATTTTTGCAGAACACAAATAACAGAAACCATGTCTGGAATCATCCTCAAAACAGTATAGAGTACAGTTCACTGTGCTGTACTAAAATATATGGGGTTTTTCTACAAATTTTTTCAGCAAATATCCATGCAGAAGACCTAAAGCCAGCTCCCAGTCCATAATGCTGTCCTTTTCATGGAGAGGTCAGGAATGTTTTATTGCAGAATTTCCAAGCTCTATCAGAACTACAATGTCAGAAACTATATTAAATGTAGTCTAGTTGTCAGCACCATAAGTTTACATCTTTGTTGATGTTGTAGCAGTAATGCATAAGAAGAAACTTCTAAAGGACTGGTGTTGATAGGTGTGTCAATTTCGTGTCACTTCTTGACAGCTGAATGCATATCTTATATAAGTTATGATCTTTGATTTCTGAATCCTGGTAAAAAAAACCCCAGAAATTAGAAATTGTTTCCTGTTTAGATGTTTACTTTTTCTCAGAGAAATAGATAGATAGACACATTTGTATATAAAGTTTATTTAAATTCATGTATGCATGTATGTTTTATCTGCATATATAAACATTTTAATCGACATTTTGGATGTATATTATCTACCACTCACTTTTATTTGTGTTTCTTCAGTATTTTGTCTTACAATATTTATGCAAGAGTCTGACCTTGATTCAATGATAGAGGTCTTGGTTTAGTGGAGCTAATGCTAGTCTTGGCACTAGCGACAACCAAAAGCAGATGGGCCCATGCTGTTCGTGGAGGCAGTAGCCCAGGACTACCACAGATAAAGTTGTTACAGAATTGTACCAGCATAGGACAGTGTTTCATAGCTGTATCTGCATTATCTGGCTGGTGGGGAGGAGGTTTTGGCTTCAAATCTTCTTGTGTGTCCTATATGAAAACAAGTTGCCCATGAGACCACACTTCACTCATATACTTACTTTCCCTTTCCATCAGAAACAGTAGAAAATGAAGTAAGTATTAACTAAGACTGTGTTTTTCCTTGTTCTAGTTGGATAAAAAAGCAAAGATGATACACTGCATTGTCAATAGGAGGAATTTTCCATCCAGTAATCCAGTACAGCAAAATCCAGCAAAGTTCTCTCAAAAGAGGCCTTGCCCTAGATAGCTGAGAGCTAGATGAAATACTGTGAAAACTGGCTGGTGTTTTCACAGGTTGTTTACAGGATAAAGATGTTTTCTGCTTTTGTCCTCCCATTTCTGTTACTTCTTTTTAAGGACAGGTTGACAGGCAAAGGAGCTCTTAACCTTACTCTCTCTTTTTTCTCCCTCCCCCCTCCCCTTTTTTTTAAAAAATATTTAGATTTACATTATTTCCAGGTATAAAACAGAATGGAGCAATCCCAGCGGCTGCTTTGTTAGGTACTGTGCAAATGCTTGAAAGAAACTTGGGCTATGCATGAAAGATGGATAAAAGAGTAGGTAGAAAAGAAATTGCTTCCTGCCCCAAGCCTTTGGTGTGCCTGTCTGTGTCTTGAGGTGTAAACAGTTCAGAAACTGCAATGGTTTTCCTAGCCTATGCAGGAAATGTATTACAGAACCATGGAATCATGCAAAACCCACTGCCCCACTCCTAGAATTTAATCACAAATCAATCCTTCCCTTCTTTGTATCTTCCTTTTGAAAAAACATCTTTAGTGATCAGAACACAGGCACGGCTACCCAGACACTTTTCTCCTCCTCGTGACAGATAAATGTTGTTAAAATATATACATATGGAATTTAAGTTTGCTTTTGCTCAAAGACTAATCTGACAAGAGCTTGGGTTAGGCTTCCTTCTGCCAAAAGAGCCTCAGGCTAAACCCCAGGACTGAGATAACACAGAGAGCTGTAAGAGAGCAACAAAGACAAATGCTTGAAAGCAGAAGTAAAGCCAGAAGACTGTTCTGTTTTCCTGTTGCTCTACCTGAATTTATTAGTGATTTTTTTAGAGATTAACTTCAAGGATCAGATTGTCCAGCAAGTTGAGATTCCTTTGGGGCTTTGTAACCTGTATATGAAGGTAAAGTTACCACTCTTCCACACTGACGTAAAAAGATTTCAGGATAAAGTGAGGAAACTTTTCTCATATCTGATTTCTTTGCCCAGTTTGTGCTTTGGGTTTTTTCCCATCCTAATCTGTTCATTTCAAGAACATTCTTAATGATGTTCTTGCAACTACTGCAGGGTAGTTTTGAGGTCTGTCTATTCCAACTGTCTTTTCAACCGCAGTTGCCTCACCAGAAGGGACAAGAAACCCACTAATCTATTCTTCCTAATTTATGCTAGAATTTGGTTATATCTTATCAAAGTTTACATCCTTGTTAAAACTTTCTTTTCCCCTGTAGCTTGCAAGTGTTTTGAATCTCCCTATAACTTTTGATTCCTGGCTACAAAAATCAACATCAGAAGTAAGTCCTGTCAGTTTTCATTCTCTCCTGCTGTTACCAATTTTTACATTTATAGCTTTTTGTTTATATATAAACTAGTATATACCTATTTCTCCTGGTCAGAAATGCGTGTTTCACCTGAATACCACTTATTGAAACAAGTCTTTCTTTCATCCATGGAGAAATTAATTTGTTATCATAATACCAGAATTTAAAGCAGGCAGGAACCACCTTCTCTACCCTATAAGAAAGCAACAAGGATATACCATAACAAATTTCTCCTCTCTGATGTTCAGCATGTCAAGATTGCCACCCTTCAGATCCCATTCAATGAAACTGAAGAAAATGCTAAGTTTTGGAGGAGTCCTAATCATTACTTTAAATATCCAAAAATACAGATTTACACCTAAAATAATAAGTGGAGAAGGAGAAGGAGAAGGAGAAAAAAAGCATCATTCGACACTCCAACTGGGAAAATCATGTAGCATACATGCTTTAGGGTATAAATTCCCTTGCCCAACCTCTGGAAACAGCAGTCAGTGGTATGCCAGAAGGAGGCTGGTTGGTAATCATGCATCAACAGGGACCATATTAGTTGCCATTAGCCAGAGTCACCTTCTAACAGTTTTTAAGCCGATTTAGGCAATGAGGAAAAGAAGGATAGCGTTATTTATTACTTTCCCTGTCCAGTAACCAAAACCAGCATCCCACTGTAGTTGTAGTTGAAAACCACAGAAAACAAAGATTGAAATAGTCAGTTTATCAGCTATAAAGTTAGAAAACACATTTTCTCTCTCTGATGAAGGGAGATGAAACTAATGATAATACAAACATTTTTACCTAGAGAAAAACAAAGTAAGTGAGGAGCAGCAGCTCTCTGGGAGAATATCCTAAATTCATAAAATTGCTCGTTAGCTTTCTAAACAATAAATTGCTGAAGAGTGATTTTTAAGAAGCTCTACGGGAAGAAATTGGCATAATTATTCCTTCTTAAACAAATAGCACAGGCACTCCAGCCTTTATTTAGTTATGGAGGCTTTAAGCAATGTACTTTTCTACATTCATTAAACAGAACCTGAAGATCACGCATCCGCTGCCTAGAAGCAATCAGAATCATAACAACTGCACTATATCTCTGAAAGCTAATCACCCAGACACCCATCAATTAAACAGAAATTCAGTAGTTAGAGATTTCAGTTGTCCTTCATTAAGATACAAGTGACGTACAATTTCTTTTTAGGTAACTGCATTCACTTAATGTGATTTTTAAAGATTTTTAAATAAAATGCATACTCTTCTGTTAGCATAAATAGCACATTATAACAGCTCCAGTAAGTAACTGCTTGCTTAATACATATGTGTGTGTTCCAGACATTTAAGTTTACCATTCTGTAGGCCACCATACAGCATTCCTTCTTTACCTGTAATCCAACTCAGGGGGAAATTCAATGAAATTAACCTGATTTCCAACAACCTGAATGAATTAATGGTAATTCACATCAGGGATTATCTCTAATCCCTCCACTTGCATGAGCACAGAGGGTATGCCTGATAGCATCTGTGTGTCACTTAGAAGAGCTGAGGTAACAAAGCTTTAATCATTTAAGTATTTAGCATTTAAGCATTTAAGTAATGGGAGAACAATCCATGAAGACTCTCACATAAAACACACTTTTAACACACCTGGCTTAAACTAACATTTTCTCATGTGATTAGAGCAAGGAATTCATTGCAAAGGAATAAATTGCTAGTCTTTCTTTCCCACTTTCTTTTCTCTCTCTTGAGAACATATAATGTTGAAATGGCATTATTTCCCCTAGACATGTAAGATTGCACAAATGGGTGGACATACCTCCACCAACATATGTAACAGGCCAAGGATCTGAATAAATGAATCCTTAGTACTAATTGCATTCTCTATCTTTACTTTAGGTGGGAGTGTCATAGCAATTCCTGGGAAAAAAATATCCATTATGGATTAAAAGGAAGTGTATTTGAAGTTATTAGAAATCACGATGAACATCTGTCAGTCATAAAAATAGATCTATGATGCTCCAGTTCTATCTTTAAAAGTGCTATTTGCAACATTATTCTGCATACCAGCAATTTTTAATTTGTATGTATCTTTAGCTCGTCTCACCTTTTGATCCAAGAGACCTTTAATTAGAGCAATTCTTTCCATTACCATTTCAAATGGTTTTGTACAAGAAAAGGGACAGTTGAATTTTTTTAAACACAGCCAGGATTCAAAATCGTTTATGGCTTTATGAGATAAATACAGTGATATGAATCTCTACCCAGGAATGAAATGTACATCAGTACAGCCTGTAAGAAATTTCTTCAGTACAGGTTTTTGGTCTGTGAACACTTTGAAGGATTTTAGCCTCATATCCTTCTCAACTGATTCATATGCACATTGCAGGTTTTTAGAAAGTTCTAGCTTCAGCTCTTTCTTGGCAAAACTTTGCTCTTAAGGATGCACAGCTAATATAGGAGTAGATCTACTCTTTATCTAAAACAGCAAGGCTACAATGCTCAATAGGCAGTATATTGATTTATGAGAGCTGGGCATATCCTGTAGCACCTGAAATTTTCATCTTTGTATGATCTAGAGACAAATTAGAGTTAATGTGCCGTAGATATGTCTGAAAGCTAAATTTGTCCCATTTATCCTGACATTTATCACCACTTACTATGCCTTGTCCACCTTAGCATTGTTTCCAAATTCCATTAATTCCAGCAAAACTTGTAATTAATGATTGATTCCATTTATTTTCTGGCACTGTATCTGTAGAGATGCGGTCAAAGGAGTGTTTCTGGATTACACTTATTTATCTACTTGTTTCAGTCTCAGTGGTTTAATGAGCCTGCATCACCTCCAGAAAACTGATGACAGGACAGTAGGAAAAATGTCTGCTTTGAGGGAGGGCTTCTGGTATTTTGTAGCCCTGCCAGCGTGTAATGCTTTGGGACCTGCACATGTCCACACTCATGGAAAGAGCAGAACATCTGAGAATAAAATTATGGCAAATTTAGGAAGATTTTTGTTTTTAAATTTGATTCCACTTTTACATTTTTTAAAAGCACAACAGTACTTAAACTATTTTAGAAATTAAGAGTGGCTGCTTTCTCTACCCATACACAATGTGCACTTAGTAAAAGAGCATTCCAGTTCCCCATAGATATAAGGGAAGCTAATATATGCCCTTAGAGAACATATGAGACTAGAAGCAGTAGGTTAGATTCTGCTTTCTCTCAGATTCAGTTTTCCAGAGAAGTTAAGTCAAGTCAGCATTTACAGTGAACATACTGAATGCCCAAGGACAGATCTTGAACAGCTCTAAAGGGATGGTCTCGTCTCAATTGCTGATATATCTGTATCTAAAAATCTTCTTAAACCTTGGCTTCCCACAATTAAGTAGCTGGAATTTTTCTTTCCCAGGATGTCTAAAGTGTAACTATAAACTGAGATTATTCATGTATTTTTGCAAAACATGTCCTCCTGAACAGCATTTGTAGGAAAGGTCTTAAGAAGAGTTTTAGAATAACCCTTAAGTGATAGCTTAATTTACTTAGCATGCCCATTGTGAAATTACATACTCACTCTGAATAATTCTATAAAAGTACATGTTTTTAGGAATTTCAATACTGGGTAGTTTTAATCTGAAGCTAAAAGTAACACATTATTTCTATTGCAAACACAATGAGATGACAAAGCACAGCCCAAGTAACAGTATTGTAAAATTCATACCATCTTTTTATTTGATAAAATCCTAACATATATATCTATAATATCTTTCACACATAGTAGTTTTATATATTCACAACTGAAGGAAAAAGCTAGTGAAAAATGAGTGTAAATTTGAAAATACAAATCATAACTAACATGCATCTGCAGCCCACATGCTGATCACAAGTGTTCTTTCTCTTTTTCTCAAAGAACTGTCTCTGCATATCAACCATAAAACAAACAGTAGTTGAATATTTTGTTCCATTTAAGAGAAGGCCAAAAACACACACAGGGTCACTGTGAGGATATGTAGGTTAATGCAATGTCCCAACCCACTGATGCAGCTACGGAGAGAACAAGCACCTGTTGTTCTTTCATCCTGAGGCACACACGTCCTCAGGAAGGAGCCGCATCTAGTCACCATGAAAGGGACTTGCCTCAGCAAATGGAAAGTATTTTCAAAGCATTTTAGGGAGTTAAGTGCTCTAGAGATTCCCTCATCTTTTCTCCGTAGTAGAACAGAGTATCATTCCCATTTTCCCCTCTCCATATTTGTAGTGGCTTTTAGGAATGGCATTAAGTCAGCCACTACAAAAGATATCAAATAAGTGAAGAAGTGGAGGTGGGTAGTTGTACTATAAGGGACCTTATTCTGTGCTCATGACCTTGACCTCTCCAGATCATGACAATTTGTGTATATAAAATGCTGAATTCTTAGCCTATTTTATGGGAGGAAAAATCTCCAATGGAGAAATGAGAGCAAACATCATTAGTTCAAACTTGTAATTTCCATTCCTCTGCATGAAAAGTACCTGTCAAGGGAATAATAAGGCCCTTCATCGTGCCTTTATCAGCACAAAGTATTGCCAGGAATTTAAAGAGAAAACCGAATAAGCTGACCTTAGTTAAACTTCAGTCTGCTTAAATTCTGAAAAGCACTTACATCTGTAAAATGGCATTCAGTGAATAAAAGGGAAGAAGATTGGAGGAACGAGGTTTTCCTGTCTTTCCCTCTAAAATGCCAATTATTGCTTGGATTGCACATTATTGGCTGAGCCTGGTGAGTCACAACCTTGAATACCTAAATGCTCACCACATGATTGCAAAGACTTGCTTTGTAACAGACTAGGTAAAAGGAATCTAGCCAAAACCCAGACTTAACTTAGATTCTACCATTGATTTGATTTAAAACTATCCTCTACTGGTCCTAGCGAAACTGCACGCAAGCAAATCCCCAAATAATGTGTCAGGACTGAACACAGAACACAAATCAAATGTCTAACTCAACAGTTTTCAGAGCACTCCCCCTCCAGAATGGTATCTCTCTTTGGTTATGCCAAGCAAATCTGCCACCAAATTCCTGAATGTTGTGCTCTGATCCTTTTGTTTAGAAATTCGATGTGAGGTTTCTGTGCTTGTCATGGAGAAATCAGGGCTGAAAAGGAAAATGCTGACAGCTCTCAGTTCACTTGTAACTGTTGTGTTGTCTGTGAAGTCATGCTATTCAGCATGTTAGCGCAGGTGTGTATGCACTCTTCCATACTGATAACAGAGGGGAGAAGCTACTGATCTCCTAAGAGACAGGAGTTAAACCTTTTAGATTTATGTGATCTTAATACAACAGTGTGCATTGAATCCAATCAACTGAGCCTTAGCTCATTTACAGCCTTAAATATTCAACAGGGAATCTGCACAGGAAAAAAAAATTCCACTTTCTTACTAATAACCAGTCATAGTGGAAAGAGATACTGGGAACACCATTTGTACCTAATCAGGACATGCTTTAAGTTTTTATTATTTCCTTGGCTACTATATGATTTTCATTTCTATGGAGTTACTGAATGGAATAGTGCTTACTGTGATTAAGCCTATTTATTATTAATGATGTGATTGGGTTTTTTGTCCTCTCCCTTGTTCAAATGACTTTAAATCCTGATCATGGAAGACACGGTCAAATTCTGGTCATGTAAGACTGTCATAAGATGAAATATTTAACTACATTGAGTGAAAGGAATCATTCCTAATACATAAAGGCACAAAATAAAAATCTGGCCAAGTATATCAAAGGTGACCAAACATAAAATTCATTGCTTCATCCTCATGAAAACACAGCAAACTTCAAAGATCAGTGGAGCTTCTTGAAGAAAACATAAATGAGTGGGTAACTGATCCAGAAACAAACCAAAATGAAATCAGCCTTTACTAACAAACGTTCAAAAAGCACTGAACTACTCAGAACATAAACGCCATTACAGAGAGACATCTTCATTTTAAATTAAAAACTTATGAAATCATAGCCTCATGTGAACAAAAGGAGCTAAAAATAAACAAACACCAGTCCTACCAAAATAGGGCAAGATATTGGAACAGACCTAGGGAAGCAGGTAGAGTCTGGAGGTCAGACAAAACACTGGTAAAATTAAACATAATTTTGAAACAATTAATTTCTAAACTTGAAAATTTAACACTATTTTAGTGCATATATAAAGTATAAAGTCTGTTGTTTCAGAACAACTTGGGGTTTATTTCCAATGCAAAAACAGTAAAGAAAAAGGTTCTGCTTCTGAAAAGAGTGGCTGCTCCTCCCTTCTCCCCTTTTCCTTAAACTAAATGCAGCCTTTTTTTGTTTGTTTGTTTGAAATTATTCAGATAATCATTGGTTTTGTAATATTTTGCAGCCTATACTTCCACCCAAATTTTGACCCACTGTGGAATATCTGAACTTTGGGACATCATCTATATACCATCATATGTAAAAAGCAATAGCAGATTGATGTGAACTCTTCTGATAACTGTGGCATTTAGGAAATAAAATACTACTCAGCTGCCTGCAGTTCTCAGGAAAAAAAATCACACAAGGGTAAATGGCATTCTAAAGTTGCATTCCTTTCTTCAGCTTGGAACTGCCAGGTGAGGAGTTTTATATACAGACATATAAAACAAAGTCTACAAAATGCTGCTCTTCCTGTCCTGGTTAGATTGGTAACCAGCTTTCCAAGATAATGTTCCTGACCTTCTGAGTCACTTAACACAAACTTAAAAGACAGCAACGAAGTCAAAGACCTACCAGTCTTGGTAGGATCTTCTCTGGATTCCTGTAGCTGGAGGTGTGCAGTTGGAGGCTCTCAAAGCCAATCAAGATACTGAAGTAGTGCGCTTGCTTGCTTGTGGGCTGCACTTTAGAGTTTAATATGGTTAATGTGTCTTCCTCATTGTCTAGAAATAGTTGACTGTTCTTGCTTACAGACAGTGCAGAATGTAAGGACTCTGCTTTGGATACTGCACATTATTTCAGCATGAGCAATTTTTCTGCTGCCAAGATCCCCTTACTGTGATGAATTTTTAAATCTCCAACACTTAGACATCTCCTGGGACATCTTTAGATGGTTAGTTATCTTGACTTTCCAGGTTCTTTGCTTCACCACAGTCATTCAAAGAGAAGCCAAAGGTCAGATCCCTGACCACTTAATATTGTTCATTGTGGTTTTTGCATTCAAACATTGCTTCTTCATTTTTTTAGTATACTTTTTTAAAGTACTTTCTCTAATTCAATGAAAGATATTTGCTTGTTTCTTAAATCTGTTTATATTTTAATATTTAATATTTTCCAGCTTTGAAGAAATGAAATAGTATAATACAACTATCACTTCTTTATTAAAAGTCACTCTAAAATGTTATTCATGTTTTGGACCATTAAGAAGGCATAATGCTATCTAAAATTTATTTAATTCTTGGTTTTAATGCCCTACACAAGGTTTCCAGTCTGGGTTTTTCCATCTCTGCTTTTACAGTATATTCTATTCTTTCCTATACAGTAAAATGCAGATTATACTGCAGTTCTTTCACTCCACGTCTAACAGGAACATTTTTTAAAGCTGTTACTTTGTTAATCCTTTTGTAGAAGCTATAGCAACAGAGAGAATTTTTTTTTTTTTGTTTCAGTTGGTTGTGGCAGACATTATGAATTACCATTTATGCATAACCTTTTCATCAGCAGTGTTACAGCAACTTTAAATCAAGTGATAACACAGAACATATTATCTAATGCCTGCACCTGGGTTTTCAGGCAAAGCTGTCCTGACCATTCTTCATTTGTAGAAAGTCCCAAATGTAGTGGTTGTGCTTTCACACCATCATCAGTCGCAGTGGATGCAGTGCATCCAAGCAAGTTCCAAAAGTGGAAGCTCTGCAACCTTCCTCGTCCTGACTTTAGGAAAATTTAACCTCCTTACTAGCACTGCCTAGTTCAGAATGTATTCTTGCATCTCTAACAGTGAAAGTCAGGCCCACACAAAAGGATCTTGCAGAACCCTTATGCACTCGAGCATGGTGTGATTGCTCTGTGATGTTATATAAACGGATAATTTATGGACATGTTATCATTCTTATCTCTTTGCATGGCTTGTGCTACATGTGCAAGATAGGAAGCAAGAAGAATACAGGCTCTGCAAACTTTCTCATGCTGACTTTGGGAGAATTTAACCTCCCTACTAGCACAGCCTAGTTCAGAATGTATTCTTCCATCCATAACATGGTTTTAACCATGCAGCTGCACACCATTCTCCCCTCTTCTTTTCTGCAGCCTGATCAGGATGGCATCCACCTGGCATTATGAATAACAAGTACCTCACACGGAAAACATACTCCATTTTTCATTCATTTAAGCATAGTATTTTTATCCTGTATAAAAAAGAATAATGAATTCTGGAACTCGTGTAGCAATTTCTGCTATTTTCTGTAAAAGGAAAATCTCATGCTATCTCACCTGTGTGCATAAGAATCTTGTTACCTCATCAAACTAGAGCTAATAGCAGCTGTTTTGACTACATTTCTCAGCAGTAGAAAGGTTAGGTGAGCTGTGGCAGATCTTGCTGCAGCAGTTTAAGGCTTGCCACTGCCTAGCTATTTAATCCAGTCTCTTCTCTTAAAGTTATTGTTTTCTTTTCTCTAGCCCTCTGGCTGGCACAGGGGGTGGTTGTAATTCATATCTTCCAGTCGTTATTCAGCATCAGCACTGAAGGTGAGTTTGCACTGTGCCACCAGACTGCAATTCAAAGCAGCCAGACTATGAGCACACAAGAATGGTGTGACCTGCACCAGTAAAAGGCTGGATCACTTTGCTTTGGTGCTGTGATATAAAGGGTTCTTTTGGGGAAATATATAAAAACATGTATATAATATAGATTCTGATTATAAGCCTAAAATATGATCTTTGGGAGAAAAAGATTTTTTTTTTTTTTTCCCCAATCAGAGGCATGGAGCTGCTGACACTAGATCAGGATTAGAAAAATTCAGAAGGGAGAAGTGCTTTGGCTGCTACTAACACAGTTAGTTGAATGCAAACTTTAAAACAGGAAGGTGGCTAGAAGCTGGCAGAGGGAGAACGATCATTCTGCTCTTGCCATGTTTCTTCCACTCTTTCCCAAAGCATCAAATACTGGCTGCTGTCAGAAAGTAGATATGGAGCTCGATGGACACTGGTATTAAGCAGTCTGACAGCGCTGTGACTGCATTCTTTTGTTGTCCTTATCATGCTTGTACTGGCATCATTAGGCTAATATGAATATGCACAAAAGAATGTGCTTTTTTTTTCTTCTGCTGAAATGTTTGCAGTGATTTGTGGCAATAAAGACAAGTACAATGTCATAGTCAAATATAATTCAAACACAGAAAAGATTACCAATGCCTAATATCTAGTCTGGAGGTATAAAAATTAGCTCAAGCCCATTTCCTCTTCTCCAGAGCCTGGAAAAGCATAACGCACTCTGGGACTATTTTAATTCTGTTCTAGAAGTTAGGAAACAGGACAACTAATTTCCCATATAACTGTCAGGTAGAACTGCAAGTAAAAGTATTTCTTGGGATATATCTGATTTGGAATCTAATGTTTGTGACATGTAGAAATGCCCTAAAAAGCTTCCTTCCAGAAAGTATTATTTCAAGTCAAGCTCTAAATAGAATTGTAAAAGATAAAATTAAAAAAAAAAAAAAAAGTGTATGAGTAATGGACATACTCATTCCTTACACAAGAACTTGAGATGTGTATTTTCTTGAGGTACATCTCAGCAGAAAAAGTTGGTGTTACAAAAATTCTGTTGGAACACAGGGAAAGAAAAGGTGCCAAACTTAACATGTGACTCATTTGATATAACTTGGTAATTTTTCTGCTTTATGTTTACCATTGATAAACTGAGCCATGCAATGTCTGAAACTCTTAAATACAGATTGGATAAAAAGATCACTTTTTTTAAAGCAGCACAAAAACCACTGTTCTGCAGATGGCTTTGTGCTGGTGAGTTACTGTACCTATACAGAGATCCAGCAACAAAGAATTGTGTAGAAAAATTTACAGGATGAAGCTTTTGCTCTTTTACCAATACATTTTGTTTAAGAGTTTAAAATTTAAGTTTATCCATATAATGAATGTTGGTTGCAACTTCTATAATTCCTTGTGATGTCAAAAATCCCATGCTTCTGTGGCATCCATCAAAGCTAGTGCACATTTGGAAACTCTTTTTTGTGAGCCAGCAGTTACAGTTTCTTCTGCATTCCCACTTGAATTCATTTATCTAAGCAGGTATGGTTTCTTAATAGAAAAATCCACATAAAACAATTTACAGCTGTATTTGCATGAGAACAATGACATATAAAGTTAAACAGGAACAGACATTTTGAAAATTAATATTTTCAACAATGTAAAATGTGTTGTGTTAGAAAAAAAATAGATTAAAGTCTTCTCTTTTGGTATTTTCTTGTGCAGCTACAGTTCATGCCATTATGCAAAAGGACAATGATTCCTCCAGCCCTTACTAACATTTTATCATTGCAGTAAAAGTATTCACTTTTCCTGTGGATATGAACATTTTAACATTACAAATGTTTATCAAAACAGTCAGAAACTATGTTTTCTGTTGCTGAAAAAGCATGCAGACCAAATTAGTCCTGGGCAAAGAGTGTAGAACCATTTCTAAGAAGATTAATTTGCCCAAACAGTGCTTATAATCATGAACATTGTTGTGTTTGACTATTACAGCAAACTTGCTTTTTTGGCAGAAATATATAAAATATTGAACTTTAAGTGACCACTGGAGAATATTTGTGAAAAACAAACTGTGAATTCATAAACATAAATATTCCATTCCCATCATCAGTTAAACAGGACATGAAGCTTACCATCTGATCTGAATACACATTTTAAATTAACCAACACAGCACAAATTTCAGCTTTCAAACACTTGTGATAAACTGCCTCTGCAGAGTTAGGGACCAAGAGATACTAATGAGAATTTTTAGGATGTCTGAAGTATATAGATTTTGGGTTGTTTTGGCACTACCTCTATTAGCAAATAGTACAACACAGTTGGAGAGACCCACAGGGTGAAACCATTGGTGCTGAGAATCCAAAACCCACACCACATTTTTCAGAAGATTTAAGCTGGCCCCTGATAAACGAATGACTAATGAGTTTTCATTAATGGCTGGAGTGTGTTGCACACACTCCTCAATCTCTTCTTCCAGGTTCATTTCTTTGGAAAGGAACCCAATTCATAGCTGTGAGACCACTCCAAAATGCAAACCAAAGCACAGAGAAATGGGACAATTGGAATTTCACTCCTGATCTGAACAAAAACAGGGCTGTAGGTGCATCTGATGCGAGCATTGCCTGTTGTCAGAATTTATAATGTAAGGTACTTCTGTGCAAAATAAAACCAAAATAATCAATGTTTCCATTTAGCATGTGAACTTCTGAAGCAGTCAAAAGTATCTTTGTGTGAATCTAAAATACTAGCGCACATATGTACATGTATTTCAGAAAGTATAACTATGTATATGTATTTTATTTCAGGTCACAGTCTTCTTCAAACATAACACGTACATTTATAAAACATATTTAAATGATTTTGTCATAACGATTTTTTTCTCCCCAATAAAGCTAGAGCTCAGACTAGCTTACTTTTCTGAGAAATGGTGTGTTACTTTAATTTCACAGTATGTACTTTTCTGACCTGGAGAAGAGATAATATTATAAAGTTTCTTCTAGGAAGATCTTTAAAGTCAATATCTAAATCACCAGGGTTATACATTTCAGAAAAATAAAAGCCTTGAATTATGTCAAGCAGCGATACGGCACTGGCAAAACCTTTAGAGTTAGCAGTATGGTAGATTAGCTTTCTAGCTTTTCACCTCTACAGAAGTAGCTTCAGATTCTGGTGCCAGTTTAGCTCAGAAATAAAATTAGTTTGCAATTTTCCTGCTAATACCTAGTGGTTAGTCTCAAAGAACTGGTGCCTGGTTCTGGATGATTACCAGTGCTAGTTTAATAAAAACTTATCACAAGCATAGCAGGGATAGTGCATTATTAGTGAGGTGCATTACATGTCAAAATATATTCATAACATCAATAGTTGAAGTCAGTACTTCTAGTCACCAGTCTCAAAAATATCATGCTAACGATTTACCTTAGCGTGGCCAGTTTTCAAGAAGTCAGTAAAGAGCGTGCAGATGGAATTTCCTTCTCCTCCAGCAGATCAAATTTGAATCATGCATTGGGAAAAGTATAAGAAAATTTACAGTTTTGATGTACTTCTTTTGTAGATAAACAGCAGTAGTTTTAGCATTCCACAAGGACAGAAAATGTATAAAAAGGTATAAAATTATCATTTGCAGAAATAATTAAAGGTCTGTGAGTGACATTTATTTCTCTGGAGATACAGACACACACAAGCTATGTTCTAGACTTAATCCATACATAATAGATGATAGATGTTAATCTCCATGTAAACATGGAAACCCTTCCTGAACAAAAACTAACTAAACCATATGTTCATGGAACACTTCCGTGTGTACAAAGGTTGTGGGTTCAGGTTAGTAAATATGAATTCACAAACCATTTATTTTATCAAATATAGATACATATTCAAAGTTCAGATATTTGTAAGATAAAACTAAAAAATCACCAAAGAAACATAGCTTCTCTTTTCTATTTATAGAACAAAAAGGAACTCTTACATAACAACTGTGTGAATGGCATCAAAAGTTTTCATTTCTTAAATTTGTTACATTTCACATCCCCTTAGAAATGTCACTTCTAAGTGACAAAGGTTGATTCCTTTCTTGAATGTTATTTAAAATATTAGCATTTTTATAAAAGCTCATTTGAATCTGCAGTTTTTCTTTATAAAATGTAGTATAATCAAATTGCTTATCCAGATCCACACTGCATTACTCTTTTTGTAATGGTGTGATAGCTGCATTCATTAGAGTTATACTGGTATAAAAGCTAGACAAAAACAGTGAGAAATCAGGACCCTATTCTCTTTAGTAACAGATCGGGTTTTGTTGGAAACAAAGCCTGAATGTTTTCTACTTTGCATATTTTAAATTATCTGTACCAAAAAAGGGAATAATGTCTATTGCCGAGACCTGTACACACTATTCATTATGTCAGGAAAGAGAGGACAGGCTTAGTTCATTAAAAAGTTGTTAAATTTTTTATTAGACCCTAGCTAGTTAATCCATAAAAATGAACAAACCACTTTTTCTCAAAGTTTAATAGCTTGCTTACATCACGCTGTGAAATACGTAAGAATATGCACAGGAGACAGCTCAAGTTTTGAAAAGTTTTATCTTTTCATATAGTTGCTTATCATATGAAACAGATGTAAATATACAGTAGTCTTGTTTAAGACACAGGAGTGCCTTTAATGAATATCTTGCATTATGTTTAGTGTCTTTTATACATTATTTTGATCTATGATTTGTTCTGAGTGCCCTCTACTGAAAAGTAAGATGAAGTGATTAATTATTTAGTACCCAAAGATACAATGCCTACAAAACACTTAGGCAGTTGCATATTATTAAAATATATGTCTACTGATATATGAAAGGCCTTAGAGCAACTTTACTGTTTCAAAGATAAGTGCATTATGCATATGTGTACTTATATTTTTAAAAATAGTGTTTGTTCCTTCTGCTTCCGATTTTCTGAAAAAATATTTTTTTAATGATCTAGGGTTATATAAGAGCACAAATTCAGTGCATTTGTTAAGTAACAGATATCTCTTGAGAGCTTGTTCCAAAACCCCTAGAAGTCAATTAGAATCTTTTCATCAGTTCAAGTGTCCTTGAATTGGTCCTAAGTAGGTATTGTATTATATGAATTGGTTACACAGAAAACTTCAGGATGGTTCTGCTACTATAGGACAGTAATAAATTAAAGAAAGCAAAAGCAGTGGGTGTTCAAAATTTAGACACTGAGAAACCAGTTATAGATGTGTATAATATGTTATATGTATATATATTAAAAATATGCATATCTCTCTCTCTACAACAGTTAAAATGAGATGTCCATCTTGAATGCTAATTGAATTCTTACTGTTCAGCAAGTTTCCTTGGCTCTACCCATGGTTCCCATCCCATGGTTCTACTCAACTGAGATTAAACAAAATTCATACTTTAAAGTGATGTATTATTCTAATTTTTAAAGTGTTGAATGCATCATTGTGCATAATATTTTAATCAGTATTAAAAAAAAAAAAAAATGATCAAAAATGTAGATATAGACCCTATTTTATTGGGATAGTATAGACATGCATTCCGTTCTCTGTTTCAAAGAAATCAAGTCACCTCAGATACGGTCTAACATTGCTCCCAGCCAAAGGGCATACAGATCTTTTCGTTGAGATGATTGATAAAACCAGCAAATTATGATGCTTCCTCAGCATACAGTTTACTAAGTGTGGGTAAGAGTGAAAGCTATCTGGTCCTGCCAAGCAAAATGAATGAGCTACAGATCCCCTGCCAATAGAATGTAACCCCAACTCTCTCCATCATACCGTAATAAATATGATATGCCACCAGCTCTTGGGTCGAAACTAAGTGCCTCTGGACTTTATTGGCCAACTTCGTTCAGTGCACTCTTCACTAATATATTGGTGTCAATCTCAGCCTCCTGTTCTAGGCTGCCTTTCTACTTTATTTCCTATCTTATAATTAAGCAAAGTTTGCTGCTTATTTTGATGCTTTGGGTTTTTTACTAGTCAGAGCAGGCATAAATTTATGCATTCATTTATCTTTTATTTCCCTACCTTTTCTTTGAGTCTATCTTTTCAAATGTTTCTCCTTAGTTCCCCTGAAGAACCTTTTCTGGTTTGTAATTCTCACCACTCAAGTAACTGACTGACAACAACTCATATTCATGCCAGTCTTTCTTCTATTTTACACTTTATTTTCATCAGCTTTGTTCATCAAATATCATGTAAACATTGTGTACTGCAAGCTTTTCTGAATGTTTTATAATAGATTCCTTAGATGTTAGTCTCCATTATGTGCATTCTGACATTCCAATGAAAAACACTTTCATTTCATGAGTTTCACTATCACTTCCATAAAAAGCACCAGCATAAAATGATTCGTTCACTAGCTTCCAGTCTTACTGACCTCTCTAATAAGCTCAGATTACCTTACTATTTAGAAATTCTATACTGTTATTTTATTTATGATTTGGGAAATTGCTACAAAGATGATGACTATTTAGGTTTGTTCCTCACAAGTATAACATATATACAAGTGCATTTACAAGTGTGCAGCCATACACATTGATTTTGGTCTTTTATCAAGGGTATTCCAGTCCAGCCTATTCCAGTTCATTTTTTAAATGGATTTACCACTTCTTAGAGCACACATCTATACTCATTATAAGTAATTCCACATAACTGCTAGCAATACCAGCTGGATCCATTGATATGCTTTGTGGGTCAGTTCTCATCTTCAGTCCAAACTCTGCTGTCATTCATTCAGCTTAGTAGGCTAAGGAATTTCTGGTTCTTCCTAATTGCTATTACACACTGCCATGTAACACCTAGAATACATAAGTTCAGGGCAAAGAACAGACTCCACAATGAGGTAGTTCCCCTTAGTGAGCATGGGTTGTAATTGCAAAGCCACTATACAGACGGTGGGCTCTCTAAACGTCTCAGAGCTGCCAACTGTAACATGCTGCCCATGCATGTTCAGGAAATCTATCACTTTTTGCCTGTTAGGCTCATGAGACTTGCATGAATCAACTGCTCATCGCACGGACAGATAGTCATTGCCTGGGAGCTTTAGAAAGTACGTGGTCTCAATCATGTTTTGTAAGAGACCAAACCTTGCTCCTGTATGATCTATCAGAGCATGCTTTCTCTTACATTAGATCACTCAAGCAACTGAGAAAGGAGGGTGTCTGTTCCCTGGTGAGGATGGGCAGTATGCAAATACCATATCGGTACTTAATAATTCAGTTGCTATAATAATCTTATGACCCACAATGGAGCCTCCACATATTCTTTCGAGTCCTGGTTACGCTCTCCAAAACTGAGGCATGGTTACTCCACAGGAAGGAAAGTGAGGCAGGGAAAACATAATCTTTTTTAGTCTTCCCTCCCAAATCAGTCCCATTCCCACCCCATTTCCAGCCCTACCACCAAGCAGCTATTCCTCTGCCTTTCTATGGCAGGTTGCCAAAGCAGACACTGTGTCACAAGGTCTGTGGAAGGGTTCTGGCTTCCTAGAAGATGACTAGCTGAAGGAGGAAATTATCTTGGCCTGTGACTTCCATCATGGATGATGTTCATCAGAGAACAAATAAGTACCCCCATGAAATCAGGCTATGCGAGGAACTGGGAAGCTAGTGAAGGGGAATCACTTTCCCCAGAACCTCTTGGTTCTATAGTTTCATGGTATACTGCAAGATCTCGATGCTTTCTATGGGTGCTGTTATCTTAGATAGCTGAAATTCTAAATCACAGCACTGGATTTATTGTCCTGCACTGGGATTCATGTGCCTGTCTGAGCTGGTCATCCCTTCAGAGTCAATGAAGAAGAATAAGTAAGCTAAGGGACAAATTTATCTTCTCTTAAGTTAAACAAGTGAGATAAATCACAGTATAGTACCCACTTCTGACCATAAGCTATAAATAGATGACAGTTGAGATACATGCATATACACTGTACATATCTAAATTAGACATGATGAATCCTACCCATAAATTCTTCTACAACAATAGGCCTAGGTCTTAAGCACTCATGAGCTGTGATTTCTAGCTGATCTTTAGCTGATGGGCTAGTACAATGGAGTCACAATCCGTTAAAGTATTTTTAAAAAGCTTTTAGGCTGCTCTGAAATAGAGCAAAAACCTCAAAACCTCATCAAAACCAGAATATAATACCAGTCTCACAACCAGGCCTACAAGTGGATTCTTTGTGGTCTTCTTCCTATTAAATCAAATGATGACTAGATAGGGAGAAGAGTTTGGCCATATTTTTGTCTTCACCGGGAAGAGAAATTATGTCTAAAGTGCCAGACTCAGAATTTGTGTAAGAACTTGTTATGTTTACAAAAAAGTTTGCTTTTAAATTTTTTCTGCTTTTGCTTTAAAAACCTGCATCTTTAAAGTTCATCTTCTTAGATTTTTGTCCCTAAGGGCACCATTCACTGTTAAGAAAGGAACACTCAATGCCCACAGCCACTTGGCAGTGATTCTACCCTAAAACTGTGGTTTGATTTCTGAATTTTACAGTGAAAGGGAGGATAGTGTAATCAGAGTACTCCAGACATTCATTCTTGGTCAGTTAATATATGACTGATTCAAAACATCATATTATCTTACCGTTACATTTATTGGCTTTGAGTGTGTGTATTGTAAACCATTTGGGAAAAGCTCATATTTTTAAGAAAATAAGTACTTGTGACAACTAATTCTTAAAAAATCTAGGACTGATATTTTACACGTATAGATTTTCTGAAGGGAGTTTGAAATGGTAAAGCATCCTCTACAACTCTGTCATATTCCTTCTCAGATATGTATTTTGTGAATGAAGTACATATTATGACGCCTTCCTGTAAGGGCACAGAGAACAGATATCAAGAGAAGCTGCCTGTGAAAGTTAATGAACCACATGTCTTAGATGCTCAGGTGGATTAGCAAGAATGTTTGGCTCTGCTCCCACCCCTTTAGCTTTGTGCCTCACTGGAATTTACTTATTTAAATACTGTTCATTTATATGCACAATGATTGAATGACAATTTAGAAATCCTGAGATGAAATCTTGATAAGAATATTCATAATTCACTACTTCTGAAACATGTTAGTTTACATGCTTGATTTTTTACTATGGGTGTGCTCTCTAATATCCCAATCCATTCCTACATCTGTGTAAACATCACAAGACTCCTATCAGTGTGGTGGGTCAAAAAAGTTGAAAAAATCCAATTTTTTCCATAAACATGGAAAAATGATTATAGTGTACTCCAAATAAAATAAACTTGATATGTCTTTCACAATTTTTGATAGCTAAGCTGTGACCTCTAGGCAGGTTCTGCTGCTGTCAGTTGCTGCAATGCTCACGCACTAGATCAAGAAGTTTGTAAATCTTGTACTTTGCGGTATGATAATTAATTCAAGACGGGTAACCAGAGTTTGGGATGGGGTGCAGGGAATCAGCATTCATGGCATTCGTTTATGCCATTTGCAAACCCACAACTATTCTACAAGGAAGAGTCCACCAGGAAATCCAACTCCCTCAAGCCAAGCAAACAGGAAAAGACAACGTGCCAAAAAGATGCAGCGCATTTCTTCCAGCTCATCACACTTGCCGATTTTATCAGTCAGTGCTGGAGGACAAACTGATGCCATGGCCCTATGTGGTCCCTTCCCATCCGATCTGGGAAGTCATGAAAACTGCCAGCCCTCATTCCTACCAAATTCTTCAATTTGCAGCAACTGCACTCAGCTTGCTAATGAAAGACCCTAGAAACAGGTCTCTGTATGGTGTTGAGGCATTGTCTTTGAGCATTGTTTCTGACTTATTCCCCTGACCGTAAACTAAAGGGAGAGCAGTGATTAAGGGCTAGGAAGAAATCCCTGAAATGGCTGATTACGCGAAATTGAAGTTGTGTCAATTAGAATTACCAGAGATTAGTTCCTTCCTCTCACTAAAAAAAAATTAAATTACAAATTATTAGAGAATAGCAAACATCCCTCTAAGCCTAACAGAATTTACCATGACCTAGGTGGGAAATAGGCTCTCTCAGAATCAGCACATGATCTATCAATTTATGATTGGGTGCATTACTATGGTCCCATGGTCTAGCCAAAGTGTTATGCAGCAGTTGATAAAGTGCAAAAGACTTGAGTGTAGCAGGGAGAATGTGATTAATTTTCAATTAGTTAAGGGGGCGGCTGTGGCTGAGGATGGCTAAGGAGTACTGCATTCCTGCTGCTACCATCAGACCTTCAAAGAACATATCTCATTGTGCAAATTGCAAACCTGACTTGTAGGATGCCAGGCATCCCATTAGGGCAGCTATTCTTTTTCCCCAGCAGAATAAGGGCAGCTGGTAAGGAGAAGAGGAAGATAACAGGGTGAGACTTATCCACAGATGTGTATTGAATGGCATCTCATTGTAAAAATTAGTTTTCTGAGTTCATTTTCCAGCATCTGCTGTGAACAAGAAAAGTGAATCATGAGCCACTGGTTAGGAGCTGAGAATTAAGCTCAGTCCTGACACAAATGGACATAATTTCTGTTGTGAGTAAATGGCATTGTACCCACTTAAGTCAAAGCTGAATTCGGCCAGTAACATACACCAAGCTCCAAACTAGTAATGACAGAGATAATTAAGAAATAATGACAGTGGAATAGAACAATGTCACAGGATAAAGGTCTCCTGCCACTCAACAAATGCTAAAATGAGGCTCATTTATCATGAATGAATGTTGAGGCAGAGCTGGTGTCTTTAAAAAGCATGCAGCTTTACTCTTTTGACAATGCTGAGTAGTAATTATTTGTTTCTATTATGTGGAACTAAATGATTGATATAGATGTAATAATTTTGTTCAGTGGCTATTGATAACATAGATGAACAGGTGTTCACTTCATAAATAGTTGACCTATTTTATTCTAATTAGCTTAGACAGGAGATGTCTTAATGTATTTTAGCAAAAGAGCATAGTCCTTCAAAACAAATGTTTCTGCTGTATTTGCACTACCACAAATTATTTCAGTGAGTTTTGTATTGCTCCATAAGGACCTAGTCATATATTCACCAAATAGTGTTGCTGTGAGAGGGGGATACAACATAACGGGCCACAAAATCCTTAATTTATTAGGCTTTTTAATGAAATATTTAGGCAAAGGAAAATTTGGAACTGTTATAGGAGGCACTCTACCATGAAAAGTACAGAGGAACAAAACCAGAACAACAATTATAACCACCAAACAAACTGCTTGTGCCTGAGTTCAAGTTGATAATAGCTTTTGGAAATCAGTAAGGAGCATGCTCATAGCCATCTCACTAGAAGGCACACAGAGACATAAATTCATTAGATGCAGATGAATAGCCCAAATTCATCAGTAAAATCTGGCTGCTTTGAACTACACTAGCAGCAAAACATACCTGATTTCACCAAGGCTTATGGTTGGCTTGTATTACCAGAAAGAGAGTGTTCTGAGGAAGCTGGCTTTGAGGAAAAACTATGAAAAGTCTGCTGAGAAGGAAAAAAATCATGATTATTCTGAGTTCTTCAAACCCATCTACTTCACAAATCACGAGATTATTTCAGCATGAAGAAAACTCTAATGCCAGTCACAACCTCATTCCTCTATAAGTAAAACAAAGAGAAAGAAGGAAAGGTAATAGGAAGAAAAAAAAGGCAACAGGGATTGTTAACATGCTACCATTCAACAGAAATGTCATTTTAAAGCACACCGTCACACACACATGCTTGAACACATTGCTTCTCTGTGACCTTGCCTTTCTTCTGTTTCAAAAAGTAGGTGAAAAATGATAAAAATGAGATGCTGTGTGATACAGGTGATATAGTCAACTGTCACAGAGCAGAGACAAGAACTAGCCCTTCACCTGAGAAATGGCAGATATAAAACGCTTATTAGTTTCAAAAATACTTCATCTGATTAAAAAAAAAATAATCAGAGGAGGAAACTGTCTCCACCCCCACTCTTCTCACTTCTTCCAACATGTGATTAGCCATCATACAACAGGAGTTACTGCCACCTTGCTCTACGGCCTGTCACCAGTCTGGAGCCTCCTCCTCACAGAGCACCACGTCTTCAACCACTCTCGCACCTGACGTAGGACAGAAGATGAGCCAGTTGAAGTTTTCTAAGCACCCCTTACTTCCATCTAATAATAATTCTGTATCAATTTTCAGGGCCCTGAGGGCACTTCTATGCCAGACCATCCATGTCCATGCTCTGGAGCTCCCTTCACCCTGCCCACAGCCCAGGTCTCCACATCAGCTCCTGCACCAGGGACACTGCAGGAAAGCCTACCTCCAGTTTCCCACAGCCCTGCCCTGCCTGGCTATGGACCCACCAAGCCAGGCCCACGTCCTGGCTCAGCCTCAGCTCATCCTTGTCCCCGGAGAGGTGCCATTTGCCTGGGACTGGGGCTGCCTCCACTGGCCCCATTGTCTGCCCTGCCCTAAGCCACCATCACTCCAGGCTCCACAGCCCTCAGCGACCCACCGGCCTTTCCCGCACCCTGGCAGCAACATACTTACTCATTTTGTGGTCATTAATCAATGAACATTCACAGCTCTTTTCTATATAACTGGTTAGGCAGGCCTTAACATCTTTGTAGGGGACAAATGGCGTGCCAGGCCAGACAGCCATTCCCCTAGACAGCCAGGATGAGCTCTTGGGATTTGATGGCTTCTCGACCAATTGCTTCAGTCTTGCTTCTGCTCAAATAGCCACAAAAAAGACCATAACACATGCTTATGACTTTGCAGTGAAAAAAACCCCAACCAACCAAACCCCAAAGTATTTTATTTCGTTACTAGATAGTAGCTGAAAAGCAAACAATCCACAGTGCATTCAGGACTCTGACACCAAAAACTTCCCCATCCCATGTATCACTAGCAAAGTATGATTGGAAATAAAATAGAATAGTAATTACTTTGCCCTCTGTCCCTAACCAATTATTCTCGAAGAATTATAACATCTTAAATCTCCATAAATTATTCCATGCCATACACCTTTTAAAAAACATTTCCACAAATCTGCAAACATTATTTGCTGCTGTGTCTCAGAAGTTGCTTCAGCTCTCTGTGCAGGTCCTGGAGGACTCTTTCTGCTCAGACTTGTAGTCTTCAGTATCAATGACATGCAATTAAGCAAAAAAAAAAAAATAACGTAATGATTCCTCAGCATTTCTGAAAATTGAAGACACATCTGTTTGGACCAAATGTGGGGGGCTCTCTTTATGATTATAGCTTTTATTCATAGTGAATTAGAAGCTGGAAAAAGCAACCCAGATGAGGGCTGCATTGTACCAGATACTATGAAAGCATGGAACTGAGAAGAGCAAATTGAGAAGAATGGTAGAAAAAAAATAAATTTAAACTTTTTTGTGTTACTTCTAAAACTGAGATAGGGTTCCTGTTCATAAGTGTTCAAACCTTACACAGGAAAGAAAAATAAAGGATACCAGAAGGAGTTACTGTCCTGATGTCATAGTTTGTAACTCAGACTAATTAAGGGTCTCTCTCAAAGACACAGGGACAGCCTGAAGACTGTCGAAAAAGAGGAGTGCACACCATGGCCCTTCACTGCTGTAGCCACACAGCCTCAGTCCTCTTCCAAGGAGGCAGCTCTGAATATCCAAAAAGCTGGAAACTCTCTCCCAACCTATTCAATATCTGCTCTGATGATAAAACGATGCCAAGCAGCTACCTTTTCATGTCACAGGGAGGAAGGGCATGATTTCATGCGTTAGATACCTGTGCTAGCCTTTCACCTCATTAGCAGAGGCCAAATTCTTACCAAAATGATCTCATTGTCATTCAATTAGGATGCAAAGAACAGCAGCACTCTCATATCCGGCTGACATAATGTTTCAGTCTGTTATTATGGGCACCTTTACATAGCTCATGGCACCCTTCCTCTCTAATTTGCAGGTTAGGAATGTTCCACTTTGACTGTCTCCTGGATTGCTGTATAACTGTAATAATATCTGTCAGACAGTCAGACAGCTCTCTTTTTTTTCTTTTTTCTTTTTTTTTTTTTTTACAGTAGGAGTGAAAGGCACTTCTTAATGAAAATTAGAGAGTTACAATACGCAACTAGACTAAAACAATCTTTAACGTTTCAGGGTTTATTTTGCTGTTTAAAAGCGATTTAAAAGTTAAGGAGATACTATCAGGAAAAAACTGTATCTGAAATTTTGTTACAAACAAAAAATGTATTCGTAACCCGTGTTTTCACTTTCTTCTGCTACTCACAGCTTCTTAAAAGCTGAATGCCGAAGTGTTTCTTTTCCCCCAACTCCATGCCTTTTTGGTATCCTTATTTAATTCTAAATCAAGATACCAAAGCCAAACTCTCAGATGAGGTAAAAAGACATAGAAATACTTGAAGGTTCCAGCTAAGACCCAGGTGACTTCTTGTTAAAATATAGTGAGTCCTTATGCAAAAAAGTGAACAGGCATGATATACAAGAAGCAGAGCGGGGAGCTGTTGAAGACTGGACAAGCCAAGCGCTTGGTTCTCCCTGGGTATATCTACAAAGCTTCCATTTGGCCATGCCCAGCAGTACTCTCAGAGCCAGCCTCTGTTTGCAAACATAACTGCAAATGCAATCTGAGTCTACTTTCTGTTGCAGCCGTCTTTGGTACACTGCCACTCTAGACAGAAATTCACTTCAGTGAATGGTCAAAAGCTATGAACTGGGGACTATACCATTACTATGGATATTCTTCCACCTGCTTATCATCACCTGCAGCAGAAAGAGTACTTTTGACCCGATACTCACTACACCGGCCCATTCCTCCTTTGCAAATTACTAGACCTTCACTCATTTATACCAGGTAATTTGTGGCCTTACACTTAGTAATGCAGCTTAACTCTGAAAGCCATCTGAACCTTATCCGCCTTTAGGCGACCTGTATTGACTCAACTTAAAAAATCCTAATACAGTGTTTGTTAAAGGATACATCTTACAAAACTGGGTATTTATCCCATGTTTTTACAGTCCAAAGTATAGTAACCCTAGCCACTGGTTGGATATTGCATAGACAATATGAAAATGACCTGCTTTGGCAGGGTGGTTGGACTAGGTGATCTCCAGAGGTCCATTCCAATCATTCTGTGATTTTGTGAAAATGTAAATACATACAATTGATGTGAAAAAAATGAAATATTTTCCCTTAGTCAACGTCAATCAACAGAAAGTAGTCAAGCCAGTATGAATGTGATAATGAGCAGCTGTCAGCATAGCAAGAGTGGATAATGTCTGGTGTGATCCCAGCAGCTGGAACCCATGAGGTATGAGTCCACTCTGTCTTAACAAATCACATGTTGTGAGACAGCCTGAGACTACTGGCAAAGGGGAAATAAGTGGTCTTTGTGGACACAAAGATACATGTGGATAAACCATGCAACTGCATATTCATTTAAAAACTGTCAGGCTATTGAAAATCCAAGCAGTGGGAGCTAAAGCTAATTTTATAGCCTTTCACATGCAGAAAAAGTAGCTTTCCACTGAAAGAACACATTGGAGAAAATGCCATGATTCCTAGTCTGAACTCACATTTTGGACTAAATTCCTCAATACAAAAATGAAGAACTTCCTTCATCAGTAACTTGACCCCAACAACAAAAGACATGTCTGGATCTAGTTTAGGACAAGTATCATCGTTTGGGCCAAACTGACCACTGAAGCAAGCGACAGATGCTCTCCCCCGTGACCCTGAGATTAAGAGTTTCATGCTCTACTGACTGAGGTAGCCGGGCAGGAGACTCTTAATTCACATCTCACCAGCAGAATCATTTATCTCCTAGCGAAACTCATCTCAAAGCACTTAGGCTGAGAAAAAATATTCTGTTGATGAATTCAAGTTTATATCCATGCTACTTATTGAAGAACAGGATTTAGATGGTGATGCATTTGATAAAGATACAGTGATGCTACTTACTGTGGCTGGTATTTTCTATAAACCTAAAAGCACTTTTAAAGTACAGCTAAGAGAGGTAGCAGTTGGGTACCTATCTCCAGACATCTACCTGAAAATCTCAGTCTTCAATTTTATTTTTTTTTAATTACTAAGGTAGAATATCCCTGTTTGTGCTTTTCTGCATCTATGTACTTATCACTACTATCAACAGTAATAGACAGAAATAAGATGTTATGATCTTCACTGAAATGAAGCTCCTCTGTGCAAAGGCAAACAATATAAGAATGTACCAAAGTCTCACTACATCAGCAAGCAGGGTGGCAAACTGATCTATGCGTGAAACTTTGATCCTATTATAACCAATGGAAAAACTACCAGTAACATCAGAGACAAAAAATTTCACTCATGGACTGCATGATACATCTATGGGCACAAAGACAGTCTTTAGAAAGGCTCAGGAATAGAGCAGCTCAGCTTTCAACCTTTAATGCAATCCTTACTCTCATTAAAACCAATTTCTGTTAAAGACCCTTCCTTCATCAGTCTGAATAGGTATCTCCTTTTAGCTTCTGCTAGAATTCTGAATATGTCTCAAAGATAAACAGACTGCTTAATTATTAGTTGGTGGTGCATGACAGAAATTTGGGAACAGGACTGTAAATGTCACATGAACAGTTGATATGTTCATATTTTGAAGTTTGGAAGTAGGCATGAGTTGCCTTCACTGAAATGAAAATATGTACATACCTTTTTTATTGCTGGCAAGCCTATTTTCATGAGATAATTATACAGATTTAGGTCCCTATGAGGCTTAAATGAGACTTCATATAGTATTACACAGTTCTGTGCCCTGGACTAGCTATATTCTAAACATTCTGGGATTTGTCAGAACATTTTGTAGAAATAACAGAGAGGTTTGACAATGCTCATCTCAGGAAATCCATTGAACAGGGAATGATTTCTTCAGCAGCATTTGATATTTCTGAAATACCTGCTATGTCTGTGAAAAAGCTTTATGGAACAGAATTTCTGCTGATTTTACAGTCTATATACAACAGAGTTTCTTACTTTCCTAAGATTTGGAAAAATACATGTGCATGAATTCACTACATAAATACGTGAGGCTACAAAATGCCTAGTGGCTGATTCTTGAAGTATCATCTTTTTCACATCTGTTTTTCACAAGTAGCTATATTATGTAAAGTATAGAAGTTCAGAATTAAAACTGGAATACACATTTCTTTAATATTTCATAATTTACAGTTACTGATTAATGGTTATAAAGTTTTCAAATGTTCAACTTTGCAGTTTGTGGAGAGAGTTATAAATGTTCAGGTAGCAAATTAAAAAGTTGAAATCCGGAGAAGCAAAAAGCACAGCAGCACACAAGTTAACTTCTCCTGCTTATGAAACCAAGACACCCTGGCAGCAGACTACAGGCAGTGCTGTTAAGCAAACAGCTAGCAGACTTCCTTTCAACTATGCCTAATTAGAATTAAGTATTAAAAGGCATACATATGCCATCGAAGTAGAAGCATTTTTCTTCACAAATGTAAAAACGTACCAGAATTTCAGTAAGTATATGAACAAGTTAACAGATAAAGTCTTGTTAGGTTATGCAGCTAATAAGTGAAACAACCACTAGCAGTATATGCTGTTCTGATTTTAAAAGTATATTCGAGCGCATGAAGTACCTGGAACTTTTATATCTATATAAAAAAAAATAACTTCACAGAACTTGTTGAGGAAATAGAGCGGGCAATCGTAAGGTTACTCTCACTCCTTTAGTTAAGAAATAGCCGAAGTTAAAGAAATAGCCGAAGTTAAAGAAATAGCCGAAGTCAACTGTTCCGTAACTCTGCTGCTGAAAAGTGCAGCGGAGATGGTGAATTTGGTTAATGAAGTTATCTGACGTTGCTGGACAGACCTAAGAAATTTTCCACCTTTCGGGAAAAACGACCGGAACGGTGGGGAATAAACAAACTCTGCTTGGTCCTGCCGGCGCGATGAGCGCCCCAGAAGCTCCGGTGCCGTCGGGGCTCCCTGGGGCTCGGGGTGGGG
>NW_015090800.1:7587793-7609935 GCF_001431845.1 Calidris pugnax | reverse complement strand
CCGGCCATGGCTTAGAGGGAAACCGGGGCCGGGGCAGAAGATGAGTTTCCCCGCGGAGGACGGCGTGGGCAGCCTCTGCCATAAAGCGCTGCAGATCATCTCGGAGCTGTGCCTGGGCGGGCAGGTGGAGAGGGAGAAGTGCGCCGGCATCTTCCCCCTGGAGACCGCCCGTCAGGGCATCGGCGGCACAGGTACCGGGTACCGGACCCTCCGCACCGCCTCCCGCCGCTCCCCGTCCCGCATCCGCCGCCGCGGGGCGGGCAGCTCCGGCGTGGGCGGCCGGAGAGCGCAACTTTTTTCTTTTGCTTTCCCGGCGTGCGGAGGGGGCGGAAGGTGGAGGGGGGGGAGGGATGGGGACACACGACAGTCACACAACCCGCTTTCAAATCGTCTCGCAGCCCGCGGAGGCTCCCGCGCTTGGGAAGCGGCGAGGGAAGCGTGGCGGAGGTTGGGGGGTGGGGGGGATGGATGGATGGATGGATGGATGGATGGCCGCCGCGGGGGTCATCCCCCGCACCTCGGGGGAAAGGTGGGGACGGGGAGCGAGGAGAGGCGCCCGAGGGAGACGACGGATCGCCGGGGACGGCCCCCGTCCCCCCCCTCCCAGCTCCCTCGTCCGCCGCTCCGCTTCTCTAAGGTTTTCCCCGCGAGTGGGACTTTCCCTTTCGTGCAAACTGTGGGATGTGTCTGCGTGGCCGTGGGGCGGAGGGCAGCGTTTGATGCTCTCGTCACGGGTGGGCAGCGGTTCCGCGCGGGGGTTTGCGCGCCATCGCCCTCTTCTAGGTTGGAAGGGACCTTAAAGATCATCTTGTCCGTCTCTCTCTCTCCGTCCCAGCCGTCCTTCAGGGTTCCGCGTGTGGTGCCGGCGGCGCAGGTTGCGCGGGGGGAGCGGCGATGGGACGAGGAATGGGGGGGGGACTTGGGGCAGGACCGCTCGACGGGGCGGGCAGGAGGGTGACCGCCACAGCCTCGGGGGCAGCCCCGGTTTAGGGGACAGCTCGCCAAGCCGCGGCTCGGAGTAGCCCCGGGATGAAAGTTGACCGAGCCCCCGGCGCTGTCGGAGCGGGGTTTGAGATATTTTACATCCCCGCCCTCGGTCGAGGGGGGCGGCAGGAGAGCTCTGCCAGCCGGTGGGACCCTGTAGAGTCGGGGTGGGACCCTGTAGACTCGTCCAGGAAAATTTGGGGGGGCGGAGAGGTGGAGGAGGGAGTTCGGGTTATTTAAATATTCCGATTTTGAGTCCTAACGGTGGTGTCTGAGGTCACTGATGTCTGGATCTTTCGGAACCGGCTCCGCGCCTTTGCGTTATTCTGGACGGTACACGCGGGACCCCTTGTTTTCCCTGGGATTTATTTTTGGGACGGGGCTTGAAAATTAATCCAAGGTCTGCGCTTAGTCCCTGCCAGAAGGGCATTCCGATTGTGCAAATGGACAGCTAGCGTTATGGCCAACAAATAACAAGCGTAGAGTGCAAATTAAAGAAATTAACACCAAGCCATGAAAAGCAGCAGGTCCTCAGCATGTGCCCCAGCTGCGCTGTAGCCACCGCCGCAGCTGTTACTTTGGTTTTTTTTTCTTTCCTTCTAATGCCCACCGATTTTACTGCAAATTCGGGGTTATTTGTAGTATCTCAGAACAAAAAAAAAACCCCACCACCCTGTTGTCTGAAAGAGAAGCTGTTCTTCTTTCGGGCCCCGGCACTTGTGGCACGGTTCTCCCGGGGCTTTGCGCTTGAGGCGAGCACTGATTTTCCAGCCGGTGAAGGCGGACACGTCCCGCAGTGGGGCGGGGACCGGGGGGACACGGGGGACAGGGGACCGGGGACGACCCTGCCCAACTCGACCCGACCCGACCCCTCCCGGGGGAGTTTAGTCGGCAGCGGGGATTGCGGGGGTCGTAGCGGAGAGGGGAGGGGTCCACCAGCACGGGTGGTGGATTATTTGTGCTTTGTAAACGCTAATTACCGTGTTCTGATCGCACACCGTGTTAATTGTCTTGGTCTGAAGGGTAGAAGGTTGCGTGAAAATAGGGAGCTTGGGAAATTTGGCTCTGAAGCGGTTAGTTCCTCTCTCTGATTTTTAGGGAGTACAGCACGGGGGAGTCAGGTGCCATGTAAAAACAAAGTTGATGTGTAAACAGGTGGGATCTGAAGGATACAAAAATGCCACAGAAGGTAAACCAAGGTTTGCTGTTTGGAAAATGTGACTCTTTCAACACATGCCTTGATACTGTGTTATGTACAGTAGTAGCAGCTTCTTTTTGGGCATTTCTTCCAAGTCAACAATCTTCCTGTTTTTTCATTTGCAAATCCTAACTAAATTGCAATTTTTTGATCAAAAAAAATCCCTGATATTTAACAGATCAGAAGCTTAAACTACTGGTTTCCACACCTCAGCTGAGTTCCTAAATCTCACTTTTTTTCTCCTTGAAAATAAACCATTATTAGATAATGGGTGTCAACTTAATTGGCACAAGTATTAAATTAAACATTAATAACACTGCCAGTGTGCATATATTAATGCTTTCTGGCTCCAGAGGAGGAACAGACACACTGTTGTTGTTGATAATTGACAACACTTTAATATGTAAACACTTGGATAAGCAAGACATAAATATCACTCACATGAATTTTATGAACTGCAAGATTGTAAATACAGTGTCTAGGCTGAGAGAAATGTTGTCATTGAAAGGTGAATCATGCCATCTCATCTGCTCTTCAAATGCACATAGAGTTCCATGTCATCTCTATGGATAAAGTTAGTGTTGTCCACAGTCTTGAACATCCCAAGTTCCTACTCATTAAAGGTAGAAACATTAAGTATTCTCCGTCATCATTCTGAGAATGAAGCCATAAATGTTTCTGTTTTCCTAAACTGTCTCATATACAGGGTGGTGGCATTTGGCATGAGAGTCTGTATCATGTAGCCATATCCTTCTGTGGCTGAGGAAATTCTGCACAGTTGTGGTGTCATGCAGTTGTAGCTGTATAGGAGTGGGGTATAGGAATGGCTAAATTAGCCCGATCAGTTTTGCTGTATCTCCTAAACGATGATACAGGAAGCACTTTCCCAGTGTATGCCCACGCTGGGTGATACCCACCATGGAACCAGTTCAGTTCTTTGCTGTCTGGGGCTCCAGTGTGTTGGGAATTAGCTCCTGCAACAAGCACTGAAGTGCGTGGAGAAAAAACTACTATATTAAGAGTAAGAAGATACTTGAGTTGTCAACAGGACTGCTGGAAGGTGTGGAGAAGATAAAGGACTGTGAGAGGGTTCTTACAGAATAATGGTTTATTATTGTATTTTGTTATGTTATAGAACCACAGTTCAGCTTGCAATAAAAATCCAAAAAGCAAATAGTCCAGGAGACGGTACAAAGAGGAGAGAAAAGAAAATAATAGTTACTTATATAGGGATAATGTATTGTCTCTTTAAATGGTGGGTTCATTCCGTTTTCCTAGTTTAAAAAAGAAGACACCTAAAACTGCCACAAAGATAGCAGAAGTGAAAATCACTGATGAGATTTCATTGAAGGAGAAAAGGCTAAAAGATGAGGAGGCCCATATTTGGAAAGGAAATAATAGAGCAGGAAACATTTCAGAAAGTAGAAGAATAGATAGTGGAAAGGAAGGCAGACCGTTTCTGTTTAATACAAGAATAAAAACATGCTCTGGAAGTTGAAAACATTAAAAAAGGCAACGAGAACTGCTGTGATACTGTTGTGTTGGCAGGTGTGACGGTTCCTTTCTGTTCAGCTAGACTGTGAAAAGCAGCCAAGCTTCTCCGAGGAATCAGCTACTTGAGACAGAAGATACACCACCCAATCACAGCAAAATATGAGACAATATTGACCTCGTGACCCAAGAAGTTTCACTGGCAAGTGGAGAGGCTGGGTACTGATTTTTTTGATAGTGTAGGTGTCTAGGTATGGGAAAGCAGCATAGCAAGGGTAACCGAATCAAACATGAAGGAGAGCCAGAGACACAGCCAGAACAAAAGATGGAGATGGCTTTGGGAAAGCAAAGTACAACAAAATGAGGCAACAAAGCAGAAGGGAGAGTTATTCAGGTTTGCTGCTAAAAAAAAACAACCCAACTTTTATGTGTTTGACTCCTCTTATTCTCAGAGAAATAAAAGTTTGGATATTCTTTGTAGACAAACAGGATTACATCAAAGAAATGACTGATTCTTCAATAGTTTTTTCCTCTCAGTGACACCACCACCACCTTAGGACCCTCAATTACTACTCGCTGCTTGGGTCAAGAAGGGGTAATCATATTTAGTGTAATGGGTAATTAATCTATGGAACTCATAGCGAAGAATCTTAGTGAGATAAATAATTTTGTAAATTTCTAGGAGCTGTAGACAATTAGTGATGATACGACATCTGCTGTTATATTTTCTGCCCTGGTAATTACAAGGACTATTAATTCTCTCATCTCAGGGGAAATGCTCAAGAGAAAAGATTAGGAAGCTGTTTACGTTTATGGTACCTTTATATAGTTAGATGACTATGTGAGCTTTCTTCTGAAGGGTATAACATTTTTGACAAAACGCTGAATTAGTTGCGCCACTTTTCTGGTTGTTTTTTTGTTGTTTATTTTTTTACACCTCCTTTATTTGCAGTAGATTTGAACAAAATGATTAAGATGTTTGTCAACTAATAGGAAGAGTTCATGTGGAAAATAAATGAGAGCTGGATGTGTGGGATTGCATCTAACAAAATTTATCTCTAATCCAAGTAAATTATTTTCCAGAAGTATCCAAAATTCATATATGCAGCTTGGTTATACCTTTATTTTGACTCAGGTTGTCTGATTAATAAAGGGCTCTAATTCGTTTTTGCCAGTTAAGCATCCCTCCTCATTTTCAAAGGAACCAAGCACATCAAAGTCCCAGTTGGGAGCATTTCTGAAGGTTAAGCCAATTGCATGGAGTGTAATGAGGGGAGCTTTGGCATCCAGCTCTAGGGACACATGTTTAAAATTCATTGCATGTTCTCTGTAAATGGTGGGCACTTTCTGCTGTCTTTGCATTCTTTTAGGCCTGCTGGTCCTGCAGAACTTCACTATCTCATTATCAGTTCTCATGGGGAACCGATGTTTATAGCAGAGCTGGGAACCCAGTTGCTTCTCTGCCAGGAGGGCATATTTTAGCCATCTAGAGAGTTCTAGAGAGTGATGTTCGCTTGTCAGACAGTGATTTTTTTTTAAGTTGACCGTGCAAAGAGTCTCAGCTTCTACAGGATTGTTTTTTATTTGTCTAAATATTCTACTCATAACTATTCCGTTACCATACCAAGTTTAACCTGCCAACTTTGCAACCCTACCCTTGATCAACAGTTTACTGTAGAGGTGTAGAGAGAGTAGGAAAACACTGAAGTATCCTGCACGTGGCCATTCTGTAATGTAGTCTTGCTCTTCCCTGAAGAGCACTGTCATGGGTCCTGCTGCTGTTGTTGGCATGAGTCTCCCATTGGCACGCGTGCTCACACACACACACACTTAGAGGGGAGAAAAAGCAGATTTACCCCATAGTGTGCTTGCAAGTTCTTCTCAGCTGTGCCAGAGAAAGCATGAAGGGGACCAGGAATGGCTTGAATGAATGTGAAGACTACTGTCATCAGTGCAGGACTGTCACACAAGAGAGGAACATTTTTCTTCATGAGAAAGTAACTGTTGTGTGAAACAATCGAGCATTCTGTTACAGAGAAATGTGATAAAATTAAATAATAAGCATTTGAACAGTTAACAGACCGATCAAATTATTTATGATACAGCTCATCACCTGGTCAGAACAAAGTTATTACCAGAGGGAAATAAGGGTTTGGGAGAAAATCTTGCAGGGTTACTGAAAAATATGCTTTCCAAAATCAGTGTTAACAAGCTGTGAAAACCAGAAATGCATCTAGTTCAGCAGCGTAAAGGTAGAACAGAGAGGTAATCGTACCACAGGGGCCAGATTTATTTGCAGTAAATGGGAAGGCAGTCACAACAATGCAGAAGTACTCAACAAGCAGAGCAGTGGTGAAACACAGTAAAAGCAAGAGCTTTACAGAATAATCTTCCACCATACAAGTTTTGCAAAGAAATAAATATGAAAAATACAGAGAAGTTTATAACAGCTGGAGGACAAATCTGTAATGATGAGGATGAAGAGACACAGTGTTTTACTGGTTTTCATCATCTGTGTGAGATGTTCATTATATAATGCTGGGTAAGAGTAAACATAACCATGACAATTCAGAAAAGGCACTTGAGCTGTGTGAACCTTATTACAGCTATAGTATGCTTATGATTAATGGCAGTTCAGTGGGTTTATGATGTGTTTTCATTTCATTTTCTTGTCTGAAAGAAGATAATGAGGTGTTCTGGCAGATGCTTACAGAGACATCCTTGCAAGTGTGAGAGCAGCATGGGACCAAGCCCAAAGCTGGTTTTTTGTTTGATGGAAGGCAAGGGGGGTAGATGTGGGTTGAGCAGAGATGGGAGTTGCCTCCTTTTGAGATTGAGAGTTAACAAGTAGAAAAGTAGGTAGGCCAGAAAAAGCCTTGGAAGTGGAGGCAAATAGTTTACACTTGGTGTGTTGTAGAGGAGAGGCCAGTGCAATATCTTTTGCTTCCTACGCTGCAGGCAAAACATAATGACACAGTCAGGCAAAAGTGAGAGCCATCTTCTCTGGTCACATGCAGCACACAAATCATGTACTGAGGCTCATGAATACACCACTGTTGTGGCAAATTCCTTCTGATTTCTGGAAAAGAGAAGGTAGTGTGGACTAGAAGGCTAATAGTTTTGGGAAATACCCTGTATCTGCTGTATGTCACATAATCTAAAGTCCTGTACATGGAGTTTGAAATGGCAAAAGAGCATCTTCCACTTATGGTTGGACAGACATAGATTATCAGATGCATTAATAAATAATATAACCTAGATAAAAGACAAGAGATTAATACTTTTATGAGGTGTAAAGATGTAGTAAATCACAGTGATACCTGACTCCATTTAAATCCCTTTCTTTCAAGAACTGTGCTACCATAGAGCTCTGTTAGCATTAAGAAGTGATACACCAGCCAGTAGATGGTGACGGCTGCTTTGAACAGATTCAGACATCAGACTGAGTTAACAGCATAGGAGGGATCACATTCTCAGTAGGGCTAGAGTCAAAAGATTCGAGGAAGATCTTCAAAGTATGTTTCTCCATGAGAACAGCAGAGAAGATCACATGTAGGCTTTTAAGTGAAAGGCTATTTTTGCAGTTTGAAATTTAAGCTGGGTGTTTTGACAGGTTCAGGTTATGAGAGAAAATACAAGACTCTACACCTGCCACTTTCTGAGGCACGCTAAAGCACTACATCCCCATCTGCAGGGATCTGGATGAAGCAGAGGTAATTGTGGAAGATCCGCTACTGCTGAATAAAAATGAACACCAGCAACTCTTTATGTTCTTCAAATTTCCCCAAGGAAAACTGAAGATCAGAAATGATGGGTTGGACCAACTAGTTTATATACATGGGGATAAGGGAGATTTATCGGACCCAGACCTTTTATAATTAATAAAGCTCCTGCTTCCCTCCAAATCCTAGAAAATCAGAGACATATTAATTTATCTGATTGAGCTGACTCCTGATATTCCAGATGCAAGAGTTCCCTTTAGAGTGGTCGCTATGGAAAGAGTGAAGTTCCTCATGGCTGATGAACAAGAGAACAAATTTAGAGTTAAAGAAACGTATGTTTGAGAAAAGTTACAGAGACATCATGTTTTCAATGCTTAAGAGAACCAAGATCAGATCTAGACAAAGAGGTGGGTCAAAGGAGAATATAACCCATTTCTTCTGCAGGCATTCCTTTCCCCCAGTTGCTTTGCTGGCAAGAGTACTTTTTCTTCAGCATGGTCCACATCAGAGACATGCCTGCCCCTTATACACATGGGCAGCTGTGTCATGGCACTGTCTGGCCTCTCTCTCCATTCAAGCCCATAGGTTCATGGAGTATGTTTTTCCAAAGTTAAGCATCAAGAGATCTATGCTATGAGGGCACTGACAAAAATGTAAATGAACTTAATTTGGTTTGGAGATGGAAAGTCTGCCAATGTGCATGTTTGCAAATGGATTCATGGGCAGAACTTTTCTGAGGCAGGTTTCAAACAACAGATTGTTGGAAGCCATGAAGTACAGAAACTATTGCTCAAAACATTCCCTACTATTCAGAAGAAAGATGGGGATGTTTCTGGTGTACTTGCTTAATATGAAAGATGGGCTATTGAGGAGACTCTTATGGTGGAAATGTTTTTATGGATATTTATTTAAAAATGCAGAGATATTTTGAAGTAAATAGAATTCACACACTTCCCAAATAGACATGCCTTTCTCAAATAAGAAATATAAAATTGTCCAAAATTCCGTATCTTAAAAGAGTAGTTTTAATTTGAAAATCATGAGGAAACAGGATGCTTTCCTTCAGTTATGAAATTGTATCAAGACTATGAAGATAACATTAAGGACAGAGGTCAGTAAAGGAAAATCACCAGGAGTGAAATGTTGACTCCACTGAAGTCAGTGTGAGATTTCCCAGTGATCAGAAGTGGGTGTGTTTAGAAAGCAGATTTTCTTCACATTCCCAAGATAACCCAGCATGTGAACAGGAATGGCATAATTCTGCATGATCAGATGAATATTGAGAAAGGTGTCCTGTTCTGTGCAAGCGTGTAGCATTGAAAACAAACTGCAACTATGAGTTGAGAAAAAGTTGTCAAACAACTGCTTGTAGTTTGAGATAATTTTTCTCTTCCTTCATATCAGTGAGAACGTTGTTTATCATGGTAGCAATTAACGTTGCCCCAGCAGAGTGAGTGTATCTCCTTCTGCCTCTAAAAACTTAGGCAATCTTTGAATTTGCCACCTGTTCTGCATCTTTAAATAACACTCACATATGTGAAGTGCAACCCTGGTCTGATGACACATCCATTCTTCAGTACCCATGAAGAATCTCCTAGTCTGCAGAACTGTCTTTTAATTCTTAAACCAAACTTCCCATAAAAAGGTGATACAAGGGACATATCCAGTCCAACATGCAAAGGGGCTGGAAAGCTCAATTTGTCTGCTCTTCTACAGATGATGTCAGTCTTCACATAACAGCAAATCTCTCGTGATTGCTCAATCAAGTGATTGTCACAAGTGATGAAATTAAACAGTATGCTTTTTATTTCAATTTATATGGCATATTGATTGCTTTTCAGCAATTATGGCAGTAAATGTAATTAAAGTATTTTTTTTATAATGAAGTATTTTTTGTTCAAATTCCTGACAGTTAAAATATTTCATGTTTCTGTTTAAGAATTTGTTGTATTATGAAGTACAGTATGTGAGGCTGTTTAATTTGATAGTAAAATAGCAAAAATGGAAATGATAATTTGTACAACTGCTTGTAGAACTAGCCTCTACATCTTTTCTCTGCTATTGAGACTTCAGATGTTTCATGTGATTTTTTAGGGCTATAAAACATAACATTTTCTGTAAAGATTTGCGACTGACTTAGAATTTGAAATAGTTTAATGGAAATATAGAAAAAAAGCTTAGAGAAAGTTGAAGTACAGGAGTAGGTGTTGAAAAGAGACACCAAGTTATTTGAAGGCTTGAAAAATGTCTTGCAGTGAAAAACTTAAAATAGGATTGGCTAGAAATACTTTGATGGAATGTTTTTCAGCTGATAGTATCTATTCATCAAATTGAAACTCTGCTGGAAAGGATCAATTGGTATTGAAATGTTTCCAGCAGTTTCAAAGTTGTTAAAACATCCTGTTTCAACGTTTTCTAAATGAAAAAAATAATATAATTTTCAGTTCTAAAAGCTTTCCTCTCAAAATGTAACCTAATTATGGCAACCATCTATAAACTGAGCTGGAAATACTGCAAATGACCCAAAACTGAATTGCTTTTTGTTTCTTTTTTTTTTTTTTAAAATTTCTGATACATATTTTCAAGGGTTCTACTTTTTGTCAAGCTTTGAGAATGGAAAAATATTTTGTTCGACTTGATTGAAAATCCAGGATCAGTTTATCAAGAAAGTTCCTTCAGTGGAGCATACCTCTGTATTCATATATTAAATTCACTTAAAACCATTCCCTAGGACTGAGGCCAACTCACCTGTAACAGCCCCTCTCCATGCTAGTAAAGACTGTCATCTGCTGAAACAGAAGAGATGCATCCAAACCGCCTTTTAAGAATGATGATTGCCCTGCTCTAATTCCTGATCCCAGCCCAGGAATTGGCTAGGAGGGTATGAACTGGCCCAGTCTAAAATCATTCCAGGGACTGGTATAGGCAATTGAGTTTCAAGCCCTGGGTTAGTTTTTTTAGTTTTTAGTTTGTTTGTATTTTGTGTAGGCATGTCTTCTGAAGCATATCGTATCTTTTAATCTCATGCAAAGACAAGAAAGAAGCAATGGCTGTAAATTAGAACTACAAAAGTACAAATCAGAAATACAAATTTTAAACAAAGTGATTAACCATTGAAACATGCAGTAAACTCAACATCTCTTAATGTCTTGTCAAGATTGGACAGTCTGCTGCAGAACATGCACAAGCCAAGTAAAAATTACTGGGCTCGGGAAGGATATCAGAGTAAACAGCAGATTAAACCAAATAGCCTAATAATCCCTACTGGGGATAAATTACCTAGAAAAATGGTATGCAAAAGTATTGTTTGCTTCTTGTATTACATTATTATTAGAAATAATTATGCATCCATTCATTTTATGGAAACATTGTAAATGAGAATTTGCCGTGTGAATTTCTCATTAAGCTGACGTGCATATTCCAAGGGCTACATTTTGACATTTAACTATGGGCAGAAAAGGGGGGCACCTTTCTCAGCATTGTCAGGAAACGGTCAGGGCAGCATATTTCTGTTCAAGGCAGGGCAGCAGTTTGTGCCCAACTGTTTAAATCAAGAAGCACATCCTCTGCCAATTGCCCCATGACACTGGCCAGGATATATATGAAGTAAGGTTGAGCAGGACTGTATCTATTAAATCTCCAGACTGCAAACATTCTTAATTTGCTTTTGCTATTCTCACACATTTTCCTGTTGAATGTACTTTAAGCTCAGTGATTGTTATTGACATATATATCTGGATATTATATATTCATAAAGAAAATATTCCCAAATTTTCTGCTGGAAACTTCATCTCTTAAAGGGACCTGTGAGTTACATACAGTTCCACGGAGCTAATACATACCTAGAGGACTATTTTTCTTCCTGTCATCCTCTACAAAAAATATGTTCAAACTCTTGTTGGACTTTTCCACTGGTTCAGTTTAGTAGTCAGCAGCCTGGAGCTATGGATACAAAACATTGGCTGTTAAACTGTCAAAACTTGTTGTAACAAGCAGCAGCAGCCATTGCTTGAGGGACATTTTAGCAGGGTTTACTGAATACTTTTAAAGCATACAAAAGGTTCTTTTCAAAAGGAAAGGGATCTTTTTAGTTATATTTTATAATATTACATGATACTGGAAAAATCAAACTGAAACATGTCACATAGAATAAAACTCCTAATTAGGGCTCCACTGTCATTTCTGGTGATCCACCATCTCCTAAAATACAAGTACGTTCACATAATTTCGTTGGTATGAAATCTGTTCCCGTATCTTTGTCCGTGCTATTGGATATGCTAACTGATTGTGGCAGAAAAAGTCAAATACAGGGCAGCAGTCAAATACATAGCCAAGTGTCTCTTACTATGGTCTCTGTACAACTCAGGGCATTGTATAGTGAAGCCAGCTGCATTTTCAAAGCAGAATTTTAGATACTAATGTATATGTACTGTCTTGGTCTAACACAGTCTTGGTCCAGAGTTTAAGGTTTAACTCTAGAAATTTCTTATATGTGACAGAATATATCCTATCCCTATTCATGCCACTTAAATGTTAAGTTTTAACATGTTTCTGAAGCGGTTAGCACATAGAGTTAAAAGTTTGGCAAGCCTTCTTGAAATGCGTGTATGGGCCTGGAGGTTTAGAACTGGTCTGTCTTCACGTGCACTTACAGAAAATGTTGACTGGGTTTTAACTTTTTGAGCAAAATGTGGTCCTGAGCAGGCACCCTTTGACAGCAAAGGGTAGGTGTATTTGGGACCATTTGGGTAGTCCCTTACTTCCTGAGAAGTCTGACTGAGTGCATGGCTCGTGATACAGATACTGGTCCCTGGCCTGAACGACAATTAATGGGTTATTTGTGAAGTAGATGTTAGAGTATGATAACATTTTAAAGGTAGAGGCTTAGATATCAATAAAGAAAAAAGCAAACGTTAAATAGGATTTCAAAGCTCTATGCAAGTTAATGATCAAAATGCTTCTATCTCCTTACCTGTGTAATTTTATTATTTTTTTTCTCTCCATGTTTTTCTGTCATGATGATCTTTGTTTCTAATTCCTTGCAGACATCTCAGTCAGTTTGTTAGCAGTAGTCGTCAGCTTCTGCGGGCTCGCCTTGCTGGTAGTCTCACTTTTTGTCTTTTGGAAGTTGTGTTGGCCCTGCTGGAGAAGTAAACCTCTCACTTCCAATGCCAGCAATGTCCCTCAGAGCAACTCCAGTGCTCCTACGGAGGTTTTTGAGACCAGTGAGAAAAAGGAAGTTAAAGAAAATGGGAAACCTACCACGAAGGTACTTGAAGCTGCGTTGAAAATTAGCCACACTTCACCTGATATACCAGCAGAGGTCCAGAACGCGCTGAAAGAGCATCTGATCAGACATGCACGCATGCAGAGGCAGATCACTGAGCCCACATCCTCATCAAGGTAAGTCAGGGGCACTCGCGTTTGTGGCACGTTTCCCGGGAACAGGTAGAGCCAGAGCACTCCGCTGAAAATTTCCAGGTTCCTGGTTTATTCCCTGACTTCTTAGCAGCAATGGGTGGAAGAGCAGTCACGTGAAGGCAAGTCTCAGTGTCCTTTTGAACAGAATATTCTGAAACATATGGTGTGCCTTCAGTTATATCATTAATTTAACATACGAAGATTAAATCTATGTCTTCTGCTACTTTGTAAATACATATGTTGCTACTTTAAACATTTCCATTTTAGGTTTTGTGTATAGGAAAATCTATTTTGATGTTATTTTTTTAAACTACTGCAAGTCTGGCTTTTGACAGAGCTATTTTTGTAGATACAGCAGTTGCTTTTGCAGATGAAAGTTTTCCCCTCCACCAAATAAATGACAGATTTGTTGTTGATGGCACATTTCTTTAAGACGTGGTTTGCCACTTCTCAAGGATCCACATTCCAGTCTAAGAATGTGGATCCTTATGGACTGAACTTAAAGCAGTACAGATTTTATATAGATCCTTAAATAAATGACAAGCATGTGGTGCTGCTGAAGTGATTTCTTCTTTATTAAAGTGGAGGACACAAACTTTTATTCTGTCTCAGGTGAAGATATTTGCAGTGACCTATAGTTTCAAACAAGGTTTTCTTCGAATACTGTCAACAAATTTAATGCACGGAAAACAAATAACGAACTGCAAAGATCACTATCTACACTAGAAATAAAAGAGAAGAAATGTTTTGTAGACAAAGAATGGGAAAATGAAGGCTAAAGAGGCACTTAAAGTGTTGCATAATGCCATAAGTAAGAACACAAATACTGTATAGGAAGTAGCTTTCCTTCAAGAAAACATTTGCTAAATGAACACATGCTACCAAAGAAGAAAAAAAAATAAAAGAGTTCATATTCACAATTATCACTGGAGGCACAAGACTGGAGAAGACACGTGCTTTACATTTAGTCATTTAGTGGGCACATACTTTACACACTTTGCTGGCCTTCTGTGAGTCCGTAAGACAGCGTTTTGCCAGCTCGGTGCCCTCATTGGGGTGGTGAGTGCTGAAGTGCTTTTTCCCAGCTACTCCAGCAGTGTGGAACAGCCAGCAGGCAACTACAGGAGGTTCCCAAAAATGAGAGCACTCCAGCCAGGGGAGGTCTAACTGACTTTAGCAGCTGAACCATCTTCTGAATTATGAGACTCTACAGCTGGCTTTAAGCCACATTGCCCTGGCTATGCCTGGCTCCAGCTACTGCCTCCGTCTGCTAAGAGAGGGAGCACAGTATCCAAGCCACTGTGAGGAACATTTCCAAAATACTGGGAAGACAACTTTGAAATTGTAACTGTTACTCTAAATGCAGAGGGACCAAAACTGATGCAGCTTGGCATGACAAGGGTGTTACACAACTCGCTGTTACCTAATAGGAAGAGTTTTATCCATCACGTACCAACAGGTAAATCTGTAGGTAATTAGACTGTCTGACTTTCTGAACAGACAGAAGAAATAGCTGGCTGGCAAATGGACTTGAATAGTCCCTGTGGTACTATAGGGGAAGAAAGAAGTTCCAGGGACATGATCCAGAGTTACTTCAGGCGGTGAAAGTATTCCCAGAAGCCTCTGGGGTGATTTGGACTGGGATCTAAATGCATATAAAATATCTGTGAAGCCAACAACAGTTTTACAAAATTAAAAACTGCCATCAATCCTATTCTTTCTGCACATTGGTAACTTTGTAAGGGTGCATTTTCTTTTTATCACCTTTAGATTAACAGCGTTAAATCTCTCCTGACAGGACAGTTCCTTTGTTTTGAGTTACCTTGGTTGTCCCACCTTAGCCAATGAATAGCAGGGTGTTTAAAGACATCACCTTCCTTCACAGTTTACTGAAAAACTTTGCACCCTTGCTACAAAACATGTTTAGAATGACATGTGTCTTAAAAGTTACCCAGAAATAGTCCTTTCTGTGTTTGTAAATGCGTTTTTTCTATACCTCTGCCTGCCTTAAGTGAGTTTAACCTTCCAAAAGCCCATATTAATTATTGCTGCCAAGAATGTCATGTATGAGATGAAGGCCAGATATTTAGACCAGCTTTCTGGATTACTCCTCCAGTGTGCTGCAGAATGTTGAATCACAGAAAGACTAAAAACTGTCCCTGATGTCCTTCATTGGGGACTTCTAAACAAAGGGGAGCTATTAAGAGGCACAGAGGTAGCATAACTTTCTCCTGCACCACCTTCAATGCAGCACTGCTTTGTTGTACTCAGGGGTCCTGAGAGACCCAAATGCACCATTTCCTAACTGTATTCCATTGACAAAGAACCTAACAGAAATGTTTGCCATCTGAATTGTCTTCTCTACGCTGATCTTGCCTGAGCTGGGGCAAAGAAAAGGATTGTAACCAGTTCTGTGATAATTTCTTGCAGCCATCAGCTCTTAATAAAAGAAATAGAATCATATTAAGTCATTGTAACTGAAGCATAAGGATGAGAAGAAGCCATTCAGAGCAATAATAAAATGTGCCTGATCACTTTTTATAGACTGTACATTTAACATGAAGACATGTAAGTGTAGGGAAATGAGGAATTTCTGCTTAATCAGAACTATATCATTTTCATAGTTCCTGATAATATGAGAAGATCTGCTTGTTAAAAAAAAATAAAATAAAAGCTCTTTAGTCCTTGATCCCAATTAACCAGTAAACTATGATAGGACAAGTCCTGCATCAGTGGTTTTCATTTACAAATATTTTTGCTCTGTGTTATTGAGAACCACTCTTCCAAGTACTTTGTGAAAGTTATTCTGCAATATAATTTATTGCTTCTATGATAATTCCTTCCCTCAGATGTTCACCTGTATTTTCAAAGGCCATACTTTTTGCTCTTTAGCATTAGGTTGGAGAGGAGCTTGTCATTCAGTTCTGCAAAGAAATGCCATTCCTGGATTTGCTCCAAAAGTTTGGTGTAATGTCATCAAGGAAAGGTAGTTCAGAGCCATCCCTCATAAATCTCAAGTCCTATCATAAATCAGCATCCTGTCCCTCTTTTTCATCTTACATTTGGCAATCTTACTGAATTAGAAATAAGCTTCATTTTATCATTATTCCTATGCAAGCACAATTTTATATTAGATATTTAAATACAGATTTACTGTCACTCAAAATGTATTTTTTTCTGAGTTATGGAAGACATGTCTATTATAGGAGTGCTACGTAAGGGGTTGAATTACCTGGATTTGCACACGTTAGTAACTTCGCAACATTTTCACAACCTGGTTGCCTGACATCCTTGTACTTCATTATCACAGTCATTAATTCCTTTGTTATTACAGAACAAAGGAAGATAAATATGTTGCCATGACAACAGTGAAGCATCTTAATAATTAACAAACCAATTAGCTATCTTGGTGAAATGCTGTGACTCAGAACAGATTCTAGGCGCTATGTAATTAGAACTTTGGCTTACGAGAGCAAAAGTGCTGTTGTTTCCCATGGGGAACAGCCATACAGCTGCACTGTTTTACTTAGTGACATCTCACAACAATGACTATGTTCTCTAGAAGTTCATGCCTGAAGTTCAAAACTTTTAAAGAAGGTCGGTACCTTAGAAGTCACAGATGTGGGGTTTATACGTTACTTTTACAAGCATTAACTCAGATCTTCATAAATGCAAGAGGAGTTGAGGAAAAGAGAATTTGTCATGTACCCACTCGAACTGGAAATGCCATGCAGTCAACTTCACTGTTTCCTCCGCATAGGTGGTTTTTCTCTACTGCTCATCTATGACAGGGTTTGAACATGATTATCAGGGCATCTCAGTACTAGAGCTGCAGGTGTGAGGAGCACTCAGGAAGGCCTACCTGCACAGGTTTTATTAGCACAGATAGAAGTAGCAGTAACACAGGTCTTCCTGGACTTCATTATGAGTCAAAGATACTAGAGAGCCAGTGCCTAAATTACTGCATGCCCAAACATTTATTGCCACTACCTTTTGGATGGATTTCAGTTCTTTTTCTGTGTTTAGCACACCTACAAGGCTGGACTTCGCTGAGGACAAAGGCACAAGGTCAGCCCTCAGACTCCCTGAGGGCAGTATTGTACTTTTCTGACTAGTTGGGGCCTTTTGACTCCTTAATCCCTCCCAATGTAGACATCATATGCTATGAAATGGGTTAGTTTTAACATTTAAGAGAAAAGAAAAGAAAATCTTTCAACTTGTTGGTAAAAAAGAAAGGTAGAATGTGTTATGAGAGGGGTGTATTGTTCGTCTAAATTTGAGATCAAAACACCTGGATTTTTTGGAGATACTTCAAATCTAGACTTTGAAGTTCTCCCTCTCCTATTCTTGTGTTATGATAGGACTGCTCCCTGCACCTACCAGTACTGAAACAGCCAAAAAGGGAAACGTTCTTGTCTATTATTTAATGGCTGCAGATTACCCTCTTGTACCTCTGCTCAGCTGAGCTGCAGTAGTTTTGTGCTTCATGCCTTCTGCAACCACTTCACTTACAGCAAAAATACAAATAATATCTATGAAATGAGTCCTGGTTGCTTTCAAATGGACAATTTGCATTTCTGATTTAAAGAAAGAAACACACAGCTGTGACACCTCTTGTTTTCAGAACACAACACTACAGGGAAACCAAGCAATAAGGCAAGGCTGCATTTGGCATTAATAAGCAATTGATTGCAAAAAGCAGAGGAAATTCTGACAATTAAATTGGTTTTTAATGGCATCTAAGTATGCTCACAGAAGGAGGTAGTGAGCTTTTCCAGTACAGATTGTTGGGGTAGTGAAGTACCAAGGAAATGGGAAAACGTCCAAAAAATAAACTGGACAGTGGGATCATCTGCTGATGCTTCATTCTATGAAGCTTCTCGACCCATGTTTTTTTTACTACTGTAAGGCTGTATGGCATACCAGGGGTTTGATTTCGGTCTTAGTAGGAAACGCACAAATTTCCATTGATGTTCATGAGTCAAGATAAGCCCATAAATACATATGCTTATGCAACACTCTATTCAGAATTACAGGGATTTAAGCATATTGTTTCTTGCTAGGAGTACAGGAATCTGCTTTCTAATACACCCCACAGCAGTGGGAGAACAGAAGGAAAAAAAAAAAACTGTAACAGCAAATGTTGACTAAAATTTTGAAGTGTGTTGTAACCAGAACAAAATGTTCCCAGCGTGACTGGAGCAGGCAGCCTGGACCTCAGTCTAGTGAATGCCAAGGGGCTGTATGTAAAATGTTGTAGGATGGCAAAGCACTATGCTGAAAACCTCCAGACATAGCTCTGCGTGGCCTTCTCAGGTGCCTTTCGCAGAGATCAGTGTGAAGCTTGGTGAATATTTAATTGGAAACCCACCAAGGAATGCCTCCAAAAATGAGGAAGTACTGATGACAATTCTGCAAGGGATTGTTTTTCTACCTGACTATACTTTACCCAGGCCATAGCAAAGTGGGATCAAACAATGTTGGAACTGTTAATTTGCTCTGCGAAAGTACCTGAGTTCAGTTTCAGCTGCATAACAGCCTGAAAACAATAAATATATGTATTGCAGGCCAAGTAGTTCATTCTGACTGATCATTTCCTCTCAAGGATGTTTTAAGTCTTGCAAAACATCGGGGGTTATTATTTTAAAATTATTTTAAAGTGATAAACCTTACTGATTTGATTTTCATGTATTTTCTACTTAGTAATCGACAAGTCTTTTCCTGGAGATAACCATGGCTCGTTTTGTGTGTGTGTATGTGTGTGTGTGCAGGCACAATTCTTTCAGGAGGCACTTGCCAAGGCAGATGCAAGTGTCCAGTGTTGATTTTAACATGGGGACAGATCCGATTTTGCAAAGGGGAGAGACGACGACCAGCATTGGGAGAATAAAACCCGAACTCTACAAACAGAAGTCTGTGGATTCTGATGGGCAACAAGAAGATGTGAAAACATGTGGAAAACTTAACTTTACTCTCCGGTATGATTATGAGAATGAACTTCTGGCTGTCACAATTGTCAAAGCCTTAGATCTGCCTGCTAAAGACTTCACAGGAACATCCGACCCCTACGTTAAGATTTATCTGCTTCCAGATAGGAAAAAGAAGTTTCAGACACGAGTTCACAGAAAGACATTAAATCCTGTCTTTGATGAAACCTTTCAGTTTCCTGTAGCCTATGATCAGCTCAGCAACAGGAAATTGCATTTCAGTGTTTATGATTTTGACAGATTTTCTAGACATGACATGATTGGGGAAGTTATTCTTGATAACCTTTTTGAAGTCTCAGATCTCTCCAGGGAAGCCAATGTATGGAAAGACATCCACTGTGCCACCACAGTAAGTAATGTGTTCCAAAAGCATTAACGTGGTATTTTCATTTCTCTTTTATAGTTTGTGGTAGAGCATCCTGTTTATCAGCAGAGTCTGGAAGGGGAAAAAAAAAAAAAAAAAAAAAAAAAAGAAGCTGTCAACATTTTCCTTTAAGTATACAAAATGTGATGCCTAGAAAGCTATAAGATTTAATTACTAAAAAATCTTCTGGGAACATACCGTCACCCTTATGGCTCACTGTGTAAATATAAATTAGGTTTACTGATTAAATAGTACATCATGAAAATCACTGCTTAACAAGAACAATTAACGTCTGTTAATTGTTAGAAAAATACCCTGTCTTTCAAAATTACCATTTATTAAGGAAGAGGGACTGTCCTGCTCTTATTAGCAGATTTTTTCATAGGTTGGATATCTTGTGAAGGAAGAGAGGCTAAAAATGCTTGAAGTCTAAAATGGTCTTTGCTGGCTGCCCTGTGCTTAGGATGCCCAGTAGATGTATCTGTGTTGCTGCTGATTACTAGCAAAACTCAAGAGACACAAGCAAGTAGAGTTAGGAAATGGAAGTTCTTTGTTTATTATTGCAAGCAATTAAAGGAAGCCTGTGCATGGATGACAGGCTACCAGCGGGAAAACCACCAGTTTCTAAACATTGTCCTTATTAACCTTGAAATCCAAACTCATCTTCCCTGGCTGGAATTTGGGAGGTGGTGGGGGGGGAAATTAAGAGGTGAGGTATGGGGTTTTTTTGTTTGTTTGTTTTTTAAAATACTATGCTATTTATACATAATTTCTCCCATCTTGTTCTGTGGATATATCCCAAACAGTCTGAGCCATCCCTGGGTTTGAGTATGGGTTGGACATCCACAGCGGGGATGAACTGAGGACAGAGCAGTACTAGATACTGCCTCAGTGACAGAAGCTTCATACCATGTTTTCAATAGAGCCAAAGACTTCCCATACCTCTTTTCCCAAATGTTTTTGTGCTGTTCATACCTGCTAGACACGGGAGTCTAAGGCTGTAGGACTAGGAGGACAAAGAGGACTGGCATTTTCTCACTGGTTTGAGCATAAGCAACATGTTTCCTAAGGAAGGAGAAATATTAGGGAGTGGAACATACTGAATGCAGTTTTTGAATGGGAGGTCACAAAACCAGCTATTTATTTTAACTGCTGGGTCTACCAAACTGATCTGAACAGCCACCAGCGCACCTACAGAAAACTGCATCTGTATATGCTTAGTTTGATCAAGTTCAGATTTCATGTAAATTTAAGAACTGTATTCTCAAGTTTAAAATTAAATCTTTGTTTAAGGTCTTGGAATAATAGCCCAGTAACAATTTTTGAAAATTTCTTCTAGGTTTGATATTGTCTTTAATCATTTAGTAATTATTTAAATCTTCACTGGTCCTTTGCAATAAGCTTGTGAGTGAGATTTTTAGCTGATAACTAGAATGGTTTCAGCAAATTAGAATCCCTGGACTGTTCATCACTGGTTTTGAGCAGATTGAAATGCCATATCAAATTATGCATTTGGGAGGGATACTAATATACATCTGGATGAAAATGGTTGCTAATCTTGGCACTGAATTCTACTTCAAGTTTCTTCCTCACTAAGGGTTAGTACATGCAGTTATAGTGCTTAATTCACCCTGCTGGTGTTTTACTATGTATGAAATTTAAGAAAAAGCATGAAGGTTTTGGATTTCAGCCTTTCAGCCAGTATACTTTACAGTATTCCGTGTGTCTGAATAAGTTGTCTCCACTTAAACCATTAACAATAAACACATAAAACTGAGATGTCTTCTAGTATTGGGTGACTGCATCATCTTTCACAACCCTTACACTGTCCTCAGAAAATCGTGTAAGAAACTGACTGAATTCATTTTTCCTGGCAAAATGAAACCCTCCTATAAGATGTCCTGTTACTATATGTGCAATGTGCTGCCTTGTGTTTTACTTCAGCTGTTTCATGTAGATTAAAATTGGTTAGTAACAAAGGTTTCTAGTTCTGCCACTTCAGAAACTGTAAGATAAGGGAGCCAATCCTGCACAGGAATAAACAATATATAAGATGTTAATCAATGGAGAATTACAGCTTTAAGCACAAGATCATCAAAATCACTAACTAGCAATTAAATAACTAACTAATGCTTGCCAGACTCAATTGGACTTGGATTAAGCTTTGGGAAAAAAAAAAAAAAAAAAAAGATCTAGCTAGTTCTACAGTTAGTGAAAAATAATTTTACTCCAGGCAAGCATGCTTTGGTGTTCATAAAGAATTTTTAAGAAACAAACTAGCTGTCTCGGTGGGAAGGTCCTTACTTACACAGTAGAGCACAGGAAACAAGATGCCATTCTGCAAATATATTTCTCTCATGCCTTTTTCTTCTTCACCTCTGCTCTGTTTTGTTGTATGTTCTGTGAAGTTTTTCAGCCTTTTGTTCAGACATCTTTCCTACACCCAGTGGTTTGCTGATGTTGTTGTTAAATGATAGATGGTAGAATATGGTAGAAGTGATAGAACAAAATATTGGTCCAGAACTGTAAAAACACAGCAGAAGTAGCCTCTCCACCACTTGAGTCTTTTACATCTCTTCCATAGCCAAGAATTTTCTATTCAGAAGGTAGACTGAGGGTATAAATAATTCCTATTACCTTCTCAGAAAGAGCCTATTTTTATGACACAAGGCTCTGCAGTCTTGAACACCAACTAGATAGATTCACCAAGGAAATGGACTGCAGCATTTTACCAGTGAAGAAAGTTACTGGAGGAGCCTGGGAAAATCTCTGCTGTGCACAGACTCTCTGTCAATAGTTAACATAGTTTTGAAAAGTTTCACTTGCACATCCATAAAGACTTTTTATTTGGTACAGGAAATACCCAGTCTGGGGAAAATCGGACTGGATGTTGCTCTGAGTACTTTTGGCCATAAAAGTAAATGACTCTGTGGGAATCTACATTTTGAATAATTTTTTTTTTTTTTTTTTTTTTT
>NW_015090800.1:7466587-7587656 GCF_001431845.1 Calidris pugnax | reverse complement strand
ATTTTTTTTTTTTTTTTTTGCTTGCAATAGTACTTTGAAACAATTTTATAGAAGTGCAGGATTGGCCCCTCACATGCTCATTTTTATTCTTATGGTTTTCAACTGTTGATATTTATACATCTTTTGTAGTTTGTATTTTGTTTCTTTATTTTTTCATTCATATCATTGTTTATCTGTTATGTAGAAAACCTACAGCTATTGTATAATATGTAGCATGTACCTGTTGTAAGTGCTAAAGCATTTTCATTTCTTAATGTTAAATTATTGAAGTAAATTTGGTGTAAAATTGGTTGTGGAAAAGACGTATCCTAGATATCTGATGATATTAATATCCCCAAATTTTGCTTATTCATGGGCGATTGAATTCTCAATAAATAATCCATCATTTATTTCTGTTGGTTTGATTAATTAAAAAAAAAGAAAACCTCAAGAGGCAGCTTTGGACCACCTGTGAAGGTTGTTCAGTCTATTGGAATACTGTAATTCTTAATACGCTTTAGGAAATTAATCCATAATATCGGAGGCAAACAAATAACATCAAATGGATTGTTTAGTCAACATATCTAGCTTCTGTTCTGGAAAGGCATTTGTGAGTTCTGCATATATTTCTGAGGTTTTGTTACTATCAAAATATACCATATATTTTCAAAAAAGAAAACTCATTTATTGGAATTGCTAACAAGCACTTAAGTGCAAATATTCAGTATTGTAAAATTGTTTAGGCAAAAAAGCCCACCTCTTGTGATCTGACACTTTCTGGATGTAAAAGTTTATTAGCTTCCTATCATACTTTTTTAAATGATTGGTTGCTTTGGAAATGCCTGCCTCTAACATCATTGCCTAAAAACGTTGGCAAGTGATTGTAAGAAACATTTTTTTTCCAAAGGTACTCTGTGAACTCTGTTAGTATAACCAATTATAGGAGGCTATGTAATTGGAAAAAAAAAATAGGGCTCAGAATTTAGATGAAAGCCATTTTCAGCACAGTGGTAGTCTCTTGGGGATGTTAGTCATGGAGCTGTCACATATTTGTAGCCTCTTGAATTATCTCACGTAGACAGATGGAACTTGATTATTATTTATTTTTCCGGCACCAGGCATTTCAGCGCTGGAGTTTTTGGATTTGTACAGTGGGATGTAAAAGAAGGTTTTGTAAGGACACAGACTTCATGTGATGCCCATAATGTGTGATTGCTGTTTCTAGAGCACTCGGAATATAAGTGAATAGCATTGCTGGAAAAGACAGAAGTGCTTAAATATCTTTTTTTTTTAATAAGCGGGACAGTAACATTTGTCTCAGTTCATTTATCTCAAACACTTGCTAGAGTGGGACGTCACATGGGTAATCCTGCTAGCAGTCAGCCTCTGTTATGGAAAGACATTCTTCTGACTTCCTGATCAAACAAGAATAAAGGCCACCTCCACAGTTCACCCAGAGTAGTTGCAGGCATTATCTGTGCTTAGTTATCTCCATAGTTCACTATTTCGTAAGTGGACAAAAGACAGCACACTAGACCTTACTCTGAGTAAGGCAATAGTGGTATACAGCTGACAAAGGTATATCTTATGGTTGTCAAACGTTGAGGCCACACTATAAGCATTGTCCCATTTCTTAGTGTTCAAAGAGCAGCACTATCAGGAAATGTTTTATCACTATTAATGTAGTGGACTGTGCTCTGCAGTGAGCCGTCCTCCTCAGAATGGACTTAGGCTATTAGTGTTTCTGGAAATGTACATAAAAGCTTTAACACAGTGTTAGACAGATGTGAAAGAGTAAAAGCTTGTCAGTATAGAAACATTTATTGTCTCTATAATGGGAACAGCCCCTTTAAAGCCAAGAGCAGCTGGGACTTGTCATTTCTACTCAGCGTCAGTAATATAGAAGATTCAGGTAGTCACCTGCTCCTGAGCAGATGAGAGAATACCCTGGGTCAGTCTTTATAGGAAACGTGTTGAGATTTTCCATTTAGGTTTGGGACTGCTTTAGGTCTGGGTAATAACTAGAAAAGACAATGGAGAAAGGGTGGGTTTCTGTCCAGCTACTGAAAGCAGGGAAGATTTCTATTATTATTGAACGCTTCTTTTCACTTGAAACAGCAAATGATTTGAATATTCTGCTTTGCTAGAGGCAAACTGCTAGCTTCAGTCTACCTTAAAAGTAAGAAATATTAGATGAACAAAGAATATGGTATTTACTCAAGGGAAATTAATATCTTTGTGTCCAGGTGGAACCAGGGTAGCTATGCTAAGGTACACAGCTTGACTGACCTGCTGTGCCCTAAGTGCTTTCTGAGTTTTTCACTGCAAATAGTCTCTTTGCATTGCTGCTTTGGAAGAGCATCTTTATATGGGAAGCCACAGACATTCTGGTTCGCTCATGTGCCAGTAGATGCCACATTTAATTCACAGGAGTACCTCTGTTCTCAGCTGTTCTGAAGCAGGAATGGGCTTCCTTGCTGCCTGGCAAGATGAAACAACCCCCTGCTGCATAAGACTGAGAGTTATGTTCAGAGGGAGTGACAAAAGAAGGACCCAAGAAGCTTCCCAAGGTGCTATGATGAGCATCTAGCCTGCTGGACCCGGTATGCTGTCTCAGGGAGTCCTCTCCAGGCCATCAGGACTGCAATCAGCAGCTGTGCTTACCCAGAGCAATCAGGATGTCAGGCGAAAACAAGCACAAGGCCTCCCCAAGCAGAAGATGCAGTCATTATGGAGCAAGGGGCCCTACTGCTTCCATACTGTCTTCTGCAGGGGCAAGAACAAACACAAACCTCATTGATTTGTTTCCCAGGACACCAGCTCAATCAATAAGTGGTGCTGGGAGGGAGGAAAAGTGTTCGATTTGATATGCAAAGAGTAACAGGCGAGGAAAATAAATATTAGCTGTGGGGACAAGGTTTCCAAAGTAAAATCCCCTTGAGAGGTGGTAGAATTAGCTCTCCAGTTTGAGCTTCCAGTAACTTTAGACAGCGTCTGTGATAGCATAAATACCACCAAAGTCTACATGTGTAGATGAGAAAATAGACTGATAGTTTTCTGTACTGCTCTTTCCTATCATTCTTTTAACTCTTGATCTGAACCTCAAAACCAGAGATGTCTTAATATATTCTTAGCTAACTGACTGAGGGGGCAGACTTCCCGCTTTTTTTTCCATCCAACCCCCAACATTTATAGTTATGTTTTATTTTATCCCTGATTCTTAAAGCTTGATGTTAGTAGTTTTTATTGGAAGCAGCAATGTATGTAATATGTTTCAAAACAGAAGAAGAAAAAGAGAGAGAGAGAAATCTGTCCTTTGGGAGAATTAACTTCCTGCAGTATTCAAGTCTAATTCTGCCAATGCATTTTCCTTTACATTTCCACACTACACAGAAAAGCAATTGTCAGTTCGACTAAAGGAAGCAGCTAAAAAACTAAGAATGTAGATGCCAGAATAACTTCTTTGATATCTAGAAAATTATTATTCATTAGTGCAGATGCTTATTCAAAATATAGCAGGAAAATGAAGGGAAAAAAATTTGCAAATTATTTGTTTAGGAATCAAGTACAATATAAATTCATACCATCCTTAGTATTTTTGCTATGCTACTCTCACAAACAATCTTTAAAACAAAATTTAAATTACAATTAATAGGAAAGTAGGTCTGGATATTAAAATTGAGTTTAAAAATGAAAGTGATTACTTATTCTGGATTATGATAATCTGAATGATAATGAAAGTAACAAAACCGAAGTTTTTGAGCTAATTTCCCTTCTAATGGAGTATTAATCACACAAATACTTGTTACTTTAACCATGCAAATTAGATACACACTAGTAACAAAGGAAGTGTATATATTTTTTTGTTCCAGTAACATTTATATAGCTCATTGTAAGAATCCATAGCAAGTCGCTCTTTTAAGACTTCGTTTGAACTGCAAAACTTGAAAAAGTAGGGGAAAAGAAGATGAAACAAACATCAGTCAAAAGAATGGCCTGGAGTTCATTTGTGATCAAAAAATGACACCAAAATGACACCTTATTTCACATATCAGCTCCCTATAAGCTTTTCATTCCTGCTAGCATAGGAAACCAGTTAAGATCTTGGAGTATAGGAGGGAGACTGTGGAAATTCTTACACTGTCAGTACAGTCAGTTAATAAATTGTACTGTTCAGTTCAGAATTATGGGTGGTGATATGCGAGAAGAAGCTACCCTGAAGACAGAGGATGTCTACCTAACTTCCTCCCTGAATTTGTGGAGGTACCTAGCTAAAAGTTGTCTCTTCTATTGAATTTAATGGAAACAACTGGAAAAATTTATTGCAATAAGAGACAGAAAAGCTTTCTCCAGCAACAGGTATTCTAAAAACTCACTCAGGCTGATGCTCCCCTACCAGGGCTTCAAACTTCTTGCATCCCTCTCCTTTTATCCATGTTTTGAGTAGGGAGAACAGCCTCTGTAGAAATGCTGCTACTTCTGCAGGCATACATGTGAAAATGAGAGCACTGGTGTCCATTGGGTCTGATAAAAAAATAGAATAGGGACCTTTTTTGCATCTGACTGCCAACCCCTGGGCTGATTTTCTAAGAGCCCATAAAGCAGGGAATGAGGACATATCCTTGGTGACCTAATGGAAAAAAATTATTAACACATCCATTCAGGTGTGGTTGCTTGTGTAGGATGAGAATTGCACTATTTGAGGGATCTGTATTCTGAGCTAAAAAACTGCGAGTTCGTCTGAATAGCTGACATACGCATTTGAGACCAGTGTTTGTTTTATTTTGTTCTAGCGTTGCTGTACCAGAAAATGGATTGGATAGCAAGGTAAACTGGGAGCCATAAAAATAACAGAAGCTGGGATAGCACTTACCAGTGTTCCAGTTCCTCAGTTCTGTATGATGGCTTGTGTGCACAAAAGGGAAATAAATTAAGAAGAGATATGCAGTACCAACAAATGTTTCCTTTTGCATTAGTGCAGCTGTGCTCGATGCTGGTTTTTCTGTACCCAACATTGGAAGTTGGCAGGGGGGAATCATTATGAACATCTCTAAAGCTAGCTGTTAATTGAAATCTAAGTTTAATTTAAAAAGACATAGAAAAACTCAAAATAGGCCTTGGAAAGAGATAAAATTTCATGGGAGTTGCTTAAGTAATGTGCATTTATATGATACATGTAAGACAATCTGAAGCATGAAAGGCAACCACTGGGTGCAGGCTTGTGTCTTCTGAGTTGTGTTTTTTTTGAGGTGGACTGTAATGCAGACGTGACTGTTGAGGGCAGTTTGTGCCTTGGCTTCCTCAGATTTGCTTCTACTGAAGGGTTCTTGTCAGATGACTTGTGTGGTCTTAACTATCTAGTGTATTATAAAGTGAGAAAAATATGAATTTTCTAGAGCACTGGGAAGTAATTTAAAGCCTATTTTTAAATCTCAGTGAAAATCAATAATACTTAAGGATCCAGGTCATTTGATATGTTACTCGTGATAATCAATGTGGTAAACAAAGATTACCATGAGAAGTTTAAATGCTAAGCCTTACTTTGTTCATTATCTAGGTCTGAATGTGTGTTTTCAGCTCCATATTCATGAACATTTAGTGCTTAAGTTAACAACAACAACAAAAAAAAAACGGTGGAGGGGAAATGGTGATATCCCAAATGTTTTACCCACTACCCAGTCTCTGATGCTATCATAACCATATATATACATTTGCATAACTAATCTTACTGTTTCAAAAGAAGGTATAAAAATTCTTAAGTCTTTGGATTCACTCTGTGTGATTGATTTCCATTTATTTTAATTATGTATTTTAATGTCTTAATTCTCAGTTGCCCTATGATGTGTAGAGGTCCTAACAAAATAGAGTCAGGTCACTCAAGTATGAAGAAAGATCACCAAAATCAGCAGATACTCATAGTAGAAACTGAGTAAAAGCACTAGGAGTTTGTAGTCTTTGCTAACCAAAAAGACACTGTCTATAAAACCATCAGCAAACATCAGCTGCCACAACTACTACCAAATTAAATTAAAAAAATAAAATAATCAGAGTTGTTTAAATGATTCTAAAACAACTTGTATTTTAACTCAATCCAAGGATCATGAGATCTCCTAGTCCATGGTGGAAATCTGTAACAACCAGTTCTATCTACTGGGAGGAGAGTTAAAAGGTGTCTACAGAACAGTGCAGGGTAAATACTAATTTTATTTCTAGCCCTTTGATCTTACAATGAGTGACTCATAAATGCATTTGATACAGACAACAGTGTTTATTTGAAACAATATCTATGCTACTCTATTGCAGAATTTATCTATTGAAATAGTGCATAGAGCAACATGAGTGTTGTTCTACAACAAGAAAATCAGACATTTCAGGGCAGCACCATTTTTTCCAGGTATAGGTCATAGGTTTCAGAAAATGCCTGCATGAACAGTGGAGCGGTAGAGAGTCTTTTTGAAATCCTAAAACCATCCCTTACCATTTCAAACTGAGGAGTCAGTACACCTGTTACAGAGCTCTGATAACTTCAGTACATCTGCCCTTTGGACAGTCTGCTGTGTGGAGCAAAAAGATTCCCCTCATTTATTGTCCAAGCATTTCTTTTTGCATTAAGGCATCTTGATTATTCATTGCATGGTCAAAAACATTGAGTTTGATTGCAGGGCATTTTCCAAGATCTTTTCTGATATAACTTCAGTACACAGATTTCAGAAAGGAAAGAAAAAGAACTGAGCATAAACCTCAAATGGTTGCCATTTTCTTAAGCACCGATGCTTTTCTCTGCTCTTCAAAAACATACAGTAGAGTAATCACCATATGGAGCTTTCAAATATTTTGAGACATGTTTCTTTTAAAGTATTTAAGTCACGGTAATAGTCCTATCTGTATTCTTGTTTATCATTTGAGCTCACCCAAACCTTTAAGTGTCTATTCAATTTCTCTTCAAAAAGAAATAATAGAATACTCAAGTTCACACTCTCGTCTTGCAAAAATGATTTTTTCTCTATTCACCTACACAAGTCATCTCTCTGAAGAAGAAAGAATTAGTCTTTTTATCAGCTGCCCCTTGTGCTTAATTATCCAACCCATCTTCATCACCTCTCTCAAAATAGACCTTAAACTTTAAAGTACTGATGTAGGGGAAATTATATTTCCTTTTCAAACCAAAGAGTGAGATCTCTTTGACATATGGATAAGAGGAACAAAAGTCAGACTCTGAATTCAGAAAGTAATGCTTAGGAACAGAAGCTGTGTTTAAAACAGATTTCAGGTATGATAAAAGCTGTAAAATATAACCGAGAGCATTCGCCACTGTAACAAATGAGTGAAAAGAATTACACTTCATTTGTTCAAGTTTTATTTATATATTCTGAAATAGAAAAATGATTTTGTTAATGTAGTTCGTGGTACAATAGTCTGCATGCTGTGTGGCAAAGTAAGGGGTCGGACTAAGGAGATGTCAAATCGCTGTGTTTATCCTATGTGGACTGAATGAGCTAAATAATTTTAAAATTCTGAGAAATCTGAAATTCTAAAAAGGATGAAATTTGCCCACAGTACATATTTACATGCTTATCAAGCTATTAATTCTCAGAACAGATCCCAGCAAAATCACTGAATGTGTAAATTTATCCACTTTCACAAAAGTCAATAACTAACAGTGCAACAGATAATTTAAAGCTATTCTAAAACTGCATTCTTCAATTTTAAAGTCTGCAATGCAGAGGAAAAAAAAAACAAACTAAAAAAAACCCCTGAAGCATGTGATTAAGTCCATCTTTACCCAAGAAAGATCTGAAGTACCTATTTCAATTTAGACAGACTATTAACCCTGAGGAAGTCAATAAAACTGTTCATACAAGCAGCTGAAAAATATGAACAAGAAGCCCCAGTCTGTCTCATAACTATAAGCAATGTATTTGCCATCTACACAGTAATCATTACTTTAGTATGTATCATTTAAAAATATATCATGCTTCCCTTCTGATGCTCAAACAGCTGTACCATAAATCAAGCAGTTCTCAAACAAATTTATACTCTCAGGGTAGCTCTAGGTTTGACAGAGAAAACATTGAAGATAAGATATTAAAAATAAGCTTTTCAGTAGTAGTAAAAAAAAAGTCATTTGAGATCATATAAGCATGCTTGAGAGTGGCTGCCTTACAGAAGTTACTTCCTTACATGCCCCTTACAAACTTATATTTAAAAATCCTGAATTTTTCTTAATATGCAGTTTTCTTTGGGCTTTTTTTGGTGTGTATTTAAAATCATCGAAGAACAGAAATGATGTAGAACATAGCTAACATTTCAACAACTGAACCTTTGCAAATATCAGGATAATTACGTAACTGTGAGAAAAGAAAAAATAAGAACTGCTGGAACCTCTATTCTTAGATTACATTTCTCAAGTGTAGTCGCATCTGAACTGTATAGCAACATCATATTGCATGAATTCACAGTACATTTTCTTGACACAGAAACTCTTTGTGAGGAATACTAAGATCCATATGACCCTTATCCATCTTTATGAGTATATTTTGCTCCAAAAAGTTACTGTTGAGCCAGGAAAGTTGTAGGTGCTGCTACCTTATTTTCTTTTCTTCTGGAACAGAACAATCCCTCAAAGCCCAATAAAAGCAATAAAGCTAGCAACTTTCACAAGCAAAGTCGTCTTTTCAAAGCACAAAGAAATTTTTCATACTCATACATGTGTGCAGAAATCAGTCTCCTACATAAATTCCAGCAGCTAAAAGGCATGTAAATATGTGTGATCAAAATATTCCACCAGCTTGCTTTCTCTTGGGGATGATGGGGTCCAAGTCTTTTCAGGAACAGAACTTGATATTCTACATTCAGCACCTTTTAATCTGAGTGATTTCCACACAAACATATCAGGAATCCCAAAAGTTTTGGCTCTGCTTTTTTTTTTTAATTTCTCATTTTAGTAACTCTAGATCCTGTCACTAAAATACTACCCTGTTGGTACTTTTTCTGTACTTAGTAGAAATAATTTCTTAAAATTGTTTGTGACCTCTTCAAAAGCACCTGAGGCTGCAAAAGAAGTCTCTCATGTTCAAAAAGAAATTCTAAATTTTTGCATGGTCTGAACTGAACTGATGACTGTATGGTCAGATTTCTAATCATTACTTTTCTTTTTCAGGAAAGCATAGATTTGGGTGAGATCATGTTTTCCCTTTGCTATTTACCTACTGCTGGGAGAATGACATTAACAGTCATCAAATGTAGGAATCTCAAAGCAATGGATATAACCGGCGCATCAGGTGAATCTACTTTTTTAAATAAAAAGGCAGAGTCTGTTCAGGAAAGGGACAAATAGGAACTCCTTGTTTTTTGTTTAACATGGTTGTGAAATGGAAGTGGCCAGAGAATGGGCATAAGCCCTGTTCAGATCTACTGTCTATCTTTGGTCTGGCAGTCAGTATGTCTGTTCAGAATGCCTGTACCTTTCCTTTGCATTGACAGCATCTTGAAAGCAGCATATTTGCCAGCATCCCTAAAGTCCTTGTAATTTTTTTGTCCTATCAATATGACATTGCAACAAAAAACTATTGCTCTTATGCTACGCATTTGCATGACTTTGAGTCCAAATGCACACAACTGATTTTCTGTTACTCAGATCCATATGTCAAAGTGTCACTGATGTGTGAGGGTCGAAGACTGAAAAAGCGGAAAACTACCACGAAGAAGAACACACTCAATCCCGTTTATAATGAGGCCATCATCTTTGATATCCCTCCAGAGAACGTGGACCAGGTCAGCCTCTCCATTGCAGTGATGGATTACGACCGGTAAGCACCGTTTGCTTTCTGACCATTAATCTTCAGTGAGAAGTTATCTGATCATTGCAAGCAACTGCTTTCTACCTCCTTGAACTTTCAAGTAGGTTCAGTGTCACAAAAGATAAAGCCTTTGGGTCTTTTCCAGGAGATGTTTAAAGCTTCCACACCTTTTAGAGCTCAGTTCATTTTATCTGCATCATAAATAACTGTGATTAGGAAGAAACGTGACTCAGTCTTCTCATGGGCCACTAGCATTGGCATATATTTCTGTCCCCATCTGGCGGCTGGACTATGTAAATTTTTGTAAATCAGGTATGTCTCACAGTTTAAAGAAGGCCCTCACACCTCTAATTTCTATTTAAATGACAGGTATTTGAAATCAATGAAAATGTGGATGACTAAAAAAGAATTAGATGCTAATTACTTCCTTGAATTAAGTCATAATTAATTCCTTGGTTGAGTCAATAAAGAAGCTTTCTAACCTTTGGGTTCCACCCTCACTGATAACACATCTGAGCCTGAATTATCTATGTCCTCACGAAGAACTGACAGGAAGAGACTCCTGCTTAGAGTGGCTCAAGGACTGCATTTAAACTAGACAGTGACTGACAGAATCATGACCAAGCCAAGTCTGCTTCATTCAAGTGCTGTTAGTAATGAGCTCTTGAGGTTGCAGAGCAAATAAACAGTGAAAGTCCAAGTTAATAACACGAACATTCAGATTGCTTTTCCTTGCCATCAGATTTCTGATCACCTTCCAACTTCTGTCAGGAAGACTCTCTCAGTCAGATGTAAAGGGGTGCTGCTGTGCTGGTAGAGGGAGAAGAGCACAGCAACTTGTACACTTTCAGTCCTTTTCAGCTGCTCCATTCAAAGCATTTGCTAAGAGGGAGTTAGGAAACATTATTCTAAGGTACATACAGGCAAGGGACAGAAAATGACTTCCTGGAGTCCCTCAACAAATCTGTGGCACTGCAAGGAGTATGAAGTATTAAAGGTATAGCCTGTTCTGGCTATGCCTCTTGCCTTTCACATTTTTGACTGAAGTTCCAATGACCAGAACAGTTAAAACTAGGAATTACGGTATGAAATGATGTCTGAAGGATCCACAGCAGGAGATGTATTCCCCACCATTTTCCTTCACCTTCCTCTTCCACAAAATTTAAGCATGCTTTCCTTCTAGATCATTTGGTATATTAAGGTCTTTTTCTGTCCTTGTGTCTTTTGGGTTGTAACCTTTTAATGACAACAGTTAAGTCTTCATTGCTATTTTTATAGCTCCTAGAAGCACTCTTGTAGTGGCTGGAGGTTTTTGATGCTACCATTACAGAACTTAATATTACTATATTACCACTAAAACTAATAACTGTAATATATAATATGAAAACTTTGGGCATGCATTCTGTGCTCCACTAAACCAGTAAACAGAATTCTACATTAGATGTTATTAAAACTATTTTTATTAAAAAAAGAAATTCTGCCTCTCTGCAATTCTCAGAGTAGGGCACAATGAGGTCATCGGGGTATGTCGGACAGGAATTGATGCTGAAGGGCTTGGAAGAGATCACTGGAATGAAATGCTGGCTTACCCACGTAAACCAATAACTCACTGGCATCCGCTAGTAGAGGTAAGAAGTAGTAAAAATTTCTTCTCTGTGTTTTGAATGTTTTTTTCTCTCTCACACTTATTTGTTTCTGAGAATCATGAAAATCAGTGCAGCATCTATGAAGAAGCTATAAGATCCTTAGCACAATGTAAATCTTATTGCATGGCTTTATTGATTACCATTTCAAAAATTTCCGTGATGCACTGATGGCATTGTAAGAATAAATTAAGATATTGAAAGTTTCCAGAGATTATGATAAGAAGCTTTACATCCACTTAAAAGAGATCATTTGCAAGTATTTCAAAAGCAATCATCTCCTATTCAAAAATCTTTAGCATGAACAGTTGTGTTGCTAAAATATTAATCTGGAACTGGCCTGCTAATTAGGCTAAACTGAGGCAACACACCAGCAGCTAGCTTCAGATTTACTCAAACAGACACTTATTAGAAGCTTGTTCAAATGCATTAGTGATTATACCTACAAGGTCCTGGTCTTGGACTCCCTTTTCAACCTGCTGTGGCCACATCTTACCGTCTTTCTGTATACAAAATGCTCTCAGCTTCGGAAAGATTCATGTTGAAGCCTCAAGAAGCAGCAGATCTGTTTGGGGACACAGAGGACACACTGCTTAGCCCTTCCCAAAAGCAATCTCTGCAGAAAAATTAGTTGCTGTCTGAGGCTTCACGGGCCATTTGGTTGCCCCACTGTGTAGCACATGGCTGCACAACATGCCCAGCGACAGGCGGCAAAAGCCCAACAGCAAGGCTTCAGTAAAACACCTGAAGAAGAGTGTGAGGGCGAGGAAGCTGAGCCAATGCAGCAGAGAAACCTCTTTTTAGAGGTTTGTGGCTCTCTCTGGATTATGTAAACTTGGAGACAGAGATACCACCACTGACTGGTGAAATAAACCCACTTCTGTGAAACAAGTCAGAGGCATTTTTAGGACATCACTTTAGGAATTTTCTTTCCATTATTAGTTCTACTGAAGACTTTGATCCAGAAAGGTTCTAGATGTGAATTGGGTTCTGTTTTGAAGGATTCTCTTGTCCTCTCAAATGAGTGTGATGCACAACCAGATATGATAACATTTGTAAAACTAAACCTTTTCTTGCAGTTACCTGGCCGAGCAACCAGTTTTGATAGCCAGGGATCTTGTTCATCACCGAAACCACCTCTTACGCCCTAGGGAACAAGAGTGGATTCATCATGTTCAGTGTCCAAAGCTCCGTTGTAGCTCACATCTACATAAATAGAAGGTTTGGCTTCCGCAGATGAACTGTATCCATATTTTTTTATTAAAATACATTTTTCCTATTCTAAGTCTTATAATACAGTTTATAATAATTTCTTAATGTATGAATGAAGTTGACTTGAGCCAAATATAACCCTTCCTCATACAAATTCATTCACCTGTTGTCTCACTGGCATATATCCAGTGTCATATCCAAGCAATGTTTTGATATGACCTATATCCTTGCATAGACAAAGAAATCAGAAAAAAAAATCCCTTAAGCATTTCAAAACCACTGCAGCTTGTAACGCCTGATTCTTTTGAGGGAGAGCAAACAGTCATATATAGCTCATGTAGTAAATTTCTTCTGAATTGCACTAAATTCTGTATGACTTCTTAAGATAACACTTAAAATGGAATGTTGCATGAAAAAAAAACCAACTCTTGTCATATTTTGACTGCTTGGAAAATTGATTCATTCCTTGGGCAGGGAAGAAGGGCTGATCAAAAGCCCACTGAAGCCAATGAGAAGGACCCTACTGGCTTCACTGGGTTTTAGTTCAGCCTTTAAGGAACGGGTCTCACAACTGGATCTATGCAGTTACAATCTTCCAGCAATCAAGGTGTCAGCTGTCCCTACAGGAACTTGTTAGCCTGTCCAGCAAAACCACCAGGCACGTGCGCCCGGGCAGGTGGCTGTACTCAGCGGTTGCTTTGCTTCAGCTACCCACTGACTGATGAAGAGCTGGCTCCGATGTTTCTGCATGGCACTGAACGGCACATGTACGGGTATTGTGGAAAAATAATGTGTCTGTGATGAGTTGTGTGGAAATTGATGCAGCTCCGCAAAGATGTAGGTGTCTCCTGATGAGGTGCATCCCGCCCCTTCGAAGCAGCCCATTTGCTGCTGGCATCATGCAGTCCTTACTTGGTCTTTACGCAGGTCAAACTGTAGATGAGAGAATGCTCCGAGGCAAAGGAATTGATTTAATGTATTTTATCTGTTCAAAAAATTGACCAAAAACTGCAGTTACACACAATATTTTTCTGATTCTTGATTTAATGCGACAATATTACATTTCTTTGAAGTTATTTTGACTAAGTGCATAGCTCATGTGGAATAGTTTCTGGTGCCTGGCTGGATGTCTCTAGAATTATATGCTAAATATGAATTTGAAATACATTTTGTGTCAATTTATGGAGAAAAAAATTGAAATTTAACAAATTTATAAACTTGTAAACTCATTTATTATAATACACAGTGACAGCAAATGCAAAAAAGTATTGTCTGAAGAGAGCTGCTTTAAAAACTGGAAGAAAACTAGACATTATTTTGTGGATTTAGCTCTTTTTAGCACTGCCGTTTATCTCAATTGGGTATTTTTTTTGGGGGGGGGGGTTGTTTTTTTTTTTCTTTCTGCAAAGAGCATGGCAAAGACTGCATGATTGGGACTGAGATTTTGAAAGCTGAACTGCATATAGAAAAAAATTGAGGTGATGGCTCTTTTTGTACCTTTGTAAAGTATAAAGAAAACTGAGAAGCCAGTATTTTCCAGAAGAGCACTTTTACAGAAGAAAGTGTCATACATGATAAAAATGTCAGTGGAAGACTGCTTTATGATGATGGAAGATTTTTTTAGAATTAATCTAGTTATGAAGGGAAAAGACTGTTTGGATAGACTTTTGAAGAACCATTTTGGCTTGGTTAATTTGGCCTGGCTGACACTGAATATGTTTATGAAGATCCAATTTCTCTATTTCACTAACTAATCTCTAAGACACTCAAATATGCATTGAAGTGTCTTAAATGCTCCTGGAAAGCAAGAAAGGCTGGTCTTGACATTAGAAGTGTTTCTAAGGCAAAATTGGAGGCAGGTTGAGTTTTAGACCAGCCCTTCTGTGCCTACAGACACAATAAGCAAGCAAACAAATAAATAAAACTTTCAGACATTCTTTACAAATCAAAAAAAAAAAAAAAAAAAAGGCTCTAGCCCAAGTTTTTGAATGTCCGTTCCAGGTTGCTATTCATGGCCTCTAGACAGAAACAGTTTTACCCAGAGAGGGTTGGTAATGCTGAAAGCTGATCCTCCCTCCTCAAGATTGTATTTTCATCACATAAATACAGATCAGCCTTGCAGAATTTCATTCCTCCATTTGCTCTGGGTGAGTAATTTTTTTAATCGGAGAAGAAGTTCTCCTCTGTGAGGTTTTCTTTCCTCCCATCATTGTTATCATCATGAGATTCTGTGGCCTAGATCATTTACATCCTGATTTTGCAAGGTTGATATAGAAACAGATATATATATATATATATATATGTATGTGGAGATTGAAAAACTATTTTGTGTATACATTTATCTTAATATAAATTATATCAGCAGTGGCCTTTGTGGCCTAGAAAATACTTTTTGTAATGTGGTACTGTAACAGTTAACTAAATATTCTTTGCACTTTTTTGCACCTAGTATCCAAAAAGTTAACAATTCACTATCAAATGTAGCATAAGTGTTCAGCAATGAGCATCATCTTTTTAACTATTTTGTTTTTCTCTATGAGTATCTTGTATGTTTCATCATAAGTAGAAAGGTATTTCAGGATTTGTTTTCTTCAATTTAAACTGTTGTCAAACACCAAAGGAATAATAGCTCAGTTTGTGCGCTCTTGTTGTGTTATTTTTGGTATTGCTAATAACAATAGTGAGTGACTTCTGTGTCTAAACTTGATTAATGGGTGCTCTGCATCTAAGATAAAATCAGGCTGCAAAATTATCAGGACATCTGACTTCAAAAACATCCCCTAATTAATTATTTTTAGTCCATTATCAGCAATTAATAGAATTAATGCAAAAGATTATATTTTTTAATTTTTTTCCACTGCTTGCTTAGCTGTCTCACAAGACAGGGTATATATTTAGTACAACCAACCCATTGGCTTCAGAGCCTGGTTCACAAATTACTCTCTACAAAAAAAAAAAAAAAAAAAAGGCTCTAGCCCAAGTTTTTGAATGTCCGTTCCAGGTTGCTATTCATGGCCTCTAGACAGAAACAGTTTTACCCAGAGAGGGTTGGTAATGCTGAAAGCTGATCCTCCCTCCTCAAGATTGTATTTTCATCACATAAATACAGATCAGCCTTGCAGAATTTCATTCCTCCATTTGCTCTGGGTGAGTAATTTTTTTAATCGGAGAAGAAGTTCTCCTCTGTGAGGTTTTCTTTCCTCCCATCATTGTTATCATCATGAGATTCTGTGGCCTAGATCATTTACATCCTGATTTTGCAAGGTTGATATAGAAACAGATATATATATATATATATATATGTATGTGGAGATTGAAAAACTATTTTGTGTATACATTTATCTTAATATAAATTATATCAGCAGTGGCCTTTGTGGCCTAGAAAATACTTTTTGTAATGTGGTACTGTAACAGTTAACTAAATATTCTTTGCACTTTTTTGCACCTAGTATCCAAAAAGTTAACAATTCACTATCAAATGTAGCATAAGTGTTCAGCAATGAGCATCATCTTTTTAACTATTTTGTTTTTCTCTATGAGTATCTTGTATGTTTCATCATAAGTAGAAAGGTATTTCAGGATTTGTTTTCTTCAATTTAAACTGTTGTCAAACACCAAAGGAATAATAGCTCAGTTTGTGCGCTCTTGTTGTGTTATTTTTGGTATTGCTAATAACAATAGTGAGTGACTTCTGTGTCTAAACTTGATTAATGGGTGCTCTGCATCTAAGATAAAATCAGGCTGCAAAATTATCAGGACATCTGACTTCAAAAACATCCCCTAATTAATTATTTTTAGTCCATTATCAGCAATTAATAGAATTAATGCAAAAGATTATATTTTTTAATTTTTTTCCACTGCTTGCTTAGCTGTCTCACAAGACAGGGTATATATTTAGTACAACCAACCCATTGGCTTCAGAGCCTGGTTCACAAATTACTCTCTGAGCGTAGTCACAGAAGGACCAAGTAAAAGCTTAGCACAGTTTTAGTCAATGAATATGTTTCTTTAAGAATGTCTTTATTAAGGAATATAAAATATTTTAATTTGTAGAAGTTGTAAACTCCCTGCTTCCATCCTGAATGTTTTTTTGCTGCTTATCCACATTTCTGCTATATCACAAGCATTAGCCTAATTTGAGCAAAATCAAATCTGGCAAATGATTGGTGTAAAATATATTGTAGTAATTTTACAACAGTTTGAAAAAAATCACATTCCTAAAAGCCTGAGTTATTTTATTGAAATGATTTACTGGAAACAGTAACAGTACTTAATAAGAATTGTATTTTGCACTGCAGAGCTTTTTTATACTTTCACAACAGTAAACCACAGAACTGTACAGAGAAAGTACATGATGGATTAAGTGGTTCCAGGGGAGCTGTTAAATTTTTGTATTTATTTTCAATAATGCACTGTAAAGTGAAAAAGCCCACATACAAATGTATCTAATGAGCCATTCTAGTCTTTGGGGTAAATATTGTTTTCAAGCAACTGTTTCCCTTCCCCACATTAAATAAGTTTTCAGGGACCATTAGATTTGCTCTAAGCAACCATAAAATTGTTATTAGGTCTATGCAAAATGTTAAGTAGGACCCTAAACTGCAGGTAGATTTAGGGTTCTAGTGGCACTGCAGACAGTAGCATAGGTGAGCACATGCTCAATAAAATGTAGGTCACGTATTTTATCTCAACTGTAGATCACTGTATTGTATACTTCTGCCGATATGACCCTTCCCTTCACTCTCCCAGCAAGTAACTATCTCTTTTCCCACCATCTTTTGTCTGTTCAAGCAGTAGCGACCTGACCCTAACTTTGTTCTGCAGTGCTGAAAGCGGACTCCTGCCCTTAAAAGAGTAGTGATATGAAACCTGTGGGGTCTTGACCAAAAGGTGTAGGATAGCTACATCGCTCATTTTGATTCTATGAAGAGCTGTCAAGAAAGTAACTTCCCTTCTCCACAATCCCCTTATAATCATCAGGCATTCAGAAATCAGTAATCCTGACGGGTTTTTTGCTTCTAGCAAGCGTTAAAAGAGTAATGTACATATCTCAGGGGTATGTATATTGGTCAGGGGCAGAGAGAGTGGCCAGAACCAATAAGATAAAACAAAACTTAGTGTATCAGGACAAAAGTTCCCCTTCAGAATTTCTTCTTCAATATATAGAATTGTTTTACCTTGTTACATTTAGGTAACAAAACTATACATTTTTCTTAAAGAATCTTGAAGAATATTTTGAGCAAATATGAACTGTTTTTGTTGGATTGGGGTTTTTTTCCAAGGTAAAAAAGCAATTTCTTCCTAATTTCTTTATATGGATGCATTTTTCAAGCAATATTAAGAAAACTTTAAGTTTCCAAAAAGACTTATTTGTTCCATCCATTTCTCCTATTTCTTTTTTTGTTGCTGTTGTTGGCTTCAATGTAAACATTTTGAAAGTTTTTAACATGATGATGCACAAAAAATACCTGAGAATCGAGATTATTTTGCTATGTCTTTTTAATCAATTAACTGCTTGTATCTTATAAACTTTTATATGTAACTTTATTACACTCCATTTATTTAACAAGCTTTATATGTCTGAAATCATTTTACTATATTTTTAAAGTGTGGAAACATTTAAAAGAAGGGTAACTATTTTAGAACTCAGCGATAGAGTTCTCCTGCTGAAAATGTCAAATTTTTCATAAATGTGCCTACAAAATTTGAAAACCACCTTATTAGAGCATGCAAAAACCTAGATTTGCACATAGAAGTATTTGCACTTGCAAAATGTATAATCATTATTATTTAGCGCTTCTATAACAACAGAACACCCACGCCTAATCAGAAATATGTTTCAGTTTGTGATAAATACTGGATAAACCTGTACTGAATGACAGTTCCTTGACCTGAAAAGTTCATATGACTTTATTTCTACACATGAATATGCTTGGAAATTCTGTAGGTGTTAAAATATAAATTATATGTTAGGTAGACAGCAAGGTGGCTTTTGGACAAAGCTCATGCAATATCTGTTAGACCATCCAAAATATAGAGATATATTGTACATATGACAGGAATCATAATGCATGTTTTGATGGAAATTTTTCTCTCTCATTCACGTCACAGCTGACACTCCATTTAACCCTTTGCTCAAGACAGATGGATACACTTTCACTTAGCTTCTGAGCTGAAATTCTAAACTGAGCTCTCTGGTGTCAGAAAGTAGCTAAATCATGGCACAGAGCAGACCACAAAGCTAAGAAAGACAAAGGAAAATGTGGCAGCAGGCGCACAGCTATTCAGTGCAATGGCAGACACTCTGAAACTAAAAGCCTCCTTTCAAAACTGGTAATCATTACAATACAATTCTGTACTGTAAAGCAGAAAGAAAGAGGGGCGTTCCTGAAGAAGACTCAACATTAGGCATAGGAGTTAATCGAGGTGCTGATCACAGCCATTTGTTATTTCCAAGGCAAATAATATCTTAACTTCAAAAAGCGTCTTTTGTTTACTCGTCCAAGTGAATAAATATCTCCAGCACAATTCCCCTTTTCCTTAGCCCCAGCTGGGAACTGGCAGGTTTTTATCAGCATGCAGGAAACCAAAAGCTGTAACTCTTACGAGAAGGTGAAGCTGCAGGTGGGATTTAAATATCACAGGGGAATCTGCCCAGAAAAATGGAACTAACACCTTCAATCTTGTGCTGAGTGCTAGGGGATGCTTGATGATAGCAAGTGCTCAGGGCTGTGATTTTATGTTTTATCTGATAGTACCTCTACAACGTTGCTGTTGCTGGGAAACCTCTTCTTAACTGGCTCAGAGAGGAGAATGCCTCTGCTATTGCTATGTAAAATTTTCCAACCAAAGTATAGACTGTGACTCTTATGTTACGTGGGACTCAGTCCTCAGGAAGGGCACAAAGCATGTTAAATTTGCAGAACAGGAAAAATCAATTAAAGCTTTGCGCTGTATCCTCACAAGGACTATTCACTTCGTTGATACTAAGGGCAAGTGTAGGTGCCTTACTGATCCAAGGGAGGACATTTCTTACAGTACTTTATTGCTAAGCCCATGTGGGTGAACCGGGTTAGCGCTATTGAAGACTCTCCATTATCAACATTGTCAAAATATAACTAATAAATATAAAAACATGTTATATAAGTTATCAGAGCACCAAAGCTCTCTCCAGTGGGAAAGACATACCGACTCCCTGATGCATAATTCAAGACAGTGTGCTCCGAAAGTTGGATCTGCAGGAAGTCACATAGCTGCTGTGATGAAAGTGGAGCTGCTCTGTAATAATTTATGAATACAATATGTCAACTTGGCTATTGGTCTTGAATTAGGTGAGTTCAGCTTTAGCGGAAAAAGAACAACAGGCAGAAAATGTTTGACAAGGGAGCACCTCTTAGAAGAAAGTGAGATTTGAAAAACATTAATGTCCACCCTGGTGGCCTGGGAGATTCTACCGATGCTACAGCCATCTGAAAAATGCATCTCATCTAAAATGGTGAAAACCCAAGTAGGCATAGGAAAAAAAAACATAGGAAAGATCAAGAGATCTATTTCAAAATAGACAGGATTTATGTCTGAGCAGGCTGAGATGCAAGCTGTTGCTACAGTTTACAGAGAAATTAGGATGGGTTATTTTCCCATTAATGGATGAGAAGGCTTAATGCAGGACAGATAGACTGCTATTTAAATATCCATTTATTTGAAATATTAAATTTTACATACTTAAGCTTAAATATTTAAATAGTATTCTGTTTTTAGTGAGCAGAGTATTCACAGACTCCCTGAAAGAAAAGTTGCAAATCCATTCAGTCTGTCTGGGTTAGCTCAGTTACTACAGACACATACAGTGTCCCAGAGCCCAGCATAATTATAGGAGAACTGTGAAATCTTGCCTTTCCCCTGGATAGCTGAGGGCAGGAAGCCTGACATGAAAAAAGAATTGAAGACAGACTTGGGAAAGGACGAGGGTATAGCTATTTCATGACGACTTCAGACTTTACAGAGAGCTTTGCCACTCATTTACTACTCAGGGCACAGCAAGAGTGCCAGCAACACATTTTCATGACAGCAACATACCTTGTATAGAGCTTTCCCTTCCCTCAAAATACAAGTATAGAGGCGTTTTGGCAAGATTGCTTTTTTAAAAAGTTTGGGATCTTTTCATACCTTAGAAATTCAAACCCCTGAGGTAAAGCAAATCTATCCATGCATCTACCCATGAGGAAAAAAAAAAGGAGGAAAATCAAAACTTTCAGTAAAAATCAATAAAGCTCTAGAACATGCCTAAAGTTGCTTTGCTGTGTAGAATAATGGTATGGATTTCAGATCTGATATCTTGAGACCTCTTAGGCTTGAAAGGAAAGTCTGTTTCCTATTATATAACAATGTTTTTCAGCAGGGACAGAATTCTTACTTGTGTAGTCCCTGTGTGATTCCTAATATCAGAGATGTTCCAACAAATGTTAGGAATTCGTTCTAACAAATGGTTGTCAACATAACAGACGGGCATTTTGGGCACTTAAGATTTACATCACCAGAAAAGGATCTGTTTTTTGGGATGGTTTCTAGGTTAATTTCAGGGGAGGAGAGGTTGTGGGCTGCTAGTTGCTTTGGTGAGGCAGATGCATTTCTATAAATACAGTCTACAAGAGCAGAGAGATAAAGGGTGGAGTTGGTTTTTTCAATATACTGTGAGTTGAGACTGATAATTGCATCAGAAGTTAACTGAACAAGAATATATTTAAAATCTCTTGTGGCATCTGAGCTCTGAACATGAGAGAAGAGAGGAGGAGGAAAGACTATTCAGCATGTAAAGAGGTCTCTAGAAAAAAAAATGTTAAAAAGAAAAGTGGAAAATAAAAAAAGGGTGAATTGAGAGTATTTTCAATAGTCAAAAATGTATGTGTAGCAAACACTCCCAAAAAAATAAAAGATTGTTGATGTAATTCCCCTATCTCATATCTTGTTCAGCCATTTGCAATCTCACAAGGGCAGTGGGAGCCATGTTGCAGAATTTGGGCCTGTTCTTAAAATAGAAACAGCCCTCCACCCCACAGATCCCAATCTGAGAGGATTCGCAGTGCAAAGAACACTGGTGGTGGCTCATGGCACATCCTCCTCCTCCGGTCTTTCTCTTGCAGCATAATTGAGGCAAAAAAAGGCACATTGCTGGCATGTGCTTAGACACATTCCTCTCTAGATTCTGTAATGGTCTCCTATTTATTCACACCTGGCATAGCTTGGAAAATCTCTAACAGGTGAAAAATCTTTTTTGTATAATGTCACCTCTTCACATTTTCAAAGCTTCTGACAATCAGTACTTGAACTACCAATAGGAAACACCTCTGAAAATGCTGCTGTGATACACAAGGTACTCGTTTTGTTTTCAAGACAAGCCAAAACTAATGCCACATAATGGTGGAGGAGTCACTGAGCTGCTGCAGGTGCTAATTCTCTGATGACTCACAAAACTGAGATCATGATTATGGTGTATTTCTCACTTAATATCCCACAGGTCTTTGTGTATGAAGAGGGTCCTGGAACTGATGTTCCAGACAAATCCCATCTCCTCCTGTTCTTACTATTCCTGGAGATTCAGCTGAATAATAAGAGTTCATTACTTTGTCTTAAATTGTCACATAGTACCGGGTGTACTGTGATTGTTTCACCCCGGGATTGGATGGCTCTTACTGAAAATCAGTAATCAATAGAGGACCATTACTTCCCTCACAACGTTTTTTCAAGGCTTAATTGCATAATAATAGTTATGAGGGAAATGACTGCATAGTTGAACAAGACATAGAATTGCCATCTGTAATTATTTCTGGCAAGTCGGTATGTGTGGATGGGTGTGTCTTTCTTTTTTATGTAAATGGAGATTTGGCTACCACAAAAAATGAGACAGGAGATTTCATAGACTCTCCAAAGAGCACTTTACACTCTTACATTTATTCCTTTCAAGCTTTATGTAGTATAAGTGTTTAATGATCTAAATTATCCTTATAGCACAAGAACCTGATTCATCTATTTAAATCTACAACCTTTTCAGCTCTTAGTCCACCAGGGTAACTTTGGGCCAGAGAATCAAAATCAGTAATGAAAAAGCATAGCTTTATCTTAGCCAGCAACTGGATCTGCACAGCTGGACTTTTTCTGCATTATTCTGAAAGGGAGCCTGGCACTATCGCACTTTAGCTACTTGCCAGTAGCAAACAGACAATTGTAGGTCATAGCCAGGTTTCAGAGAAGCTCTGAGGATTAACCTCTAAAATTTTGGGTCTAATTCTGCATGCCCTCCAGAAACAGGGCAGCCTATGAAGTCAAAGAGCAGCCCTACCTTAAGAGGGCTTGATAATGAGCAATCCGTGGTGAGAAAAGAGATTTCATTCAAATTATTCCAAGACATCTTTTAGAATGTCTTGCCTCATTTTATGTACTGTTCATAAAAATGAACTTTTTCATAAAACAAAACTTTATAATTTAATCTCTAGCAGGGCAAAAAGTGGTACTAAAGTACCAATCTACACATGCACTGAAAATACTATTAACGCAAAAAAAATTAAAAAGCCTTTCAGCAAAAATATCTGTGGCAGCAAAATATAAAGATGCTGATGAAAAGACATTTTTCTTTTTCTCTTTTTTTTTTTTTTTTTTTAAATAAAATTAGAATACTTCACCTACCTTTTTTGGACTATCTCAAGAAAAACATAAAGTGGTAAGTGTATCTAATGTAGCTTTAATATTTATTGAACTAATATAGCACAAAAAAGTGATTCAATTGAGCTTTTAAGATGTAGTTTAAACAATACACATTTATATATTTTGCATTACTACAAAAGCTTACCAAAATCTATTCATTACCTTATTTCCAATAAATAAAAATTATATCATGCTTCCAAAAGAAGCTTTCTTTTAGGTCTATCACTTGCTACTTTATATGGTAATTGTTCTTGTGGTAATTAAAATAAAAATATTTTTTTAATATCATGGCAATAGACCATTATTTCCAGCAAAATTACTCTGTAGGTCTTTTTAATATGTTGTTTCATTTCAAAGCACAACATTACATACTTGACAAGCCCACCACTGAAATCGAGCAGAAGCACTGTTATTGATTTCAGTTGGCTTTGCATTCAGGTTGCATGTGATGATGCATCGTAGCATCTTATGAAATGAACCCAGTAAGGAGCCTCAAGGCAAGCAGAATGAATTCTCTTATATCCACCATGGATATTGGTGGCTTGCTGACAATTCAGACTACATTAAAAGTCTTCAGTGCATCTCTAGGGTATGAACTACTATTGCAAATGCTGATTTTACTAATACCAGTGAGAAATATGAGCCTCAGCTGCCTGATTTGGTAAATAAAATGTCTGGTCTCTATAGTCAGGTATGGAGGTCAGATGTATTTTTACTGAATTTTTCCTTTTTAATAGTGGCCTCCCATTTTCCACAAGATGCTATCTTGCTATTGGAGCTCAGAGAGTGTCTGTATAGACAAAACTTTTAATATGTAAAGTTTAGATAGTCCTGTTGCACATCAGATATAAAGCACTTCTTTTCACTCTATATTTCTATGGAAAACTATTGAACAAAATTTACTTTTGTTAAATAAATAAGAAAACTATTTCTCAAGAAAATGAAAAAGTAAGTATAGATATATGTTTCCTATTGTTTCTTTTTCTTCCAAGTGTGAGTCTAAATTCTTTCTATTCTTCTCTATTTAGGTGAGTAGTCTCAGTAGGATACATTGGACTTAAATGCATATGTCTAAGGATGGGATATGGCTAGTTCTCTACCCTACAAGTAGGCACTGTTGGCGTCCTGATTTGGAGACGCGTTTCTGACTTGTGCTTTCTCCCCTTTCTGGTGGAGATCATGTGGGCCTTTGGTTAGCAAACCATAGGAAATATTTTTTAAATATGACCTGCTAATCAAGTCCCTGTGAAGTCACAATGGCTTGGGGATGCACCCTGAGCAGAGCAGCTGCTCGGGTGCTTTGCGGGCTGGGAATTGGGTGGTGTGGGGAGTCTCATGGCAAGTCTATGCTAAAAGCACATCTCAGCACCCGCCAGGCTAGCATGGTTGTGCTAGCCAGGAGAGTGGGCAAAGCCAAATTGCATTTCTTCATTGTCCTGCTCTGCCCAGTCCTCACCACCTCAGGCAGCAGGACTGCAACGCCGGCTCCTCTGTGCGCCGGCCAAATGCTCCTCTAGTCACTGCAAGGGGGGTCCCCAAAAACTTCTCCTTTCTTCTCATGAGCTTGTAGTCCGCACTTTCAAGCCAACTGGCTTCAGCACCCTCCTCACAAGAGCTGAAGTGGGGGGAGTAGAATACAGAAATTAGCCACATCTTTTCTTCAGCACAGAACATTAAGTTTTTCTAGTATATGCTTGTTTGTGGGGAAGGCATTCCCCAGAGTGTATGCTTCAAAAGGTAGGAAGTTAAATTGGAGTTCCTGGCCATAGGAAACATTGACAGCTAAAAAAACCCAAAACCACTGAATATTTTAACACTTAATTTTTGAAATATTAAAAGAAAGCACCCAGTACAATAAGAATGTCAGGATAAGCATCTTTGCTGTGACAATGTGGGGTTCTGGATTAGGCCCTAACTGGCCCAAACTCTAGTAGAACTCCCTACCTTTAAAATAATCTTTATGATTAAATCAGAAATGTTGCCAAGTCTATGTAGCTTACAAAGAACTGCAGAGTTCTTCTAAGATTTTGTCTCTTCTTGCTATGTGGTGTTGGCTGACCAAGATCTAATATTGAATACCTGACTGTTTTAGTACCCTTTATTCAGTGTTCATGATGTGACTTTTTAAATGAAGTCTGTGATTTGGTACCTAGCCATTGTTCAAGTCAATATCCTTGGCTTCTGCGTTATAGAGACAAGAAAACAAAACTTTTTGAACTTGTGTTACTGGCTTTTTGTATGCGCTAAATGGCCATTTGTGAAACTTGACAGCATAAAATTGTACTACTGATAGTAAATGGGTTTTTTTGCACTAGCCTTTGAGAACTGTAATACATTTCAGTATTTTTACAATGTATTCTCTAGGAAGTGTGAATCTATTTGTCAGTTCAGAAAAAAATATGTAACAATGAAACCTCAAAAGATGTTATGAAGTGTACAGTTTGTGATAATTTTATATTTAAAAAGACAAGAAAAAGAAAAGAACTCATTTGAAATAATTTTATTCTAATTGTTTCATATGTATTTTGAACAAGAAATAAAGTGATTAAAATTATTCTTTCTTGTTTTTGTCTTTCTTACAAGAGCAAACTATTCAAAAGTAAATAGAGATCAGTGGGTAATAATTGCAGAGATCATCTTTTCCTATTTATTCTCTCCCCTTTCCATACTGGAATTCCCTGTGCACCTACAGCATATTTCTGTTGACTTGATGTCTTAAGATCAACTCTAAAACAGAAATATCAGTTCATTTTCATTTCCATGGGTGGGAAGAGCAGCCTTCTTAACCTTTTGGCCCCAGGCTGAGCACCCCTGCCTTATCCAAGTATTGCAAAATCTTTTCTTCTCATGAACCTGTTACTTTAAAATTTTACACCATGAAGAGGTGTAGGACCTTTTTGCCACCAGCTTTGCAGTGTTGAAGGCAGAATATCTTTAAATGAAAACAATTAAATCAAGCATCCCTATTATTAACTAATACTTTGTGTAATGCTTTTCATATTATCTTCCATTTCCTGCTATGATATTGTTTACTGTAATCTTCAAAGTCATTACACCATATTTTACATAATGTGTTAATTATTCAATTTAAGATTATTACAGTATTTTAGATTATTGAAGTATTTTACTTACGAGACATAAGCCTTATCTCCAACTTCCTTGTTCCTAGTTCCCTAATCATATTGATTAGAGAATTTTACCACCATGCAAAGGAAATTAAGCCCAGATTTGGACAGGGCTAAATTTATGTTTAAGTTGAATTGGTGCTAATGACAACATGTTAGGAAACAAAGATGATCCAGGGTAGACAGACTCATGCATGTCAGATACTTTCTTGGCACTTGGCAGGAAAGCACTGTTTAAAGAGGAAACCTAAGCTGCAAGTGTTCAGTTCCAGCTGGATGTGATCTTTTTTTCGTTCTACCTACTGTTTAATTCCATCTGATAAAAACTGGGAAAAAACACCACTGTATTATATCTGCAGGACTGGAAAATACTGTCTGGAGAAAATTAGTATCCAAATGCAACATACAAGCAATTGCCCTGTGGCAGGCTTCTGTAATTCTCCTGAAGTGAAACTAGATATATACTATTGAGATTCCAATCCTGTTTCTGATCTCTGCTGGGTGGACATTAATCTACCCTAAGTCAGATTTCTGCTAAAATATTAAATGCAATTCTGTTGTCCAATTCAGGGACTTGATTTACATCTGTGATTGAAAGATTCACTTTTCTTTGAAAAACTGCTTGCCTTTCTTTATCTAGCAAGGGTAATGTCATTCCAGTTTGCCATTGCCTTTAATCTTAATATTTCCCCTTCAATATATCAAAGAACCATTTTCATTAGAGACATGGGTTCTGATGGATATGAGTAATACAGTTTATTTTGGAAAATTAGCTGCAATTCACGCAGAAGCAATACCACCTTCTCTAAGATTTCATTGTAGCCTGTGCAATATTATTTCCTCTTAAAGTCCTAATTCTGCTACTTCAATCATTCCTGAATGTTTCTGCATTCCTTACAATAATCAAATTTACTAGACCACAGAGGAGCTGGAGAACATACAACTGAAAATGGGACAAGAACCGGAGGGGAAACCAGGAGATTTGTCAGGAAAAGAGGAGAAGAAAGGCAGGCAAACAAAGCTCTGAGAGATTTAATCTTCCTATGAGTTCTGCTCCAATCAAGAAGCAAGAAATAGGCATCCTCCAGGAAAGTGTGGTGGGTTCTCTGCTCCCAAGCATAGACTGCATGGGGAGGAGTGTTGGGCTGGTGCTACAGATGTCTCCCCTTTCTGAAGTGCCATGTCCCGGGCCTGGTCCCAGCCCAGGGCTCAGGTTGTGTTGAATAGTGGGAGGCTTTGCCCTTACCCCTCTCCTCCTCCTGCAAGTGAAAGGTCTCATGATGCACCACAATATGTTGTTTCCAAAATTCAACGTGTTTTTAGGCAACCTTATGGTTTGGGGAAACTTTTGGCAGCTATCACCTCCTTTTCCAGCTTGCCTCAGAAATGCACTAAAACATCCTATTGAGTTCAGAAGAGGAGAATGGCTCTTGTAAAAAGCCACACTGTTTCACCCTTTATCCCAGTGAAAAATAAACATGATATAATTTCACAAATTTTTAAATATTCTTACACACAAAGAAGAACACACTGTCTCAGCCAATGCACACAATTACCGCAACATTAATAGTGATGCAGAGAAAATTGGGAATCAGAGCTAAATCTGTATCTTCTGTCCTCTAGGTCACAAAACTACCATTCCTCTAGATGGACTTGTACTTTACATGGAATATATGAGAATCTCTCACAGGAAAAGTTGTTATGCATATGGAGGCAGAAAATAAATATTAAAAAATAGATATACAGTGTCCTCTTATCCTGCTAAAACACATTGGTTCAGATAGGGAAACAGAATTATTATTTTCTCACAATATTGCCTACTATGTCATTCTGAAAGTTGAATAAAAGCCCTCCTGCTGCTACTGTTGTAGATAACAGAATCTCTTTTTTAACTCAAATGACAGACGATGTAGTTTTAGAACAAAAGGTCCTGCATGAACTCTGTTCTCTGTGCTGCTTGTATGCAGCTCAGATGATCCCAATGCTGGTTATAGTCGTATAAAATAGATTATTTTAAAAGCTTTAAGTCTATGGCAGTATAAATACAGAAATTTTTATTGCTTGTCACATTCTGAAGGCAGTATTTTGGGAGCAATCCAACTGCTCTGATTTGCACATGCACTGATTTGGCTTAACATACCCACCATGCTTAAATTGCTCGATTAGTCTCCCCTTTGGAAATTTAAAATGCAGCAATCACAGCCTAAGGCCTTCTGCTGAAGTGTTAAGCATACTTACTCCCCTCAGGTGCTGTTTTGCATTGTCCAGCATTTATCTTTTACGTCCTCAGGCTTCACACTACACCTCTTCAAAAAACAGCAATTCTCTTTGTGTCAGTGTGATACATACCATTAAGTAGTGCATTTCCAGTTAAGACGACTAGCCACATTTTCCCATTTTAATTTCTGACACAGCATTTCAAAATAGTCTCTTTGCTCTAATGCTGCTTCTCAAGAAAAGCAGTGAAGAAAATTGCTTTGGTCCAAAGAGTAAGTGAGATTGGCAAGAGTTTGTTGCATGTCCCTACTCTTAACAGAATTTCAAACACAGAGCCTTTGAGGATCAAAATTGTCTTTGGAGGAGTGACTGAAGAAGACTTGCTCTAAGGTTGGCTGTTATGAAGCACTCACTGAGATTCAAGAATCAAGCCAAGATCCGAGACTTTACATATTAAATACTACATGTGATGTTATACAAAAATAAATTATTTGTAAAGGCTTTGCAATAGTGGGATTGAATAGACATATTCTATGCAGAGCTGATTGTGTTTTACTCATCGAATATTAATTTTGTCAATAGTACAAAAAAATTCCTAAAAACACTGAAGTATGATAATGGTTTTTTACTTAAATACAGATGAAACCAACAATACAGAAGTATGACTTACTTATACTCAGATTTCATTTAACTTAGAATTTACATTTGGGAATTCTTGACATTTGAGATTTTCATTTCTGAGCTCTGTGTTCACTGAGTCTACAAAGAAACCTGCCTAATAAGCTTCTCTGCCATTTAGCCTTGTTCTTTAGGATATTTTTGTGAAAACCAGCTTGTTAAAACCAAGTCATGAGTTTTGGACATCCCTGTATTAAAAATCGTGAAATAGTTTTTGTTAAGGAAGCATCCCACTTAAATTGATCTAATAAAGTCAGTCTGAAACGAGCCAGCTGGAGATCTTAAATAGTCATCCACCACCTTTCTCATCATTAACGAATTACAACCAAGGAGAAAAGTACCCATGCTTAGGTCCTTACAGCCAGAGCCCTGACCAGCACAGAAACCAACCTCTGAAACCTGGAAGGTACCCAGAGAGACAGCATCAAGCAATTCTTCACTGATTTTCCTTTGTGGATTGTGTTTCTGACTTAAACATGCTGACATTTAGACAAATAACATCAGGCTTTCTGACTGTTGAGGTGGGCAGGGGAAACACCTGGCTGGAGAGCATCACCTCCACACAGCTCACTAGCAAAGTGAACTGGCAGCTTAGTTCTGTGCGTACTATCAGAAGGACAGCATAAAGTTGTAGCAAAACTTTGGTTTAGGGTGGTGGTTACTGGCTAAAAAGTGGTGGAGATGTTCTAGGAAATGTACGTCTGTGCTTTATTCCTAAATTGTTGATCAGTTCTTTATTCCTAAGACCTAATAAGATCAATCTATTAAGCTTAAAGGTTGGGAATTAAATCTGTCACCCAAGCGTACAACAGTGGCAAGTATCAGAAAAATATTCCCTCCTCTTCTTCCCAAGTTCCAAGAAATCATTTATGTATTCAAATTGACCACCTACTGCAATAACACAGCAGATCATTCTCATTGTCTCGCAAACATTTTCACTGGCAGCAGAAACTGGTTCACATGCTCTAGCAGTGGCACAAATTCTCTTTAATGAGATCAGCATAACCATAAATTCAACCACCATTCAGGACGTTTCAGAGAAGCAGCCTTTGGACTGAGACAGAAGGAAGAAATCCAGCATAGATAAGGAAAAGAAAACAAAGTGTATTGTCAAACTACACAATGTTTGGTTGCTTTCAGCTGACTCCCATTAGTTCCCTTGGCCTGATTTTAAAGTGACTTTACATAAATATCTCTAGCAGAAAAACAAATGTCACTCAGGCAGACAGATCCATTTATCTGAGTAGCAGTAGAGCCTGGTTTCTAATTCTTTCAAATGAGAGAAGGAAAGCTGTCTGACACTATACATCCATGGTGCCACATGGGGTCTTAGCCAGTTGATTGTGATAACCTGCCTTCAGTGTGGTAATACGAGCTAATTTTGGTATCCATTTTATTGCATAAAGAACTCAAAAGCTCATATAAGCTCTGATTGTCTTCCAAATGCAGTGAATTATATGTAATTTTGACTGACATTGTTGTCTGATAATATTTATCAGTGTTCTTGCCTGCTAGTAATAATTGGATTTAAATATTTACATTGAGTTCCAATTGAATTTGGATATTTAAGTTATATTAAGCAGAAAAATACAGGCTGAGTACTCAAGTAAAATGATATCAAGCATAGCTTTCAGAAATTCAATTGAAAATCCATAAATAATGTTTTAAAAATGCAAGCCATATGAATGACTGTGTAAACATATTATGAAATTAAATTCTTTTAAAGTGTTAATTTTTTTCTCCTACCTCAGGAAAAGCACCTGTGACTAGGAAGCTCACATCTATATTCTTGCCTGCTTACCAATGAACCCAAACTCCTATTTTGTTTCAGCTAGAGATCCTACCATAGCAAGCTGTGGAATTGTACTGAGAGGAACTACTGTATTGTTCCCTTTCAAGTGTGTCACCCAAAAGCCTTCTGCACTGCTTCGTGGTTGATATTTAAGTGACTGGACCGAGCCTCATTTCTTTCCCCAGGGGCAAAACTTAAAAAATCGAGGATCAGCCTGGGGAAATAATTGTAATCTCTGACATTTCACTGTCTTCATGGTTTCTCTTTTTGCTTCAGGAAAGAAAGCACATATGATGACTTTCCTCATAACAAGTTATTCTCTCCTCAATCCAGGTAATTTCAAATTGAAATGGTACTCCGAAAAGCACCAAAGCTTAGCCCTTTTCCTATCTTTTCTAACCCCCTAGCTGCATGAAGAGGAACAATATGACATGAAACTGCCATTTTCCTCTGAATAACTGTAACCCTGACATACAACAGTTGTAGAAGACAGTGTGGGATGATGGTCTATCTTCCTCCACCGTGTAAGCAAGACCATGTCCTATCCTTGAAGCAAATGTCCATCAGTATCTGCTCTTGTTAAACAACACTTCCAAACTAATTAGAATGACAAGGAAGCAGCAAAAAAGGGGAAGGGAAAGGGACGAAAATGAAACGTACAAAATTCTAGTGAGAGTCATGCAGTTTTGATTCTGTAAGTGTTCCAGCTGGCGTTATTTGGTTTTATTTATACAACTTTGTGTGCTCAACACTGCAGACTGGCAGATATTTCTAAATAATTGTTTTGTCCAAAAAAGTTGAACTAAAAAATGGATCTATCTTTAAACCTGATTGTGCAAGGTGAGATGCTAAAGAGTAAGAATATATTGTTTCATATCTTCAAAAGCTTTCAGTGTTACAGCTGATTGTCTGGTGAATGATGACTCTTGCCAAGTGCTGGCTTCATTCTATTAAAAATATTTTTCTGTGTTGAATTCAGGCTGCCTGTTGCTGTCAGTATTCGATTAGCCACCAGAATATGTTATTCTTCTCTTGGTCCACTGGCACAGGGTTTGATGATGTCAGTATTAATCAAAATGCCCTAGGGCAAGAATAGAGGAACACAGACAGATTTCCTTCAGCTGTTTACCTAGGAAACAGAAAAACTCAGTGACTTTTATCATCCATCTTCAGTAGCAATGTTTGGTGACAGCAGTCAGACAAATTACTTTGAGTGTTTAGTGTCACTTTTTATTATTTAGATTTAATAAACCAATGAAGCTTCTTATTTTGGAAAATGCATTTAAATTGCAACCATTTTGATTCAAATAAAACTATGCCTTCCAGAGAAACAAATGAGATATACCAAAAGATATAACATCTCTTTAAATACAAAGGTGTATTTTCCCCTGGAAGAGGAGGGTTCTTGTCCCCTGCGTCCAGAGGAGAGTTTCTGAATATGCAGGTGGATTTATTACTGTTCACATTCCTGACTGTTTCTGACACAATCTGTTTTAGCCCTCTGTGATGAGTAAGGCCAAACTAACATTGTTCAGTTCTTGTTTCTGAGGAGCGCTGGTGCACTGGCATACGGCACTGGCTGCTGTATGCAATCTGTAAAAGGTTTTCAAACTGATAGATTAAATTATTGTCTACCAAGATCACTACAGGCTTTAGTTCAACCATGGTATACAAGGTACTTGTCTGTACAAGGTACTAATGAAAACATTGACCTGGTCCTTTTGAACTGGGAGTTGCCAAATATCTCGGGTATTTTAGTGATCTTTCAGCCTTTCTTCTGATGGTTTTTGGTTTGTTTTTGTTTGTTTGTTTGTTTTTTCCCCCAAAAAAACTCAGTCTTTGGCCCCACAAGAATGTGCTAGGTTTAAAGTTTTTATTAAAGCAAATGTTACAATTATTATTGTGTTTTAAATTTTAAAGTGCAATTGAAGCATACCTGGAAGACTACAAATTCAGATACGTGTAAATGTTGACATTCGCCACACACAATTACATACCAAATACATTTTTAAATAGTCTTGTGAATTTCTGACTATTTGGATCGGAAATATTGTGTTTACACTCCTGAAAAGTCTGTAGTTTCCTTCATTTCTGAAATAATATGGCAATTAAAGCTAAGGATTTGTTGGGTGGCTTACTAGAGAGATCATGCATAAGAGTTTGCAGGATAGCTCCTTCTTTACAAAAGGCAGAATTAAGCTTCCTGATCTGTAGAGAGTGTGACCAAAGCCAAGATTATCTTATTTATTCCCTGTCTTACCCATCTGCATGGACAAATAGTTCCTGTTCTGTTCCTGAGAGTCTGAAACTATTTCTCATAGCGGTAGCCTCAGAAGGCCCTCAGTCCCTCTGTGCTTCCCTCAGCTGCATCAGCTTCATACTCCTCAATCCGATGAGCACTTTTTAAACAAATATAAAAGTTCATCTTCCCCTCTTGTCACAGAAAAAGGAAAAATTTCCCTTTCCCTTTGTTCCATCTTCCCTTGTATCCAAACCTCAGAACGCTACAAGGAGAAAGCTGGCTGTCCTGTACATTTCCTCATACCCTACAGTCACCTGAACAGGCATATGTAGATGAAGGTAACTTGTGTCATTCTGTAATTAAGATGAAGAAATCATTCCTTCATTTTCTGAGAATATTTGTCTAGAACCAAGCTACAACCAGAACTAGTGACTGGGTTTTCCTCTACTACTTCCCACACTCTGATAACATCGAGCATTACATGTTGATTTCTAAATGCGTGATACTTATATCCCATGTTTTTTGTGACCTCTTGCTGTTTAAGAGTTTGTTTACATTGTCGAATCTGAACAAATACCACAGCTAAATAAACTCTTTCAAACTCCTTTTTTCTATCTCATTTGACAGAATGACAAACTGCTTGTTACTAATAAGTAGTGGTGCTTTCTTCATTTCACACATACATGCTTAGAACAATCTGTTTGTTTCCATTAAAATGATTCTGAAACTTTTTATACAGAAAATCTCAGAAGACAACATGAAAGCTGTAGACATGGCCTCTCTTCTGCCTTCCTTTCTACTAGTCTCTTCGCCCGTGATTCCAGGCATCGAATGTTACAGGATGGGGTTGGGAGAATCTCATTCTTATACACTTGACACCCCACAACTGACTGGTACCACCAGTGATGCTCGTGATCTGCTTGCCTCAAAGGCCCTCAACACCTTTGCAGTATTCACAGTGACTAACAGGTTGTTTACTTCTCTACTGACTAAGCTGCCCTGTGATTCTAAGGGGCTAACTAAACGTTATCTACTTATGCTGACATTGTTGTCAACTAGGCTTAATTTATGCTAACTCTTATACTCGCATACTTCAGTTATTCAATACATTTTGAATACTTTTTCTTCTTGTTTTTCTTACACTTTTTCACTTTTCACTAATTTTTTCCCTGTAAAAGTATCCTGCAAAAAGAGTGAATTCAAGTTTAGCTTAAAAATACTCTTTTGTGGACAATGCACCATATGGAACTAATTGCCAGCTAGAATACCTGGTGATGCTTCCACTAACTGAAGCAGCAGTGACTAATTTCACCTGCTAAATTGCACCAAAACAACTGTGTGTAGAGTCATGTAGATTACAAATTCGAAGATGATCATTTTAGGCAGCTCAACTAGAAAAAAAAAAAAACAAACCAAAAAATTACCCCATAAAAATGCTACAACAAACCCAAAAACCTTAAACAAACACAATTTAATAGTAGCAATGGGTAACATGTAATTTGGTAATGTGGCATCATAACAACGAATAATTAGTTGGAATTTACCCATGTATTACTTGAAAAAGTTCACAAGTAATTGTATAGGCTTGAAAAAACTAGAGAAAGCAAAAAAAAATTCTTCAGTCTGCCTCTCTCTTGTATTGCAGTTTGTACAGACATTTATATATGTACAAAATGCCCACCCATCTCTGACTATCGTAGGAAAGATTTTGTTTCATCCCAAAGAGGATGTCCCAGGGACAAAGCAGTGGGGCAATCAACTTGAATATGAACAGACACCAGTGACAGCACCCAAATAAATTACTTCAGGAGAGCACCCCTCATCTTTCAGTCCTGTCGTGCTCTTCCAGAAGAGAACCCAGACACAAGGACTATGTATGATTGAACATGTCCTAATATTCAGAGAAAGTCATAATCTTACTTTTGTAAAAGTAGTGAAAAGCTAAATTTCAGTTCACTGTGGCTATGTGGGCTAGGAATAGGAGTATAACTGTATTCCAGATGCAGGATTAATTCTTGAATGAACAATGAGAACATTTGCAGTAGTGAGAATTTGGAAGCTTACAGTACTCCCACTGCCAATTTTTAAAGTATAAACTGTAGCGAAGAGCCAAAAAAAAATCAAAATAAAAACAGCAGGAGGAGAGCAGTTCTTGAGAAATAAAAAAGAATGCAATCCTTTATGAAGAGAACTTTTCCCCTGAAGAGGATTAAATTCCCCCTGTGGTTCCTCCTTACATATAAACTGTAATTCCACCTGCAAGTCTTCAGTTCTATGTCTGTGTTTCTCCACAAAAGATACTACCATTTGTGCCAGAAAGTACTAGTTAATGATACCAAGAAATTCCCAATAGATGACTAGTCCAAGAAGACTATATCTAAGAATCCTGAAGTTCAATTTGTTCTAGTCTGATTTGGTCAATAATACGAAAACAAGCCCTCTGACCAACAGTTAAACTGGTTTGATGTCTTTTGAGAGACTTAGGAAAAGTAAACATATCCTCTTTGGATGCCTTCTTCAGACCCCCATATATACCCAGAGTTTCTTCATGTAATCATTAAGAGATGCAGGTAATATGCTGCTTTAGCCATTTTCTGCAATTAGCCTTTGGATACCTGCTTACAGTAGTAATCTTGATAATCACAGTTGACATTTCCTGTGTGCCTAAAATCAGATTATTTTTTCTAGCTGAAAGAAGTAATCTATGCATTCCTGGATGTAGAAGTGTTTGATAGGTTTTTTCTTTCACTAAGTCTACGGTGAGTTTTAGCTAAGATTAGCATCTTGTAAAAGGTGGTTTTACAGCCATGGAAGAACATCAAGGACTCTACAGCAACAGTGCTATTATAGCAATGAGCTTTTGTAGCATCCCCAGTGCACAAGGGTCTGCTATGCAGTTGTGACCTTACTTTTACAGAGGCTCATCTACTGAGTGGTGATAGATAATTTAATTCTGAACTTGCTGTCACTTCTGAGCTGACACCTACCTAGTGCTATGTGTCAGATCTGCCATTTATATCGTGTTAGCTGAGCATGTGCTATCCTTGAGTACACAGGGACACACAGATTTTTTGAAGACTCAAATAATTGCACTCAGTGGAAATTTTATGAAGGCAATACTTGGAAAGAAGACTGGACCCCAGGCAAGACTTTTGTTGTGGGTATTTTTTGTTTGCTTCTACCAGAAAAAATAATGTGGTTTTACTTGATCTCATGCTGTCCAGTGTGAGTACAGAGGCTGACTCGTCTCCTGGCTGCCACTGAGTTTTGGGACCTAAGTGTAGCTCCTTGCAACAATTTCCTTACCTTACTCCACATTTGGCCTTGTATTACACTTGTATTTTCATGATTAACAGGTTTAAATGAATGGTTTCTTAGCTCATCTGAGGAACATGGGGTCCCATATAAACAAAATGATGCAAGATATTACTGGATTTGTCTGTATTATGACTGCAAATCATGGACTCAGATACAGTAATCCCCATCTCTGCTGCTCCTAGAGAGGATGAGCTAATGCATAGGCTAGGAGATCTGAGATTACCTACTGTCCTTGGCCCATTTATTCTTAAAAAATACACAAGGCAATGTGAGGCAAGCATGTAAAAATTATTTCAATAAATTTAATCCTGTTTTCAAAAGGAAGGGAGAAACATAATTTTGCATTCTAATTTATTTAGATGCATTTATATGTTCTTTCTCCTCAAATAAATGGTGTCAAACAACCATCCGTGTAATGTACTGTAGTCCCATTCTGCAGCTCTTTGCAGTGACTAATATCTTGTTGCCCATCACCTAAGCTATTACAATGCCAGATATGCTAATTACTTCCTTGAATGTGCAGTACAAAATGTGCTTGGCTTGAAACCATTCTTTAGACAAGTAAAGCATGTATTTTTTTTCCTGGCAGTTTAATTGCACGACTGTCAGCTAGATCACAGCAAACATCTTTTCCTTCCTCATCTTTCATGCCTAGTCTGTCTTCTTGCAGTGTGCCTGCAATTGCTAAGTAGGAAAAAAAAAAAAAGGAAAGAAAGAACATTTACAGCTTACAAAGCTACATATATGGTTTTCTAAACACATGTATAAATAGAGGTGAGTAACATAGTCTTCAGGAAAAAGAAAGAAAACAGAAGCCAATAAAAATAAGCCAAACTTCCATGAGCATTGTTGATATGTCCATCCTATGGAGGTGTACAAAGGCCATTGACATGAAAGGGGGTACTTACAGTGACAGAGGTAGTGTTTGATCTGCCTACATAAGATGAGATACGTTGCATTGACTTGCAGGAAGGGCTTCCACAGCATTTAAAAACTACTTTGCAAGTGGGTAGGGACAGAAGTCAACTGAATGGCTGGCAGCTTAAGTGTCCTCAAGAAACACCACAGAGGCTAGACCAGGAAGGTGCATCGTGGAAGGGCAAGAGCAAATGTCAAATAGAGGCAGGGTGGAGTCATCCCAAAAGTTCCTATTTTTTATAAATATTCTAAAATTTGGACTCACTAGCTAGAAATATGTTGCTTTTGCAATTTTAAATGCTCAGGATAATAGTTTTAACTCCAAACAATGCACTTCTGCTATTTTAAAATTAGTTTTGCTGTAAGAGAAATCCTACTTTATTCTTTGAAAGAGAGCTTTTCCTCTATTCCCTACCTCCCTTGCTCCTACAGATAAAAATAGGAAGTCCTTGGAGTTCAACCTTAGGTTAAGGTAAGAATCATTGCTTACTTTTACATCTCTGTGTTAGAAAATTACCAAGATCAAACCCAAGTTCTTCATCCATATTATCTACCTCCAGGAGCACCTTCAGTCCACATGATAACTCCATATGCAAAATATCCAGATTATTTTTTACTCTTTGTCTGGCCCAACAGCCTCCATCTAAACTCTCTGTCTTTGTGCTACTGCCCTGTGACCACCCTCAGGTGGACAAGACAGTCTGGCATGCCTTCCTGCTAGAAAAGACTGGTGGTGAGGGCTGAAAAGGTAGCTGGGATCTGTAATCTTCCGAAGCTCAAAGTGAGTATCAGTTGCCAATAAGGCCAATATGTACATGAGATGACAGCTACTCAGAGTATGTTCAAATTGCTTTGGAGGCCAGCTTTCTCTGATGTAATGTGAACGTAGACTTGACAGTTTCTCTGTCTTGTGTATGCATGCAGAGGCCAAGAAGGCCCTTAATATTTCCCATAAGAAAAGGTATTATTTTAAAATCACATCATGTTTTTCCATTTTCCTCTGTTTCTATATTGAGATAGGAAGGATCTTTGGTCCTTGTTAAGAGCATTAGCATCTCTGCAGCCAGACTGAAACCTCTCAGTTATTACTCATGTTCACAAACAAACAATGTGGCCTCGTATGGAATATAAATATTCAATGTAAAAATCAAAGTAAGCTTTGATTGAATCATAGAGTCATTGAACAGAGCAGGTTGGAAGGTACCTGGAAAGATCATCTGGTCCAACCTTTCATGGGAAAGGAAGCCTAGATGAAGTTCCCTGTCCAACTGCATCTTGAAAACCTCCAGGAATGGGGAGTCTACCACATCCCCAAGGAGGTTCTTCCAGTGAATGATTGTTCTTACTGTAAAAAAATTTATTTCTTATGTTGAGATGAAAGCTCTCCCCGTGCAACCTGTACCCATTGCCCCTTGTCGTCTTCTTGTGTCTCCTTGTGAAGAGAGAACCTCCATCCTCTTTGTAGCTATGCTTTAAGTATTGGAATACTGTGACTGGTGTTGTTATTAAGACTGTTCTTTTTGAGAATTTGTTATATGTACTGCATATTTATGACACTCGAAAAACTATCAGCCTTTCAATGTCACCAAAGATTTCTTGAGCATCCAGATAAAATTTAAGAAAGATTACAAAATAGTTTATTGTAACTTAATAGCAAGACAAAAATCACTTGAACCTTGAAACCACGTATTGTGAGGAGTGGTACTGTTTCATTTGCATGGAAAATTTAAAAAATACTGTGCTGCTGTAACATTTCACCTGCTGGTACAACTGATACCTGCAATTTCTTAAACTTTCTTCTCAAAACAGGTCAAGATCATTCTGTAGCTTTTATTTAGTCAGGTTGATATAATGATAAAATTTGAATCTGCTCATAATACTGAAACAGACTTCAGCCTTGGATATTTAACATGGAAAAACACAGACTGAAGTCAGACCCCTGGCCTTAATCACAACTAAATGAAAGGTCTTGGGAAAGGATTATAAAAATCATATATCATTATAGACACAGCTCCTTCATGCCTTCAAAAGCATCCTGGAATAACAGTAATATAGAAAAGTGACGAGAAATGGAGAGGAGGAAAGAGTATGACTTGACACCCAGCCTGTAAACCCATGGGGAGCATAAACATATGGAGTGCATGGAGTTATATTCCAGCTGATTACAGATGAGAAACACTGCAATTTTTCTTCAATAATCTATGAAAAACAGTCGTTTTCCTTCAGCCAGGCCCACCATAACCAACCCAGCTATTTAAAAAATGTGACAACACCTTATAATATCTTATTGTCTTTTAGAGGAGACAAAAGGATTTCTATAAGAGATAATATATTTTATTAGGCCAAAACATGTACATGATGTTGTTGTCATCCGTGTTTGTGATTTTTTTATTTGTCTGTGATTTTGAGCCTTCAATATATTTTGTACTTTTTCTGCATTCAGATGTTTGGGGTTTTTTTAATGAAACAGACATTCTTATGTTTTTTTCTCATGTATTTTACAGAAAACTAGAGTAACGCTATCCTTCATATATTTCACTGAAGGAGAAAATAGCAAGGCAAATAACATGGCTGAAAGCACACACAGAATGGAAACCCCTGTACCTGTAAACTGGTGTGCAATATGCAAGGACCTTGATGGAATTTTCACAGCAATCTGAAATAAAATATGAAAATCTTAAGGTTTCTATTTTGTTACTCTAATTCCAATGGCATTCTACAGTTCAAGGGTTACTTTTCAGTGCACCTTTTTACATATGGTGTCTGACATTCATTACACTGAAATACAAAAGCAGCAGTTTTGAATTACCTTGCCGGTCCAGGGATCTCTATGCTCTTTTTTTATCTGTATGGAAGGACAGTGACTGTAACCTTGATGTACAAAAGCCTACCCTTCTCCAGTTTATGTGCCACCCCCACCACACACACATGCAGAATGTCATTGCTGTCTGACAGCCCCTGCACTCTGGATCATTGCAAGTTCCATCTGCAATTTACTGAAGGGCCCATAGATACCTTCTAAAATGTTTATTTCTTTGAAGTCTGTGTGTCTTTCTCTTGCACTTCTTGCTGATTGATAGATTGATAGTGCATGTCTTCCCTCAGGCACTTCTTACGTAGCCTTCAGCTAGCCAAGAGCTTAGTGGTGTGCTAGAAGTTCTCTCAACCTGACAAAACCCACAGCAGCAAAGGAACTACATAATGCTGTGTGTGTGGTGGGGGGTGTGAGGGGAAGCATGGTAAAAAATGTCTCTTGTCACCACTTACCCTTTCTGTAGCCATGACCTGGAAACCACACGAGCAGTGGCCAATGAGGCTGGCACATTCATGTCATTCAAAACAGCTGTGACCCTACAGCTGCACAGCAAAGCTAGATAGACGAAGCGTGCATCCAGCTCAGAAGCCTCACATTTTAAACACTTCCAGTTACACAAAGAATCTTTCTTGTAATGCAAATGGAAAAAGATCTAAAAATATTTTTTAAAAGCCCCCAAAAGAAGGATCTAGGATATGTTTCTTATTCCCTTGTAATTAATTAGACTTAGGATTTCTGTTGAGTCTCCTTTGTGCTCCTGAATTCCAAAGATAAAATGCTGGATTAATAGGGACAAAAAAACCATGCCACAGTCTAAAATCAAGGAATAAAGAGAAAAGGTATTGCAGTGTGGTTGCCCTGATGCAGTTTGTGTTGAAAATTAATGCATCAATCAGAATAAGAGAAGATTGTTATTTCTCTTTCTGCGGTTGTTAAGTTGTGCTAAGAAAAGGCAAAGTGTAAGCCCCATGCATTCAGCACTAGAGGTGTGACTCATTTGGCACTTTTGTTTGTTACAGTGTCATCCTGGGAAGTTTCCCATTGTGTACTTTCAAAAAGATGATTGTCACATGCAGGAGAACAAAGAATAAGCTTCAGCTAATAACTGTTTACACGGCCAAACAATAGGCTTGACTATAATCCAAGGGAAAAGGTAAGAAGAAACGAGCACGCATTAATATAAATTCTTTTAAGGTTCTGTAGAAGACTGATCTATGTAGAATTTAAGTTTTCTGTTTACATGAAGGCCTGTGTCTCAGAAAAAGCCAGGCACTGCATCAGTGAGCCAGTGGTCAACTAAGCCAATGCTGTGTGGGCTTTTGGAGCACTGTGTTGCCAGATCTGTCAAAGAAAATCCTTCATTGCATCCAAGTGCTGCTCAAGTGTAAAATTGTGGGAGTCAATTCTCTTCACAATGTTTGCTTCACAATGATGCTGAAGCAGCCAGAAGCATTGGAACAGATGAGGCATGTTTTTCTTGCAACCTTTGGCCACTTCTTGAGCAACTTCCTCCCTGAAAAGTATTCTATGTGAAAAATGGGAAGTGACTGGCAAACAGCTAAAATGTCATATCTAAGATAAGCTCCTCTCTTATTAAAGCAGTTTTCTGCTAAGCAAAGATGGGCATTTTGCTATATCTGAATGGTACAAAAGGTGAGTGTTAGTAATGAGATCCTGTCTGTCTTCCCCATATCCACTGTAAACACTTGTTTTAGCATTCTGACCCTTCTCCAAGTGGAAAAGGTGTTTGAGTTTTGCTAAGTTTGTCTCTGTCCTTATAAATAAAAGGTCTACCTGTACTTGAATCTCTTATGTGTACTGTGAAAACATGGTATAGACTTGACTGAGTGAGGGGAAAAATTATGATAACAAATGAAGAACAAAGAGATCAAGAAAACAGCATGGAAAAATGGTATGAATCAACACTGGGAGTAGATGGAAAATAAAGAACCTAGAAGAACGTAAGCAAAATGCAACTGCATTATATAGGAAGGTTTTCATCATGTGAAAGAACCACTTGAATCAAATTAACCTAACTCTCTCATTGAAAGAGGTCTTTTGTACCTGTCCTCAGCAACTCTCTCCCTGCAGGACCTCAGGGAGCCCTGACACAGAAGACTTCTCTCCAATCATAGGACTCTACAACACAGGCCAAAGTTCAGCAGTAATCTGAGCAGTTTAACAAAGAAAATGGATAACTTTCCAAAACAAATTTTTACCAGCGATGAGGAGAGGTGTTTATGAGCAACACAGGCTTATCATTGACAGTAGATTACCTTCAAGATGACCCTTCCTAAAATTATGATTTAATGTCAGTGTTGTTCCACATCTAGTATGTCTAAGTTACTTCTTTTTCTCCTCTTCTCTAGAGAAAAATTCCAGCAACAAATTTTCCAATAAAATTTTGAGTTGTAACAGTTCCAGTCCAATCTTGCCCTGCTGGCAGAGTGGTGAGGAACATTTTAACATCTTTCCCTGCTGGTTTGCTGTAGATTCCTTTTGTGGTGTTTATTACCATTTTGCTTTAAAATCAAATGGTAATGGTAATGTAAAAATAAATACTCAGCATCAGTTTTATGATGTCAGTTTCCACTGGTTTCTGTGCTGTCAGTTTCATTGTTTGACTGTTGTGAGCCTAAAAATAATCCTGAGTTTTGGGGCTGGGCTTTCCATTTATAAAATAGTTTCATGAAACCAAGTTCTATTCCATACCCCACTCAAATCTACTGAGCAGACTGAACAATTGTGCACAATTCATGGCGGAACTTAACCTGCAAAGATGAAGACCACGTACAATGTATATTAGCTGAAATGCTTTTATTTGACAGCTCTTGCAGAAACTTTCTTTGCTAGAGGTCAAATAATACAGTTAGCAAACAACTGGTCTGAAAATTAACTGCATAATTAGCAGTTTGGGTGCACAAATAGTGGATAATTTACAACAAAAATAGCTTTAATTGACATGAATTTCCATAATCCTCTGTAAGAAAACAGAACTGACAGGACTAGACACTGACAAGCAACTGAGAAGGATGGGCAGAAAAGTCCAAAGAAAAAGTACTTTCCCATCAACAGCTTGGGACTGCTTTTTACAGTTAGTCATCTCTAAAAAAATGTCCTCTTGGTTAAAAGTTGCTGGTAGCAGTGAAGCTGCTCTTGATTGTTTATATATTCCAAAGAACTAAAAATCAAGGGACAGTAGATATCTGATGTCACGAGGAATCTATATTTTCCCTTGGACAAATCAGCAGCTTTTTAAAGACAGAAGCAAAAAAGGATTAAATACAAAAACTGAATCACAGAAGCAAACAAAATTAAAAATAAAAAATCTAAGTGTGCAGGTGTTTAGATGTTTATAAAGTATTTCTTCAAAAACAATATATATAAAATATATATAAAAAAATTTTACACATTTTTTTGTTTGTTCATTTATTATAGATGGGGTTTTGGTGTTTCTTCAAGACTTGTCAGTACAGTTTTCTGTTGTTTTCCATTTAAAGTTGCAGGCTTTCCCCAAGAGATCCATAACTTTTTTTTTTTAAGTCAGACGGCAATATTACAGTCGGTTCCTTGGCTATTTGTTTAATATATTAAATAAATATTATATACATCTTCTATAAAATAAAATAGACCTCTAAAACACAAGACCCAGAAGTATACGCATAATAGCAAGTCAGCTTTTAAAACAAAGAACCCTCTTCTCACATCAAACACTTTAAAGTACAGTGGTTTAATTTACACACAGAAGGACCCTTTAGGGAAGAAAAATCTTGTAGAAGCTGACTGGATAGATACTTTCTTCTTTCTCTTTTACTTCCCCGTGGAATTACAGATATCTTTTTCTGCAGAGTGAATAGATTTTTATGAAGTTTTCTTGTGTTAAATTGATTTCTTTAACACTAATCAGCAGTTTTTAAAGAACTGACTTTGAAATACAACTTTCCCCCTCTCAGCAGGACATTTTATATTCATGTGCCCTCAAAAAAAACTGTTGATAAGGATTGATTCTTCACTTCAGTAAACCAGGTAAGAGAACTCCCAGGTCTATAAAGGTGGTCTGCAAGATGCAGTCAATGAGAAAGAGCACGTGAGTGCCCCACTCAGGGGTATCCGCTGCCTTGGCACTGGAAGAAAATGTATTTGCATTTATATGATATCCCACTCAGTAGGAACAATGCAAGTTGCATGCTTCTGACACTGCATCTTGTGCTTTGTTAAGCTGAGCCCTGCATATGAAGGGTGAAACCTCTCAACAGCTACATGAATTAAACATATCAATAACTATAGATCTGTAGATCTGCAAACATGTAAGCATTTATATATACATATGTATATGTGCAGCTGAAAATGCAGAACATTTTCTGATGGTTATTTATTTATCATGCTAAGAGTCTCTTGATGACTGTAAGAAAGCTAATTAGCAGCAGACCAGAGATTTGGCATAAGCATTTTTCTCCCCTCTGTCTGGTCCCATCTGATAACCCTACCTGCTCTTCTGAGACAATTGTGCTCACATTTACCTGGAGATCAATCCCCTACTATGAATTTAGCACCACATATGACCTTCCCAAGACTACTGAAGTGATCAGTAGGAGCCTGGCATCGGTGTCCCCACAGAAACGGCAACCATTCGTTCTTTGCATCATCTACCAAGGTAGAGGTAGGTGGTGCCAGGTGGCCCACCCAGCGCCCAACGGACAACATGACCACAGGCAGTAGCTCTGACACATGTGGACTCGATGTTTCTGTTGCCCATTTTCTTCCAGGATTCAGAGCTCTGAGGTGAGACATCACTGCCCAGTGCATCAGTGGTCTGCACCAGAGCCTCAAGACAAATTTCTGAGTAACCCTAAATATACCTTTGCAAGTCATCAGCTAACACTACAGGTAGAACTAGCATATTTCACTACTTTATTTTAAAGATTGTTCTAATACCTACTGGAAAAACGTTTCATTTTGTCTGCCTTCTTGCTTAACAATAAAAAATTTTACAGGCTTTTCATCATCTCTGTATGTACAATCCATATACACATACAGATGAGTGATTTTACTGCAGACACTAACTTTCCTTATAATGTGGCTACATATTCTTCCATTGTCTCTTGGTAAGTGCTAACAATTTTAACATTTTTCATATAATCCTGTAATAGCTACAATTTCTATTATATTTGTAATTTCCCTATGTTTTCTGAATAGCACATACTTTCTGAGTTTATTATCCAATTATTTCTGGAATAAATATACATCATTTTTGCTTCGCTTGATCTGCATGTGAGCGCTTTCTTATGTATGAGCAACTGAAATGTATGCTGTCTTCTCAAGTAGCCAACATCCCTATAGATCTTGCACTGAGATCTATAGGAAACCAGGGAAAACTGGTATATAGGGACAGAATCACTCTATAAAGAGACAGCTGAGCTAGGGCATAATTTCTCTCACCAAATTGTTCTGTATTAATTCTTACAGATCTTTTAAGATATGATTAAGATTACATATTTTCTTGGTACCAAAGGACCATTAGTGGAGCTACATCACAAAGCTCAATCCCTGACGTAGTAGCCAGTAATCACCGTATCTAATTGCTAAACAAGCGCCTCCAGACATATCAGACATATCATGTTCTGCTTGCCAACCCTCATAATTTCCATATTGAGTGGTTCCACTGTTAGAAAGTGGGGGTCTTTGGTGCTTTTCTTCTGTCCTTATGGTTTCTCAGGTTGGATACCCAAACTGTCAGTTCCCGTTGGGAAAAAAACATAGGAAAAAAAAAAAGTCTCCATGAAAGTAGTTGTGGTAATGAGTCTCAGCCACAGAAAGAGAAATGTACCACTGCACAGACAGAACACAACCACTGAGGACAGTTAACAGGACCCACACTGAGAAAATATGGTTACTGAAAACATATTCTGCAACTCTTCTGCCACCGTGCTCTGTGCTCCTCTGATGACTGCCTTTCTGGGGTATTTTCAAAGCTCCTCCATACTGTTTTACTTTCCTGTAGCTCCTTCTTGTTCTTTCTGTATGCACAATGTGAGAAAAGTCCACAATGTGTTAGTTCACTTTCTATTGCTGTGATCATCTTTGAGTGAACAGTATGCTTCTCAGTCTTTTGGTAAGATAAAGCTGTGTGTGATGTCTTCTACACAGAATGGTATAATGGTCTTCTGTAAGGACTGGAAACAATCTGGCTTTGGTGTTATTACCCTGCTTCTCCAAGCTATAAAATAAATAAACAAGCAACAAATTATAGAATATATAACGTTAAAGACCAGATAGACTAAAGAAAGAAATAAGTAGATGACTATGCATTTTAGATAATGATGAATGTTGTGCAATTATATGTTAGATATGATGGTTTGAATCACTGTATATTATGATAAGAAAAACAGATAAATTGGTTTGTAGTATGTGTAATTCATAGAAATGCATTAATTATTTTAAAAATATTTCATTTCAGGGCGAAAAAAAAAGAAGGATTAGTCAGGCACATCATCTGTTTCTGATTTAAAATTAGATCAGAAATTATTTTCTCCTGAAAAATAATTGGTGGTGTTCTGAAAATAAAGAGGCATTTCAGTTTAGTTTTTGTCACCCTGACATTATAAAAATTAAACTTATTCCTTCATTTTAAAACAGCATAGTACAATTAACCAATGTTTTATTAAGAAACAAACAAACAAACAACACAAGAAAAATAATTGAACAGCTAAGATAAACCAAAATATTCTGTTTCAGATTAATGAAAAAATAAGTTATTCATATTTTTGCAAAATGGATTTTCAGACAAGATTTCATTCTTCTAATAATAGTCAGTAGAGCTTCCTTCTGTTTTCTTGGTTGAGTCACTAAGAGATCCATCATTTGCTCAGTTCCAGTTACACATCAGTCATGCAGTTATGCATTCTGATGCATGTGCCTCTGATCCATGGAAACCGCTTGTCCTTAGATGTTGATTTCAGGCTTTGTCTTCTTAGGTTGCAAAAATTCATGGTTTTAGCCGTGAAGATTCAGACCCCAGTCACAGCCAACACGGCGATAATTACGGATAGTCATGAACAGCATGATGAATCAGCTCAGGTCACATATTGAAGTAAATAATTTAGAGTGCTTAATTCATTCATAAATGCAGCCTCTTCTCCTGCTTCCAGCACCTCCTCCTTGGCATATCCTCTCCTGTATGCACTTCCTTCCACTACAGGGGACCAGTGATACCATAAATAAATAAATACCCAACAATGTTCATGGAGAGATTGTTTAAGAGTTATTAACTCCAGGTCTTGGATGCATAAAGTTCAGCTATATAATAGGAAAACATCAGAAAAAAATAAAACTGGAAAAGTAAAGTGGAAATGTAGCATAATCTGGCGGAATGAACCCACCAAAATCAAGACCATGTTCTGTCCCTGCCATGTGTTCCTGTGGGTCATTAGGCACTTTGCCTTTAATTTCTCAGTTCTCCAGAATGCAGTGTGGGCAGGAAGTAATTCTTCCCTCTTCAATCACTGCTTTTACGGCTTAACCATTTCATCAGGTTTTGAGCATTTGTACATATAACTCTTACTGAGTCAAAGAGCCCTTCTTGCTCTCACTAACAGGTTAGCCTCTTATTGACTTCATCATAAGAACAGGCAGTTCCTAAAGATTTATCACACTAATGGCAACACTATCCATTCAATATCCGTTTTCTAATTCTATATGACCTCAGAAATCTCAGTAGGTACCAAGTTACTCATAAAAATTAAGCCCTTCTGAACTTATGTCAGACAAAATGGCAGCAACTTCAAAGGTTGTCTTGTCCACCACCTTTCCCAACAACATGACTAACTATACCTGTCATACTTATCCAGCCCATTTTTAAAAGACTCTGGGTAGCATTTCATGACATCCTCAAGCAATTTTCTCCAAAGCTTCATTATTTTTGCAATTATAAAGTCATTCTAATGTTTGACCTAAATTTCCTTTTCCAGAACTTGGCACATCCTTTGTGTCTAATTCAAAATGGACACAGAGAAAAGGTTATTCCATTCTTCTCAGCGCTCTTCTTTTCATGCCATAAGTTCCTTGCTTAGCTTTTCTTTGCTGGAGGCTCAGCTACACACTTCTTTCAATTTTTCTTCACAAATCATATTATATCCTGGTGTTTCCTCACTGTCATTGCTTTCTCTGGACCGCCTCCAACAGTTTAGCTTGTCAAGAAAGAAAGACAGTGCCACAACCAGTCTTCTCCACTGGAGCTCTTACCAGCAATGCTGAGCAGACATAGAGCTTTTGGGTGCCCAAGGAGGGATCACAGTGTGATTAAAGACTTCTACGGAAGCAAGGTGGCAACTGAGCAAGAGTCCTCCAGTGGGCAAGTGTGTGTTAAGAACTACCATGGTGCAATAGGAGAGAGTCTGAAGCTGAGGAGCCGGTGTCCACACTGTATGTTCTCAGGGGCATTACTTCAGATTAGGTCTAGTCTGGTCCCAGGTACTGAATGCTTGTCACTAATTGCAAAAAAAAAAAAGTGATCTTCGATCACATCTCCCAGTTTTGTGTCATCCAAAAGTGATCTGGTTCTCCTGCTCAGTAACCGCTCCATGATGCAATCAGAAGGACGGTAACTGGACACATCTGGTGCATGTACTTTAAAACATCTGAACAAAAATTTAATGATAAATCCATGCAGTGATCTTTTTTGGATGTGCATTAGGATTCTCAGAATAAGTGTGCATTATGGTTTTCAAGACCAAAATGTCTCATTCCAGGTTTCAATGTATGGGCTAAATACCCTGGAATGGGAAGCCTGAAGTGGGTGAATCAAACCAGCAATGGAGCAAGCTCAGCGAGATACATGGAGAGGGTTAGATTTCACTTCTTTTCCTGACTGAAGAACTGGAAGGGGAAACTATACTCATTGGTAGCTTTTTTACACTTTTATAGTGATTTCTGTGGCTTTTGCTGGATTTATTTAAGTATCAGAAGGCCAACCCTAAACTAATCAATCTAGAATGTTGTAGATATGTTTCATAAGATTTGTTTTGATATTCTAGTGTAGCTTTAGAAGAAAGACTTTCCAGGCTCTTAAAGGCATAGTCTCATAGCTATACAACACTCAACCTCTTGTGTTGGAGTTGCAAAGTTAGCAATTTAATTTGAAGTCAGGATAAATCAACAAATTCTGCAAACATGAAGGAAGACTTTCTTTGAGAGGAAAGATTTTATCCTTTGAGATATCGCTTGCAGCTTCAAAAAGGAGTACAACACACATTTGATTTTATTGCTCGGCAATGGGGAGTAATACTTTCTCAGCTTTCTCTTGAGATACTTCTTAGTACTTTATTGTCTTAATTCCACAAGAATAGCTCTCTTCCAAATCCAGGCTACTTCTCAGTCAGAATATTAATTAGTCACCTAGGAAACAAACTCGGCATGCTACTAGTTTTCTGCTCTGATTCTCTGAAACCTTAGAGACAACTGAGTTTGAGAGGTAGTTGTTTAGTTTGTTTAAACAAAACCCAAATGCCTTATTCTCTTGGCTTTCAGTTATGTTCTTCAAAATGTGAATATTCTATAGCTGTAATTAGTAAATTTAGTTGCTGAGATTTCTATGAATTGGCTTTTATGGAAATGTCAGTTTCAAGGATCAAAAATGATCAAAATATTTTTCCCTAACCTACAGGAAAAGATAAACAGAATGAATTGCCTGTATGCATCCCCTCAACCTCCCAGAGGCATAATCACCTAGAATAGAGGGTAGAAGCTAAGATTTTAAAAAACAAGTATTGGACCTAAAGCTATTCATCCTGATAGTCCAAGAGATTTGATAACAGATACTTTACAGTACGACAGAAGCTGCCTATTTTAGTGATAGGCTTTATTAAATAGAAATTAAATAGCATGAATTTGGTTTCAGAGAGAGAATGAACTTGGATTAAATCAGTGCAAAATCTGCAACTCTAATAGTAATAAATACTCAGAAAAAGCTGAGACAACAAATAAAATGCTTTATTCCTTCCCCTCTCACTTATTCCTACTCTGTAGCTTCAATCTATTCCACTCCTTATTTGTAGCTGTTACGTGTCTTACTGCAATCTGTTACACCTGTTTGTTTGCAGGCTTATTTTTTAAGTATATGAGACTGCCCCATCACAAAGGGAGTTGTGCAGAAATAGCCATATGTTAGATACCTGAGCTTGTGAATATTCAGGCTTTGAAAAAACATATGTTTATAGTTTTTAACACACCTGTTGCAGAAACTTTAATTTTCCAGACACTGCTTAGCAAGACTATTACTTCTTAAACCATTCAAGGGGAGGTGAGGGAAAGGAAGAGGAGGAAATGTCACTTTTTACACAATATTAGTAGAACAGTTTGGCATTTTGAAGACACATTAGAGAGCTGTCTGCCAAAACAAGCCAATGCTCTGCATGACCATGCACAGTTGGCAAACAGGTTGCAAGATGTGCTACAGCAATTTTGTTTTTAATTGTTTCTTCTCAATCTGTTTTAATCTGTTAGGAGTGCTGACATAGCTATGTCATTGTTCACGTTTTCCTTTCTCCATACTTTCAGATGTTCATCCCCACATCTGCTTATCATGGAAAGGCTTGATATGCTATTTTTTTCTCCTATTTTGGGGGGTTTCCAGAACATAGTTTTAGATATACAGATGAATACGTCTTGTGGAAAGTTAGCATGAAGGGCCAGGCATAAATCTGAATTAAATACAAAAACACTTATGTGATCATTTATATGATAGAAGGCGCCAAGCTGAATCATAGCTGATGGATCAAAACAATGCTGGCAAAACCCCTAAGCATTACTAACTTTTACTGCTATCACTCAATATCATGTGGTAACATTTGTCTGATGACAGTCTTAATGGGGGACGTGAAGCAGGTCAAAACATGAATGCTCTACAACATCACTTATATTGTAGAAGCTTTTCTATTTTGCCAACCTCATAACTTCATTAACCTTCTTAACCTTAACCTTCAGTTTTCTAATTCTGTATGATAAATTGGTGTTTTCAGTTTAGCTAAACTGAGTGCAGTTTATGATGGTTTGTAATACAAAATAAGCCAAGTTTCTATTCAAGTATATACAAAAATTCATATACTAGCCAGTGTTATTTTCAGGCACCATTCACTGTGGTTCCTACTAGTTCAATAATAGATAATGTATCTGTGGATGCTATTTGAAGTTGCATTTATGAAATCAGCCAGCACGAATATTAACAGAACTTGTGGGTACTGGAAATGGAGGCTTGCATCTCTCTTACGCTCTTCCTATTTTAAACATAGGTTTACATTGCACATGTCACTGTCATCTGAAAAGTGACACTCAGATGAATCTTATCTCTAATAAAAAGTTAGAGCATATCTCAGAATCATAGTAAGGGACCCCCAGAGGTCATTATCATCCAGCCTCTTCCTTGCCATATTTGAATAATTATTCCTTTAACAAGACAGGAGTCATTTCATTCACCACTGGAGTGCAGCAGCCCTTACAGAGCAGTTATATTTCCAAGACTGACCTAAAGACTGTCAAGTATTTGATATCTTCCATACACAATAATCAATCACAGAAATAGAATCTCTGGAAATGGTGTTTCTCAAAATGACATTAATGCAAACTGGGAGATATGACAAGAAAGCAGGACTGACTGGAATAAAAATGTGGTTTCTCATAGAGAAATGCTCCCTAATCATGTAGCCAGTATCTTTTATCACTAGTTTCTGACCATGTATTGCTAATCTCAGGCAGTGAAAAAGCTGTTTATTGAGCTAAGCTGCCTTTGGTTTGTGAGCCTTTAGGACATTTTGCTTCACAACTTTGAGCTTTAATCCACAAACATGATGCCTAGAGACTTTCCACTGAAAATCAAGATTCCCACTCTGTCTCCTAATTTTACAGCTTGATAAGATGTGGCTAGCAAAAGGGCTAGTCCACTCCAAGACTGAAGTAAATCTAGTCTACTTCATGCCCAAGTGGCACCTTATATTTCTTAATCGGACTCTAATTGGTAATTAGATATTCCTTAGCCTGACCTCCTCTTCATTCAACTATTATTCAGTCACAACTGGCTTAGTAATAAAAGTCCACGTATGCATATGCAAATCTCCTGAACTGACACTTGCTCCTCTTGCTCTGTGTTGGTCATAGGTGGCTTTTCATTCTTGCTGTACTCCTATTGCTGAAGCCTTTTGCCAGATTTCAAGTTTTGAGGTTTCTGAGGATTAAGCTATGATTTCTAGAGCACACTAGTAAGAAGCTACCAATGCTGTGAGCTCACTGTGAGTTTTTGAAGAAGGCTTGAAGACAGGTCTATCTGCAACACAGTTCTGAATAAATACTCTTGTAGTGGCACATACTGAGGCCAAAAATGTGACAGAAGGGAACGAAACTATTTCTGCAATTAGCTGTCCTCCATTGACTGCAGTGCCGATACTGACTTCTGGATACTTTATTCTAAAACCTCTCTGAGCTCAATTGGTCAGCATGGAGAAAGGGTAATACTGGTACTATCTGCTCTTGTTTCCTGGTTGAGGGGCATCCTAGACCTTGCTGCTCCTTGGGTTCAAGGCCATCCTTGTCTGTCTGGTATTTAGGCAGGAGGTGCAAGAGTAGAAGTTCTTGATCACATTCCCTCTTCTCCCCTTCCTCAAATTGGAGGAGAACACAGCTGGTACCTCGTCTTCCGCAGAATTCTTATGCAGGTGAGAAGTTGCTACCTCTAAGTTAAAGAGCTCCAAAAGCATATAATGACTTGCAAATGTGAGTAGCACTTAGATGATTCTTTATTTATGAGATACATTTAGAACACTGTGTTTCATGGACTAATGGAAGAAGTGAGTGCCTTTTGAAGAGCTCAGTACAAGTGTCAAAATAATACATCAGAATATGCAGAAGCTGTTAATACATCAGTCTTGAAAATCCGAATTGCAAGTCAAATATTCATACTTGCATCCAAAATCTTCCTCAAATACTGACAGGTGTGTATTTCTCAAAATTACTATTCTATGACTCACTCTCCTTTATCTTCTTTCAGGAATATTACTTCTAATGGAGACCATCTAATATGAAGTGGTCAGGTGATGTTAAAGCTAACATATGTCAGCCACAAGATATGGTTGATAACAGCAGACATATTCCTAGTATGAATGCCTGCAACTAATATTTGAGGATGATTATGAGAAAGGTTAGCATCATTGAGTTAACTGACTAGTGACAACATATCTTCAGAATGAACACCAATTTCTTACACTGGTGTTTCACTTCATTTGTCCATGAATGTGTGTCCACATATTTATGGATATGATGCATCCACACTTGAACAGACAGCTGCATTGAACATCTTCCAAAGGCAAAGCAAAATATTTGCCAGAATTCAAATCCTGGAGATGCAATTAATTCAAGACAGAAGTCCTACCAGTTCTTAACCTACTGGAAATTCCAGGTCTACATTAGCTAGTGATCAGGACTTGGATTCAGATTCCATCCAGTGGTTAACATCACAGCACAATATTTTCTAAAAGAAGCTGAAATAAATGATGTAAATTAACCATATGGTTGGGAATTTAGGAATATGCACAAATACATCCATATATTAGTTGTGATTGTTTGACATCTTTGTTAAATGAGGTAGTAAAACCACAGTAACAATCTTGCTGAGGCAAAAATAATTTCAAAATTTAATATAAAAAGTACTGTGTTCCTCCAACTAATAATTAGTCCAAACTACACAAACCAATTCACAGAGAGCAGAAGAAGTCTAGAACTACTGTGACACTGGCATAAAGGAACTCCTGTCAGAAATTTTAATATTTGCTTTTCCACTTAGACATGCAGCGTTGACAAGCCTTGTGGCTGAGTTTGTATGGAAAAATATGCCTTTGGGGATAAACACAAAACCAGTATGAAATATGAATAGAAGAACAGAAAGAAAAGCTAAACCACCACCCTATTAGGTTCCAAACTGTCAGCTAGATCACATCACGTTGGGCTGGGCCTTGTGAAATGATCAAATCAGACTAAGCATTTGGGACAACCATATTTTTTTTCCCTCTGACTGGAAAATTCCATTCCTGTTGAATAAATATATAATGTATCTAGTAGCTTTTCCTTTTTTAAGACAATTTCCATTATATTGTTTTAAAGAGCATGTCAAAAGTTGGTTCACCAGCTCAAATATGGTGCCAATCTTTGTTCATGCAGATTCATTACAAATTTTCAGTCTCTTAAGGATGACTCCCAGAAAGGTCTGTTCACACTTGGGATATGAATTCTTCTGAAATGACTACAGCCATCTCAATGTCTCTCTTTCTGTTTGTTTTTCATGTAATGAAATCAGTATCCTCTTAGGATTATGATATACTCATATCTTATGCCACCTTCTCCTTTTGGCAGACAAAAATTATACTGTGCAAATATCTACTTTCAGCACATCAGTTCATTCTCAGCCTTTTCAGCCTTTATATCCATCTTCTCTGTTGAGAAAGAAATAGTTTCTGTCTTAAACTACACTGAAGGTTGGGGTTTTTTTTCCTTTTTTAATCAAGGTCTGCAGTGGCCTAGGTCTTGGGAATGACCTCAGATACTGATCACGGAGAAGTAGAATTCATAACAAGTGTTTGTGTAGTGCTGTGTATGCTCCATCTCACTGGTGTTGTGGTTACAATGTGGGGCACCATTGCTGTGTGAACACTTCTTGAATTCACTGCATACATTCTGTATACATTTGCTGTATATTTAGTCCTGCTTTTTTTTTTTTTGGCTTTCTTCTCACACACATCTAGGGGATAATGCCGAGTTTATTAACTTTGACATTTTTGCAATGTGCATTTGGCTCATCTGAACATGTCACTTGTCTTAGAAGAACAATTTTCTGCAGACTCCAGAGACAATATATTCATTGTTCAAGGTAAGAGTACAGTACATCTTCACCACAAACAAAACAACCTTTATCTTGCACATAGGCAGATAGTGAATTTGAGGATGTTGCATCTACATCAAGGTTCAAAGGTCTGAAAGAGAAGGCAAACATTCTGACATTTATAATATATCAAAGACAACTTTGTTATCATCACTAGCTCATGAAAGAGTTTTCTTTGGTATGATGCACTTTTCTTGGTGAAAGCTTTATTTGACAGCACAAAAGCAGGTGGCATAAAGCCATGCAGTATGGAATTGCAACCATGAAGAACATCCAGAAGGTAGCTTCTGTTGGGCCATGAAACCTAGGTGATGTCAGAGTCCAGATCAGACATATCTCTGTAAGACATTCTGCAATGGCTGCCCTGAAATCAGGCATTGGCATTTCTCAGTTTTAATAACTGTGGTGCTCCTCTGGGGACTGTACACTTAAAAATTTAGCAAGACGGCCTCAGATGTACTGCGTTGTTAAATATTACTTCCAGCCATTTAAACCTGACTGCTAGCATGTATCTGATTACAAAGTAACCCTATCTTATTTTTGTTATGCCAAAATATGTTTTCTTTCACTGCTATTAAACATATACCTTAGGTACCATACACTTCAATAAAATATACTTGGGTTTTGCTTGTTTAGGCGGAGGCGGGGGCAGTGGGAATGTTGGGGTGGGCTTTGATTTTTTTTTTCACAAAAGTCTTTGATCCTGATATCAGGAGAAAATAGAATCAGAATGTGGATGTGAGGAGATGATACCTTCCAATATTAACATCATTCAAACAGTGGAGAGATCCTTTCTTAGAAAACAGTGAAGCTGTTTTGTTGAGCAGGCATTATCCTTTTATACCAACGCTAAGTTTTTCTAATTTGGAACAGCAGATTCTAGATAATTAATTTGTTTTAAAAGTTTTGGGTCATAATTAAAAATTATAAAGCAAACAGCCACATCAAAAATTTACAAAGAGATGACACCAGATTTATACATAGCTAAACTGTGTAGAATGCCATAATAAAAATAATGCTGCTCATTTCAGAGTGAGTCAGTAAAGGACACATAGAAAAGATAAGATTCTGTAGATATCTCTTAGTGCAGCAAATCATCCAAAACTACTTATTCTATATTTACTACAAAAAGGCCTCTTAGGCAACAGAAGACTGTTTAGAAATCTGTATTTTCAGTGTACTTGGTGATGTTCTGAATTTCCTTTTAACAGGTGACAGAGGGTTCTTGTAAATTGTTTAAAATGCAGTTTCTCATTCCCATTATCCAGGATTTGCTGTTGGTTTCAAGGGTGGTATGTTTTATGTTTTACAGAATAAATCTTGAGCTTAACTACAGTGATTACACTTTCAATTATGATATAGATTTTGAGTACCCTTGAAATAATTGGCTCAAGGAGACTGTAGTATTTAATTTTGCTTCGAAAAATATTCACCAGAGCTTGGAAGATGAATGTTATTGTAAAACTTTTCCTTCAGCCATAGTATTTAGTGGTTCAAGTGTGCCAGCAATCTTGATTTACATTATAGACCAACCTAGTTAACATTGTGTTTGATACAGCTTGCGAAGATATATATTGTCCATAAGGGAACATCTTTCTATGCTGAGCACAATTTAAAAAGTTAGGTTTGGTAGCATAAAATTATGATAACTTATCTTTTTCTCTGTGCAATTACATTATGTAATTTTCCTTTTTTCCCTAGGAGAATAATTGCCTTAAAATTGTGATGGTCTGACAGGTTTAGAGTTATACATGTTCTCTATAGTGCACTTTTCCTGATGAATTTATCAGAAAATTACTTTGTTACTGCAGCAACCATGTAGAGATGCTGAAGCAATGAAAGAGAAAAATAGTTTGGCCAAGATACACGAGAGTAGGAATATTACTGTAATCAGTTAAATTCCTATTAGTGTTCAGTATTTTGTGTATATATCTAAAAAGGGGATGCCCTCTGTTTTATTAAATATAATAATGAGGATATTAAATGGGATTGTAGAACACCATTTATCTTGGAATTAAGCTTCTTTTGTTCCACAAAACTTACATATTTTTAATATTGTAAAATTTAATTTCTGAAGAAATTCTAAAGAATGTATGAATATATCTTTTTTTTTTAATTTTACTTTATCTTAACTCCACGATTTATCATTTTCTTCTACTTTTCTCCCTACATTTTATACTTCTGCCTGGTCACTGGAATTTGTGTAGCTGGTGACTGAAAAGATAAAATTTCATAGACCTGTGGCCAGATCAAAGGGAACATACGAAATGCATATGATGTGCACAACCTACCACACACAAAATTGAAAACCAGGGTACCTTTGGGGAATGGTGATGTGTGCAGTCATGGTATGATGTCACTATTAGGCAAGTACAGTTTTTAACAGGGAAAGGCTGCTGAAATAATTCCATCTAATATAGCAGCTAATAGAGGCTAATCCTCCACTGGCAAATGTGACACAAGTCTACTTCAATGAATAGTGAAGGATATTGAAAAAGGATCTCTTGTGCTAAGAAAGATGGATTTTTTACCAGAGAACTCTACTAAATGGGTATGTGCTATGATGTTAAATGAGGAAACTAATTCTTTGGCACATAGGAAATCCAGCTGACTTTTCCTCACTATAGACTTTCAGACTTGACAACTCCGGATGGTACTAGCATCCCTTGTATTCAGGGATAGTCAGCCCCAAAGAGTGAGTTCAGAGAGTACTGCCAGCCAGAATGAAGCTTTTCCTTGTCCTTGTGAGAGAAAGCAGTATACCAGCAGTCACCCCTGCAAAGGTGACTTCTGCTCACCAAACCTGAAGGTAACTTCAGTCCCAGTGGATTCCAAGATACCTGAAACTAGGACAGGGCAGTCAATCCAAAATTTTTGGTCTCTCCAAAAGTTTCTCCTGTATCTAGAGAACATTCTGGGAAAAGCTGGTATGTGATTGTGCAGATTTTCAAGCCTGAGATGAAATGCTTAGCAGGATTTTCTTGAAGAATAAAATACCTCATGCTGGGTACTTCTCCAGAAAAAGTTAGCAAAGAGAAAATCCATTTGCTTTTGTTCTGCCTATCCTGTGTAAAAAACAGAATCATAGAATCATTTAGATTGAAAAAGACACTCAAGATCACTGAGTCCAGCCGTAAACCTGACACTGCCAAGTCCACCACTAAACCATGTCTGTAAGTGCCACATCTACATGCCTTTCAGCTAGTTGTAGAGAGCAATAAGGTCTCTCCTCACCCTCCTTTTCTCCAGAATCCCCATTCAGGCTCTCAGACACTCCTCATAAGAATTGTGCTCTAGACCCTTCATCAGCTTCATTGCCCTTCTCTGGACATGCTCCAGCACCTCAATGTCTTTCCTGTAGTGAGGGGCCAAAACCTGAGCACAGTATTCGAGGTGGGGCCTCACCAGTGCCAGATACAGTGGGACAATCCCTTCCCTAGTCCTGCTGGCCACACGAGCCAGGTTGCTGTTGGTCTTCTTGGTCACCTGGGCACACTGCTGGCTCCTATTCAGCTGGCTCTCAACAAACACCCACAGGTCGTTTTTCACCAGACAGCTTATCAGCCACTCTTCCCCAAGCCTGTAGCACTGCATGGGGCTGTTGTCCCTCAAGTGCAGGACCTGGCCCTTGGCCTTCTTGAATCTCATACAACTGGCCTCAGCCAATTAGTCATGTGGTTTCCTGCTAAGGATCAGAAAACTTCTGGTCCCACAGAGTTAATTTCTACAGGGAACTCAAGAGGTTAGTTAATGTATATTCTCTGTAGAAAAGAAATACATGCAAAGCATAAATTTTGAAATATTCATGCAGAATTTACTTTCTCTTAAAATACGACATCTCAGCCTCTTTGTTTTGACTGTGAAAGGCAGGAAGTTGCTTAAGTTAATGTCTTTTTATTTCCTATCTGCAATTAAAAAGAAAAAAAAAGAAAAAACGGAATGTCACTTCTCAGTGGTTGTTTTCTTCACTATTTCAGACATGCTTCCAAATATTGTTTATCTACCATCCTATGTCAGTATTGCATACAAATATTATAGATAAAATGTCAGGGAAGACATGTTGTGAGGAGGAGGTTGCTGCTTTGGGTTGTTTTTACCAAGCCAAGCAAATCGTCCACATAAATTGGTATTGGTCAGAGGCTGTTAATGGCAGCACAGCCCAAGGAATGCTGCAGAGAGAGGAAATGAAGCTCAGAAATAACTTTGTGGCAACTCAATTTAAAGCTGTACGCTTTCTGAGATCTCAGCACTAATGCTTCCTTACTCCAAGTGAGACTTTCATGTTTTCTTAACTTTGAAAAAACTTTTTAAGTATGTGGCACCTTTGACGACTGTAATTGCAGAGTCCTTCCTGCTAGGAATTTATAATTTAAAAGGAAAACTGTTAGACAATGTAGAGCAAATTCCACTGAGAAGCTACCTTGTCTTCTGACTTGGTAAATGGGTGTCCATTTCAGCCCTGTTTTCCTCTTAGTCTGTGACACTGAACATCGGAGATTTTCTTCTCATCACGTTTCCGCTTTGTGAACAGGAGGCATCTTTAAATTAAGTTTCTCTTCACAATGATCTCTGAATTTCCAACAGCCTTAAAATTTTCCAAAAAAGAAATGCTTTCACTCTCCTGACTATAATGACTATTCTGAGAGTAATCACTAAGAAGCCAAAAAACCCACAATATTTGCTTAGCTTTAACTTCTGCTCCTGTGTAAAAGAAAACAAACACAGGTCTCATTTATTCTTGCTCAACCTACTTATTAAACACTGTGCAACTGTCCTAACAGGAGGTCTGCCTATGCTAACATCAGACCTGAATGCTACTTCAGTGAATACCCAGAGCCATCAATTCTGAATAATTATAAACTAAAATTGTAAATCAGAACAGTTGTATTCTGGAATTTATGAACTAGTTCCCAAACACTACCAATGACCAAGGCTTCCAGCTCTCATGACCTCATACCTAAATACCTTTTGAGCTTGCAATAAAGCAGAAAAGACGTTTTCTACAACAAAAGCTGGGGGTGAAATTTGAAACTGCCCCTGAGGTACAAGATATGCATAATTTTTATCATAACATCACCCATAAGTTTCAGAGCATTTCCTTGACTTAAACAAGATTCTCTTTCAATAAACTTTCATGCTGGACAATGTAAGTAGTCTGAATCCTGGACGTATTAGAAACTAAGTATATGGCCCTGTAAGAAGGATTCAAGCCATTCAGCATGGGGTTTTATTCTGTGTATCTTATTTGGAGACCATTTCCGTGCAATACACGTTTAATCCTTTTTCTTCACCATATGCTTTGTAGCCTCTTCTGATTTAATTTAGTTTCTGCTGTCGCATAGCAGCTGTTGACTGAGTTGATTACCATGATGGAAAATGTTTCTTGATCATCGAGGCACCCACTTCATCCTTTTGAAACCATGGAATGAAAAGAATAAATGGAGAAACTAGATAATTTCACTTTGGATGTTTTAGTTTTACAAAGTCAAACCAATATGGAACTGCATAAATTTAGTAGCACCAGCCCACAACTGCCATAAAAGGTCAGGTGATTATGCTCAGAGGGCTCCACAGTTATATTAGCAATAACTCTGAATGAAACACAAGCAAGAGCAGGAGCATTTCTTGTCGGGCCTGTAACTACTTTGACATGCTTGATTGCTCAAAAGTTAAACTAAAATCTTTGGTTTGGTGCATGCATATTTCTTCTAATGGAGGTGAAGCATAATTAATGTTGACATGGCCACACCACCTACCTGGCTCCTTTTCGTTCGCTTTATGTTACACTTCATCAGTAAAAGATCCTAATTTATATAGCCTACTTTTCCCAACACATAATTTATATGTCCACCGCTGACTGTGGCTTCCAGAAACTTGAAAAAAGGTGTGAGTAGTGTCATTTTTACCCACACTCTGGAAAGCATCTGTACTGAAGACAGGACAATATGCAGCATAGAAATGTCTTTTCTACAACCCTGTAACATCACTATTGTGATGCCTTAGTTATAAACATTTTATGTTGCTCCCTTTATAAAATGCAATCACTGGAACCACTGCAGAAAAGAGCCACAATAGGTTTATAAAGCTGTCTCTATGTTCCTTAAGAGCTAGCATGGTGCAGCTACTGCTCTAACAATTCTAAAGAAATACCCAAGATGTATTCCATCCTCCATCACTGTGATAGCAAACTTAATTTGTCAGCTTATTTATTTCTTTGCCTAATCAGTCTGGTTTGGTCTGGCATATCACCTGAAGATCATCTTGATAAGTTCTCATCAGGACTAGATAATCTCACCAGACCATATTTTTAGGGTAATTATCAGGTGGCCCCCTATTTCTTCTCCTATCTGCTGCTCACAGAAAAGAGAAGCAGTGAATTCCTAAAGTAGATGATATCCCAATGAGGGTAGCTTGTTCAGGTGCCTCAGTTTCCTGAAGCCTCTCTATTTTGTTCATTTTATACCTAAAATATGTATAGTTACAATATCTAAATTAAAACTGAGTACCTGAATCTGGGACTCCAGACCAGTTGTTGCAACTTTCCAGCAGAAACCAGTCAGCTGAGGTCAGGCCCTATGCATGGTGGATTCTAGCTTCAGGGAACAGTCATTGGTAAACCCTCACCTGAAAACAGCAAAAACTTTTCTGTGTCTCTGGAAAGATGGAGCGATTCCATCAGCTTGAGTACGGTTGGGACCCAAAACCCCAAGGCAATACTATGGCCTGGGGAAGATTGCACCTTACAGTCTGTGGCAATATTGGATGTGTCTAACATGCAGCTAACTTTACAGTCATCACTGATGTTGCAGATGAAGGCAAGACAGCTCTGGGTTTAGGGCCTGAAGGCAGCTTGTCTTAGTACTGCAGTCTGGGAAGGAAAACACAGTTTGTTATCTTTGTAGGTACTGCATGGTGCTAACATGAAAACTGATGCCAAACAAAAGAGATTTGGAAAAATCAGCTACAATGTATATTTTTACTGGTAGCTTTATGTAAGCGCGCATGTATGAATGTGAAACAGCTTCTAAAAATTGTATGGGGAGGGAAGGAAAAATTAGAGGTTTTTTTCCAGGATAAATTAGAGGTTTTTTCATTATTTAAAGAAGAAATTAATAACTTATGAAAGATCCATCTTCATGTACTTGATTCATTTTACATTTTAAATTCACTGGAACAGCTGAGTTGCCTTGGAAAACAGCCAAGGACAAGTGTACTTGCTAAATTTTCCCTTCTTTCATTTAAAATACTAGGGTTTCTGTACATGGGCTGCAACACTTGAAAGTCATAGTCTTTCAATAAAAAAAAAAAAAGAATTGTTTCATTCTCTTCTTAAAGTTGATCATTTGATCCTTTAATCTCTATCCAGTTATCTTTTCCATCTGAAAGTACAGTAACCACTGCTGACATTCCAGTCTCTGCAGTCATGGAGGTAGAGGTGGTGTTCTAGTTTCTGTTTTCTTTCTCCCATACCTGTATCTGTCCAATTTTGTGGCAACAGAAGATGACAGTTGGTACTTGAATTCCTATGGGAGGGGGAGTATGGGCATAGCAGGGAAATGTTTTTTTACTGTTTGTTTCTTGTACAGCCAACATGACACCACATACTGGGAATTTTAAGTGAAGTAGGACATTGCCCAGACAAGATATAGAATAACATCTTTTACCTGCACCTACACTTTACTCTGGATAAGACACAAAGTGTCTGTGTGTCTTTTTGCCTCAACTTCACATGTATGTGCCAAGGCTACTAAATTACACTCCTTGCCCTATATTCTGCTAAATTGGGTAGATGTGCTGCCTCAGAAGGAGTAGCCACTTGGTCATGGGGTCCTGCAGGATTCCCCATGAGAGTCTTCACTGACATCATATTGAGTGCAGTTCCCAGTGAGGGAGAAAACCCCTTCCACTCTCCTCATCACCACAGATACCCGCTAGACCAGTCTTGATGGTTTTTTTTTTTATCTTCTTCTTCAACAGATACTATTTTTTTCCCAGTGATTTTACAACATCATTTATTTTGGGGCTTTTTGCACTTCACTTTACACTTCACTTTTGAAAAGAAGAGTAGACACAGGGAGTGTTCTTAAGTAGGCCAGATCTTTGAAATTAAAGTTGACAGCAATATATAACGTCTCTTAACTTCATTTTTGAGTAAGTGATTGTAAATATTTATCAGCTTTCACTGGATTACTGCAGATTTTATAGATTTCATATCAGCACCTAGTGCATCACGGTACTAAGACTCTGCTGAAAATACAGTAGCACAAGATGAAATTAATCTCCCTGGTGTATGGTCTGAAACTAAAAATATTCTCTATTGATACTGAAAGACTTTTGAAATATCTCTTCTTTCCAAATCTCTCCTAAAACCTAGAGCCAGGATTTACCCCAGTCTGTGAAGGGTTAATTCAGTGAATTCTTCCTCATCCAGGTATGTGTGAGGGACAAAGAGGGAGGAGGAGGAGTACATACCAGAACACAAACACATTTAAAGCTGGTCAGAATGGTCTGTCATTCAGAATGTTTAGAATCACAGCAGAAAAATATACCCTATGCTTTTATTTGACTGTATTATGCAAAAGATTTCCCTGTTTTCAAAACTGCCAGGACAAAAGTAAACAGAAATCTCTGCAATTTGCTAACAAAGCTGCAGTAATATAATTAAACTCTAACCCTCTTTTTTTAAAGTTATAAGCTGGGTCAGGGTACAAGGTAGGTTCTTGAAATTGCTAATCCACAGTAGAGGCTTTGGCATCAGGAGAAATCATTTGCCATGTGACAGCTGAGTTTCATCTAAGCCTTTCTTCATCTGGACCTCTGGGTGTGATGAGGTGTCAGGGGAAAGAGTAGAGGTACCAAAAAAGTGCCTAAGAGAAGAAACATGACTGCTCTTTCTGTGCTTCTTACAGCAGTATGTTCAAGTTCAAAGTAATTTCTAGGCACTCTGCAGGGGGGAAAAAAAGATGCATAAGAGCTTTCGTAATTACTAAGTTTAAGTAAAAGGATGAGGTACTTCACAAGTGACTGGGATCTGAAGTCAATGAGGAAGCTGCCCTTAGATCACAGGACCAAGAACTTCCTGATGGTGATTAAATACTAAAAGGCAATTTAGTTTACTCTGTATTCATTAATCAAGCCTATGTTTGTTGAAGTTGAAGCTTTGCTATAACTATTAGATCATATGTTTCAGCAAATGAGCTTCAATTAACATGTAATGAGGCAAATCCTGCAATGGAGATGCAAAGCTGTTCTAAGCTGAAAGCATTAAAAGGTGTAACTCTAAATTGGGCTGCTGCTGCATTAAACTGATGAGATCAGACAGGTGTAAGTTCCAGGCATGGTGGGTATCTGAGCAAGAACAATGCAAGTGACAGTCAGGCAGTGCCGCCGAGCTCAGCTTTTCAAGGCTAATAGAAATTCTCGTTAACACAGTAGACAGCACTCATAGCAATGATGCAGCTGAAACCCAGAGGGAATGAATCAAAAAGTAAACATAATTTTTTTAAAGAAAAATCTTTTCTATTTGGGCAACAAAAGTCTATATGAAAATCTTTGGCTGCCTCAAGTGTCCATGGAAAACATGTATATTTTTTTATGCATGCATATAAACAGCAGATCACTTTCTCCATTTGCATGGCTATTGATCTGCATAGCTATTCTTGGGCCAATGTAATTTATGCCCTTTCCTGTTTAACTTGTGATCTGTACTTACATCCTCTGACTGTGATGGGAGTGGCAGCAAGTGATTCAGTGTTCAGCTAATGACACTAAGCAGATTTGAAATAGGTAAGTGAACTAAAAATGTGCTAAAATATTACTTGGATAGACCAAATTTCTGCTGGCAAATGCAGTAGCTTCATTGACCACTGGCCATGGCTGTTTTGAAAAAACAGCTATCTCTAGGCCACCTGTTTCCACCCTCTTTTTAATCTAGTTATCTTGTTGCATGAAATCAACACCATAGGTTTTCATCCTTACTTTGCTGAGTTATATGCTGAGTCAGTCCATAAAAATTCAGATTGAATTGTCCCAGCTTCAGAAGAAAAATGTTCTGAGATTCAATTTATCTGTGTTCAAGGCAATACATTGCAGGAATGGAAATAAGAATATGAGTGGAGGATTGTTATTATACTGAGCACAATAATCTTGTTTTATGCTTTGCTGGTCATCTTACCTACTTTTGGCAGGATTTCTTATACTCAGGACTAATATTTCCTTCCTTCCTAAACATAAGCAGGAGGAAAAAAAAAGGGGTAGGGAGGATATATCTGTGTGTGTCAGGGAAAAGTGGTATATGACAGATGGGGAGGAGAGAAACATTTCAATGAACAGAATTGGAAGATGTGGAAAATTGATAATTAACATAGCAAACTAAAGGGTCTTGTAACTCTGCTTCATTTTAGAAAAGCAATAAATGAGGTCAGGACTGGATCTTCAGCAAAATATTACATGAATGTAATACTGTTTTGCAGTAGGGGGCCTTGAGTGTCTTCCTTTGGTCATTCAGTAGCATTCTTTTCCCTCTTGCCATTTCTCTCTGAAGTAATTGAAAAAAACCCTTGTTGAATAAGTCTTGGTGCCCCAGTGTAGTAGAGCGATTCAGTCAGAATTCCTAGGCCTTGGTGGATCTGGGTTCAATGCAGGGGCAGGCCAGTAGGCCAGCAGGCCAGCAGGCCAGCATTTCCTGGGCCAGTGTAGTCATTACATGCACACTGTGTCCCACATTTGTAACTTATTTTTATGAGTCACATTTTTATTATTTTTCTTATTCAGCACGTAAAGAGGGAAAAATGCATGCAGAGTAGCAGCTGCTTGTGACAGTGATGCCTGTTCCAAGGTTTCTTGCTTTTCCTTTTACAATATGGTAGTTGAGGGCCTAGACCTGTGTCCAGCCAGCAGGCTGCAATAACCAGTAGCAAACAGAAATTTTGGATAAGCCTGTTCCTGGAAAAGCTTGAGGGCATTAGCTGAAATACTTGTTTTAATCACGTTCTCTCAAGAGTCTGGAGTTTCCTCTGAGTGCCTTCCAGTTACTGCTCACTGCCCAGCCTGTGGTGTCCAAACCACTTGCCTCAGGCTCTGACTTGGTGCCATAGGTGACAATTATTGCACAAGAGGTTTTGTAATAATAGTGGAAAATACCAAGATTAGTAGCTGCATCTGAGTGTGCTCATGGCACACCTGGATCACAGTAGCTGTCAATCTTTGTGGTGGTGATTTTGTGGGGAAGCTGTGCTCCCCTCAAAAAGCCCACAGAGGTTTCGGTGATCTCTGTCTATGCTGAGCCTTCAGTTTCTGTGGTTTTACGTGTTTTGTGACCCAAAGAAGAATTTACACACCAAAAGTTCAAAGAGAGGCTTGTTCCCTTTCCAGTTCTTAAATTATTCTGGTACCTGTTGCCACTCAGATGCCACTGGAATAATGTAGGTTAAGGCACAAATCCTGATCCAGTGGTTCAACTCAGTACAGTATGAGAGCAAGTCTACAGTACAGTCATTTCTTTGTTCTTACTGCAGACCATTGCTTTCCAAACATTTGTATAAAATTAAATCACTCCACTTTATCAGCCAGATCCTTATTCAAACATTATTTTGTCATTTTATTTTGCAAGCTGTTTCAGCAGATTGAGTCCTCATTCCAATATTATGTAATTATTTTATAAGCCAAGTTACATTACATGCCGTGTATTTCTTCCACAGCTCAAAGTTATTTATAGGGAAATCAATAAAACACTTCAAACCAGCTGTCATTGTGACAAGTATGGAATAATACTAGCCTTCATTTGCTGGTGCAATATTTAAATATTTCCCAAATGAATTATTCTTCTGATTATCTAAATAACCCAGCTTTAAATTAAAAAACTGAAAGATTTGGTTTTTTTTTTTAATAATATATGTAATCATTAGAAGAAGTCCATGAGTTTGTTTAAGCATCCATTTTTGTGTTGCCCTGTCCAACATGCATAGCTGGTATATACCTTGTACACTGACCTTTCAAGTACCTTTGGAATTAGAAATTATATTCTGTTGTCCATTTAAATTTTCAAGACAGATTAGCTCTATGCAGCATTTCCAACAAAATAAGACATTTTATTTTTAGCTTTTCAATACATTCATTTGCCAATAGCCTCATATCCACTTTGTAATGCATGAAATAAGGAAACTGAGATCCTGTCCTGCCTGAGCAAGGACCTGAATGCTCTGTTAACAGTCTGGCTGTTTTCCAAGTGAATTATACCTGTCATGTTTCTGGAGTTGAGATCCTCTCAGCAGTTAATGAATTTTTGACAGGGTCCTGCTTGCAGACATGCTGTTGGTGGTGAAATTCCATAGAATAAGTGGGGTCAGATCAGGTGGGCAGGGAGGAGCAGAGACCTCCTGAGAGACATCTGGGCACCACAGGAACAGAGCCCTGCTCCAAGTTACTCCTAATACAGTGTCACAACATGGTTTGAATTACACTAAGTAAACAGGTTTTTCCTCCTTTATTGAGTGTGTATCTGAAAAGTGGTTTGTTCTTTGCCACCACAACCAATGTAAATTGCTCCCCTGATTCCCTTTGCTTCCAAATGGGTGCATTATTCTTCTCTCTTGCATGCATTCAGTCTGCTTTGAATGTTTCCAAAGACGGAGAGAGGCACATGTAAATGTTGTGTGTTAGGAAAAAAATCAAAGATTTTTTTTTGTGGTCGTGGCTGTGTTTTTTTTCAAATGTAGAGGTTGCTTTGATCACAACTGAGGGTGAAAGGAGTGAGGAATCAACAACATTTGGAGGAATTTAGAGAAAGAGAACAAATGTGATGCAGGACTCAGATGTATTAGAAGTAGAATATATGTGGAAAAATGTCAGATGAGAAACAGTTGAGTACAAAAACAGTTTGAGGACAAAAAGAGGTGGAATTATTTTTTCAAGAAAACTATAAAAACCTTTCTGCTTATGTCTTTTTAAACCGAGTAGGAAAAAAAACCCAACACATTAAAAGACATAAATACCATAGAAAATAATGCTATAGATCAAGGGAGCTGAAATAACTAAGGCACTGGAAATCAACAATTTTTCCTGACTTTTGTGATTCTAACTTTTACAAATGGCTTTTATTTCCAAATTGATGTTTTCTGTAACATGCTTCTACATATTTAGTTCAGTCTGCTTTTACAATGTGCTTAATTTCCTCATACTGAATAATTTAAGGGAAATGCAAACTGAAACATTTGCCACAGTTTCATCCCATTCTGCTGTAAACACTACAAAGAGAGAAATCCAGGAGAGAAATGCTGGAGTGACATCAAATACCATGACTGACTTGATCTCCAAAACTCCTTCTATGAAAATATGATAATGTATGACAAATGAGACTTCTGTAAGTGTCTTGTCTGTGCCTGAAGAATAAGGTTAAAATAAAAGCATTAAAAATTTAAACAATACTATTTTCTTTGCCAAGCAAATTCATCACAACTCAAAGATAATGTCTGAATATGGGCAAGGAATTGAAAAAAGGACAACCAAAAACCTGCTGAGTTATAATTCTAAGTAACAATTAGCTTTATAAAAGACTTCTACTTGGGCACTGGAGTTTAGCAAACTTCAAGACTTCAAGTGTGAGAACAGGGAGTATGACCTTCCAAGAAAGGCAGGTTAAGGTTTATTCATATGACAAAACTTTCACAATATGATTAGTCAAATGCCAAAAGCAACACATAGGTACAAAAAGTGCAATTTTTTCCAAGAGTGGTTCAGTAGCAAGATAGGAGGATGTATTGTATTTGGCTCCTTTGGCCTGTTCCCTCATGACTTCCTCTCCTTTGCCTCACTTAAACTGGTCTCCCATGATGCTGATTCATAGCCTGGTCTTTCTAGTGACCTCGTTTTTTCTGCTTTGGTGCCAATCAGTTGATCATTATTTAAACTGATTGATCTCATTCAGCATGTCCGGAGAAAATTCTTCCTTGTCACTCCAGGGACATTTTTCCCATTCGGTGCTGGCTGGATGCTCTCCTGACCCGAGTCTGATAATATGTTTTATTCATGCAGGCACAGGAGTGTGGTGTTGTGGCTCTAAAATTTGGGACAACAAAACTCTGTTGGTCTCCAGTCATATGGACTTTACTACCCACTATCTGGGATGAGTAGCGCTTGGCATGTCTCATGGAGCTCCAGTATTTCCTCACAGGGAACATGCCTCCCTCCACATTTCTGCCCTTTCCTTCTCCTCCTCCTCTCCCCAGCAAATCTGTCACCCATGCAATAAAAGTTGTTGTGGCCGAGTGACTTCTGAAAGTTTCTGCCGTCTGAAAGTTTCTGCTTTCTGAAAGTTTAGAGTGCTGTGGGTTTTACGACACAAGCAATGTTTATTTCATTGATCTTGTATATTCTAGGGAGTTGTTAAACATGCTGGATTTCACGCAGTGGTGCTGTGGATCTGTTTGTCAGATCAGACTGAGGCCACAGTCTGTGGAAATAATCTTCACTTGCGAGTCCGGTAGGTTGTCAAGATGTACAAGCCATTGCCATAAACATCCTAGGTCAAAGATCTGTGGTATAACTGCAGGTTGTTAAGCTATCAGGTGTTTCTTTATTATTGCTAACTGAAAAAAAAAAAAATCCAAATAGTATCTATTGATTTTTTTTTTTTCTAAAAGCTTACCTCTGCAATCTCTCAAAAACAGTGAAATAAATGTGTGCAGCATAGTGTCTCAGTAACAATTTTCAGAAAATACTATTGGGAAAATAATTTGGATCCTTTTGGAGAACTTAGAGTTTGAGGCAGCAAATCTCAGATTTAAGAGCATCAAGAGAAGTCACTATCACTCACTGATTCCCAGTGCTCCAGTCAAGCCTCCTGATTTTAGCTACTTTCTGCATTACTCCTGATTAAATGCTTAAATCTTCATAGCTGAGAACAAAAAGACAACCTGCATGATGTCTCTGTAGCTAAGGCTTCTCTCTTGGGGATCTCAGTGGGTCAGTGTCCTGGAGGAGAGTTCATGTGAGCTTTTTGAAGAGAGAGATCAATTTTCAGCTGAAACACAGAAGGCAAATTCAGATTTATCTTCCTCAGTAAAGAAAAAAGTATCTTTCATAGCTAGAAGACTTGACTATAAATCAACTACATAAATCACTAGTTTTAAACTTCAGTTATACTCTAAATCAAAGGAACGCTTGACATGTTTATTTCTTTAATAGATTCTGAGAGCATTTAGTTTTAGCATTGTTATGTTCATTTTTTTTAAACTATATCTAGAGTGGCAAATCCATTGAAAACAAAGCTCAAGTTCTGTTGGACATGGAATAGGAAACTTCTCTGTCCATGCTCAAAATACTTTCAGTTAATATATTGGTTTTGCACTTTTCTTTGGCAGCTGCCATAAAATAGTTATTACATTTTGATCTCTGAGGAGTTTTCACTACCTGGAAATTTTCAAACATAGAAAAGGGGTAAAAAAGACTTCATAAAACTGATTATACACTGCCTTGGCTTTATTGTTTGTATTTTATTATCATAGTCTCGAAGAGTGGCTTCTCTTATAGAACAGGTTACAGGCTTTTAGATGTATAAACAAAAAAAAAGTCTCCTGTTGTTTGCTGGGTTTAGAGGTTAATAGTCTTATAGATCTCATTTAGTGCATGTTTTTATTACAAAACTAATGATTTTTTCCATACTTAACTGCATATTATAAATATTTTTTTGAAGAAGACTCCTTATTGCTTTGGCATTTCCTTTTGTTTTGCTAATACCAGAGCTTGTAGGTTGCTTACAGCTTCTACTAAGATGACACGTACCCTGTTGCACTAAGGCAAAAAATTGCTGGAGTGTTTTGTTTTGTTTTCTTCTAATGTAAGTGGAAAAGAGGAAAGCTTGGAGAGCAATGCTGTGCTAGAGCTAGGTCAGTTCATTTTGGTAGGACCAGGTGCCAAGCAGCAACCAACTACTCTTGTATTATTTCTTTTAAAAACAAGTTCTGCTGCTTCATTTCCTCAGAGCTCTTGTTATGGCCCATATTAGCTACGCTTATTGCAGTGCATGGCTCTTCCTCCTCTTTCCTGCCAACTCCAGCTGCTATGCAGAAGCATCTGAGTATCTGCTTTCCATGAGGGATGGGAATGCACCAGCCCTGCTGTTCCCTGCCAGCCCAAACCTTCTTTGGTCACTGGCCTTGGGAGCAGATGGGCACTGCTTTGGCATCACACTCTGATTATTAGGAAGACATACAAATATTTGGCTGTTTGGTGGATATACAGCTACATGGTATCTGGGGAGAGGCAAAGGAGGAGGAGGAGGAGGAATAACTCCTCTCAAGTACAATGGCTGTGGGAGAGTGAAGAGAGGGGAGCAGCCATGGAGCAGAGGACAGCGTAGAATGAAAGTGCAGCTGCAGGACACCTGCATACGACAATGAATAATCAGTCACACACATCAAGCAACGATGCTCCTGACTGGGCTTTTTGAAAGGTCCTCAGTGATTTAAGAACACAACTTATATTGACTTCCAGTGGGGCTTTAAGCCCTTTCCAAAATTGACCCCTTAATACACCAAGCTGTTAGTTGATGTTTTTGTACTTCACTCTTTTTTAGTCTTGTTCTTTTTTTGATTTGGCTGCCTTGGAAACCTACTGTCAGTTTCCATGGAGCAGTACACTGCAGTGTATATGTATTATTATAGCTATACCTTTATATTCGCTGGTCCTACAGCATGGCAATGGTCATTCTTAAAACTCTGAGCACCTGAAAGACTGGGAAAGGAATCCTAGGATTCCCTGTCCTGGGAGAGGAATGTGAACCATGGAAACATTTGCCTGCCAACAAAAGCACTCTCCTCTCACTATTGTTTTTGTCATCCAGCCCCACACTGCTCTCATATTTGAGCCCACAAGTTTCTGAGCAGTGCTAGAAACCACACTGACACCAGCAGACACGGTTCATGCCAGCAATGGCACTTGCACTAATGCAGTGTCAGGGCTCAGCCTCAGAGCTAGGCTCAGAGACATCAGCAGCCACAAAGCTGAGCATCGTGCACACAGAATTAGGAACTGAAAGTCCGTGCATGGTGCTAAAAAGACAGTCTCACCACAGGATAGTCCATACCTGATATTTATACCAGCTCTAAAACTGACTCCCTTTAACTAATCACAGAAATAAAATGGGAAATTTTGCACAGGTTGACAGTATTAATGAGAAAATTACAGGACCTCAGCTCTGCTCAGTGGCCCAAAACAGAAGCTGTTTCCCCTTTAAGTTATATCAGGGAACTGGATTTTGGGTGAACACAGAAACAAAAGCAGCTGCAGGGCCCAAGCATATTGAATGATAGTGGGAAGAGTGTGCCACTGGCGCTTGGTGGAAGTCAGGCCAGGCTTAGCTTTTTCCAGCACATAGATGCATACTATGTTACTTAAATTTCTTCTGTTTTCAGGCTGAAAATTACCAGGCAGACTTTAGTGGATGAATTCAACTCTTAGTTCTAATGAGCCACTTTCCAGAAAAGCTGTCACCACAGTTCAAACGTAATCACCATAAACTATTAAAGGAAAAAAATCATTCAGTATTTTAATCTGGTTAGTACAGCAGTGTTGTAATACTCAACAACTGCACCTCTTAAACAACTATGATTGCAGTGCTTTGGAGGAAACTAATTGCCTTCAATACTCTCCTGCCATGAGATGTATGCCCATGGTGGACCGTAGGATGACAGGATTTTATTTGCGTGCTAGTAACTTTATGTACAGCAGGAAAGCTAGAAAGCAGCTTCTGAGTGGTAAAAGTGGAGAGCTCTTTAGAGCTGTAAAAACAAACCACTGAAGAAATGCTTCCTGGAAATATTAGCAAGCTTTAGCAACTGAAGGTTTTATTCAGCGCTACCACACTACTGCAGAAGAGATTTGTGTCAAACCAGCTAGAGTAAGCATGTCCCTGGGCAGCACATCTCTTCCTATTTTCCCTTGAGGAGGTGAAAGCAGTAGTCTTAGTTTCAAAAGTATTCTTTGGCACATCTAGGAGTTTTGCAAATAAAAGGAAAATTCAATTGAAACATGCCTTTCTGTGGGGTGGGAGAACACATTTGGTGTAATTTCAGAATTTTGGGTGGCTCAGGTTTTGTTTGGAGGGTTGGGGTTTTTTCACAACATTTTATCCTCACCTCTTCCGTTCTCATTGTGATTCACAGAAATTTCATTATATTTTAAACAAACAAAAAGATCCTTAAATTTGTGGACTGAGATAAATGCACTTATTTTTACTTAACTCCCTTTTGGAATTCCCTGTTGGTAATGGGTTCTGTCTGCATCTAGTCCCTCTTCATAGAGGGAGGAAACAGCCTGTCCAGTAACCTATAGTTCAGAATCTGAACACGTTCTGATCTATAGTTTTGATGGGTAGTGCAATTCCTGCCCCTCATCAATATCTTGCTGATTTTCTGGAATTCAACAAAACAGTGAATGCTTACCCTTTGAAAGGCTATAATAATATTTTGTGTTTTATATATTTATTATATGCTATGTATTGCTGCAGAATTGCTGGTGTTGCCAGGGATCTCTGGAAATCATCTAGTTCCAACCCTCCTGTACAAAGGAAGGTAAGCTAGACCACATTGTTCAAGGCCATGGTGCAGTTAGGTCTCGAATAGCTCCAAGGATGGAGACTCCACAATCTCTTTGGACAACCTGCTCCAGTGTTTAGCCAGCCTCATTGCTTTTTCTTATATTTAAATTGAGTTTTCTGTATTTCAAGCCTCGCTCATTTCCCTGAGCATCACTGAGAAGAATCTGGCTCTGTCTTTTTTACACACCCCAATCAGGTATTTATACACACAGGCAAGATCCTCCCGAGCCTTCTCCAGGCTGAACAGCCCCAGCTCTCTCAGCTTCTCCTTGGATGCTCTAATCTCTAAACTACCTTCAGGGTTCTTGTCAGGACTTTCTCCAGTATACCCACATCCCTCCTGAACTTGAGGAGCCCAGTGCTGGACCCAGCTCTCCAGATGTGGTCACACCAGAAGAGGGGAAAGATTACTTCCCCTGATGTGCTGGCAATGTTCTTGTTATTGCCATTGCTCATCAGAAGTCTGTGCAAGGAGAATGAGGGTTTTTTACTGTCAAATTATTTTATGGCTCTTGAACAGCTATTGTGATCAGATAAAATAAGGCTGTGAACTCCAATACAAAATTGGCCTCAGTGAATTTCCATCTTGTCTGACAGCAAAAGAAAAATACATATACAATATTCATGCTTCATTTGAAGTAGTTATACACTATTGTTTCTATTTAGTATTCTTAAATTCTCATTTATTCCCACATAAATTTGACAGTGTGTTTAGCATCATAAGAAATAAGTTTATATATGCATTCAAAGAGCATCTGAAGTGCTTTTTATTTAGACCATAAAGTTCGTGTATTATTTCTTTGAAAGTGTTTTTACACAAAAAAAATAATCCACAAAGTGATAGTTTTTAAGCACTGAAAATGCAAAATCACACAATTTAAACTGAGTAGTGTAATGACATTGATTAAAAGGAAATGGTTGGGGTTTTTTCTTTAAAAAAAGTGACTACAGGTTGGAGAACTCTAGCAACTGGAAGATTTGAACACTGAAAGTCATAAGACCAAACACTTATCATGCTGTGAATTATCTTAATTCTTCGGTACAATATTTCTTAAAATGTAAGAGTGGTAGATTGAGGTATTGTAGCTGAGTATTGCAGAGAATTCACATGAAGTTACTAATAGTGTTCAGTAAGTAATAATACTGTGTTGCAGTATTAGGTATAGCACTTTACAGCCATATTCTCTTACATTTTTCAGTGTTTTCCCATCCTGATGAATTTCTTGCAGGGAGAGATGTAGTGTCCAATAGGGCTTGCATGGTTTCTATATTTGTTAACTCTGATGAGCAACTCATAGTGGTGATGGTAATGTCCAATCTGCCAGAACCGATTCATGGAAGCAGTCTCGGGTAGAAGGGCACCTCCAACAAGAACTTGCTGAAAGGCCAGGTATTGAATACAGTCAATGTCTCTCCCAATAGGCATGTTTTATTTTCACAGGAAAGGTTTTCTTTGGAAAATTTTGATTGCACAGTGATTTGCTAGTAACAAAAGCTTTGGCCTCCTGGGGCAAAGCAGCAATTAAGGACAGAAAGATGAGGACTGAGTTCAAATATGTCACAGAAGTATTATATCTTTTTTATTAAAAATGCTTGGAAAATATATTGTGCATAAACTTAAAAGACCCAGCTGACATTTGAGAGATATCTGTATTTTCTTTCCCACAAAATGAAGAACAGAATGGGAAAGGTTTGCTGTTTTACTACCATCTGCTGTATCTTCCCCCAAACCACACATCTCTTTCTCTTCAAGGGAATGTTTCAGTATCATACACTCATAGACTCGGAATCATAGAATGGTTTGGGTGGGAAGGGGCTTTTAAAGATAATTTAGTTCAATCCCCTGACCATGGGCAGAGACATTTTCCACTAGATCAGGTTGCTCCTCTGTAAATTCTGATTATAAACTTTAAAGTGTGGCAAAAACTATTGTAAAATATTGTGGTTAGGATGCAAAAGTTATAGTCTAATAATTAAACTTTGTGGTCCACAATCAGAAGATACCTTTGGCATGTAATTGCCCATGGTTTGGACATGTTTTGGTAGACCTAAATGCTCTGACTGCAGTACAATTCCTGTGTGTGCTGCTTGGATTTGATAGGGTCAGGCTGTCAAGGCCATCAAGACTTTGTATGTTTGCTTTATCTTCTGCCTGAAAGTAAAGGCAAGACACCACATCTCTACGAATATTTGGAGTGGATAGCCTGGTTTAGCCTCTAGCTTATTCTGAGCGGTATTTGGATTGATGCTTTTTGGCTTGCCTGTTGACTGCTGTTTTATGGTAAGTAAAACTTAATAAATGATGATTTGTTTAATAACGTAGATACCTATCTGTGCCTGTAGCTGCTTGTGTCCGCAGATGCTTGAGCCCGACATTCAGCTGCCTCTGCCTTTTTTAACTCCAGCAAAAGTCAGTTCTTCAACATTCCTTAATCTCCCTCGACTCCGATATCTGCAACATGGGATCCACTTGGTAGAGGGCAAGGGAAGCAGGTGACAAAGCAGTGCTCTGTGTGGCTAGTCTTTTGTGGCTAGTCACAAGGAAGGCATGAACCTATAAAGGGGAGGAATGATGAAAAAACAGCCCTCCTTTTTCTGGAGGGAATTATTAATGGTTAAATATTTAGATTCTTGCTTCTCTGTGTGACATAATTTATAAGACAGACTTTAAGATGCATCCCTGGTCAGAGGCACAGAGTCAAATAAGCTTCCATTAGATTCTTCTGAATCTGATCAGAATCTTTGGAACCAAAGCTTTTCATGGGTCCTCAGGGTTCACATTGCCTCATGTCATCAGGCTAGACTTAAATAAAATTTTTGCATCATACTTACTCTGAATTTCCCAGTCAACACAGACAGGAACTTAAACTACTCAAGTGTTTACTCAGAACATGAACTGTGATTCCAGATGATTCTTTACTAGGTTTAGTATCAATTAAAATGAATCTGTAAGTGGATTTTGTAACACCTGGTCAGCAAAGACTGTTAGCAGGTGAATTTCTTAATTCTTGAAGGATGTTCCTTGCCCCTAAGATCCAGCAGAAGGGCTCCATTTTTTTTCTGTGCCTGTTAACTTTGTTTTCAGGGAAATATCTACAGTGACTCCTAACTGGCAGTATCTCATTTCAAGCTTATCATCATCTGTTTGTGTATAAAGTAAGGACTGTGTTTTCCCCCTGTGCATGACTTTGCATTTATTGAACTGAAATTTCATTAGCTGCTTTATGTCCCAATCACTCAATATCGCAAGAGCCTTCTGCAACTCTTTGCAGTCAATTTAGTTTTGACAAGTTTGAATAATTTTATATCATTAGCAAACCTTGTTATCTTATGCATTTTCCAGATTTTTCATGAAGATGCTGAAAAACAACAATAAAAAACCAATTCTCCTTGTGGTAATTCCTGTCTATTGTGAGAATTGAACAGTTATTCCTAGCTTTTGCTTCCCATCTTTAACTGCTGATAATTCATATTATCTGTGAGAAAGAATTCTCTCTTATCTCTCTATAGTTAAGGTTCTTTAAAATACTTTCATGGATGTCCTCCAAATTCTTTCAGTGTTTTAACTACCTTATTTCTCTTGGGCCACCTTTATACCATATGCTTTCATACATCTTCAAAGAACCCTAATGGACTTATGGCAGAACTTTCCTCCACAACTCTCCCACTAATGCACGATCAACACATAGCGTTTATTTTTATGTTTGCTACAATGTCAACTACTATGTTTGCCTTCCTTTATTTTTTGTAACACAGCTCATTTTTTGTCTCAGGCATCAAGCTTGTGATGATGCAAACAATAAAGGGCAGTAAGGTCTATAGTCATTTGCAGCTTTCTAAGCATAAAGCAGACCGTGGTACACCTGTACCAGCAGACAGGTGTAGTCTGCTGCGGTAATTGCAGCTGAGCATTGGTCTGAAACAATTTTACCTTAGCTCATAATATCTATAAATAGAAACCAGTATTCATTTGGACTTAAATTTTATCTAGTTTGAAACAATATGTTTCTGTTGTACTTTTAATTAAAGCTGTCCTACAAGCTTGTGCTCACACTGCTGATGGGAAGTAACACATGACACCGAGCTCTCTAGAGCAAGATTTGATGTCACAGGACCTCTTGGGGCTCCTATAACCTTATGAAAGGGAAATGAGCATGTGCTGAAACAGCTACATTTGACAGAACAGAAATATTGAAGCGAAAACAGAAGATCCCATTTTAAAGCTTGTGACAGCCTTATTGGTACTAATTTTAGTAAGCTTAATTATTAGTGTTTGCGTTTACTTCTTTTTGTGGCTATATTTTCATAACCTTCTCTGTGAGATCTGTGAAGATCCCTTTTAATACTTTTAATTTTTTAATCCTTTTACTGTTTTTAGGGTATCTTCTTTGAAGTTTCTTTTTGCTTCTAAATTTTACCTACCATGATTTCACTAAGAAAAAATAAATGGTTTTGGAAAGGATCTCCATCAGTGTCCTACTGTGAGAACCTGCTCTCAGGCTTAGATTCACTGACCAATGCGGTATTCGCCTCTCCTTGAAATAGCCTATAAATCATGCAATATGGATTACACAATCAAAATCATCAGTGTAATGAGATTATCCATAGTCTTAAAAATTGAAGTAAAATAATCCAAAGAATAACTTTTCCAGATCTGATCCAGAGTTTGAGAGACCCAACTCAGTGCTGAATAACTGTCATTGGCAGATATGTCTTCTGCTAATGCTTTTCTTCTTTAACTGGATGATTACAGAAGCATTTTTGGTCATTTTGATAGCCAAACAGATGTAAATTCAGTGCCTGTTATTGCTTCACCTGTTCTGCTTTGAAGCCAGGAGTCCCCAAATATGTGCTGTAGTGGTGTTCAGGCTCTCAAATGCCCACAGAATAAAATTAGTTTGGCCAAGGTGTGTTGGGAGCATGAAGAAAGGAGCCCTACAAAGTTAAGTATTGCCGTTATTTTTGAAGTGTTGCATGAATTAAAATGTAGAAAACTGGCTGCTTATAAGCTGCTGTTTTCAGGGTTAGATTTCCCAAACTATAAAAAGACACAGTATATTGGATTTGTCCGCCGGAGAAGAAATTTTTTTAGTCATCTGTACAACCATCTGTTCCTACTGTAATATAGATGTGTCTGTCACACATCAGTCATATACATTGATTGTGTATGTACTTCAAAAAGCCCAGGGATAAATTTATCAACAGAGCCAAGGTAGCTCCCAGTTGTACCATGCTCTGTCAATTACAGAACCACTTGAACCAGCCCACATAATATGTTTGTGTAATGTTCTAAAAACTGCTAGACTGGTAGAAAAATCTATGGTTACCCTCCCATATGTGACTTTACATCCTTACCCATCCCAAGGCAAAGGATTTCCCACCTACAGGTATAGGCACCAGTAGGTTCCTGGTTCAAACCAAGGAATCACTGAGTCCATTAACCTTCCTCTAATAAAAAGGCACATACAGGGCAGTGGCATCTGTAATTTCACAATTTGCTTCACGGGGCTTGTGACGTTTATGTGATGAGAAGGAGGCTTTTACAAGCTCAGGCACTAAGGGTACCAGGCTGTTGCTTCTTTTGCCCCTCCAGGTCCTCTTCCTGAGGTTCTGGCTGCTCTCTTTTCCTCATCTTCTCATATTCACTTACCATTCCCATCCAAGGTCTCGCTGGGTCATGGTACCTCTTTTGTCAAACTCCTCTTAGCCTGCCCAAGGTAGTCTTTAATGCCACCAGTAACTGGCAGTTATCAGATTACCAGTAGGTAGGCTGGTGAATACTAGGGAAAGTCCTGGAGATGTCAGTCAGATTTGTGTTCCTTTGTCACATTACCAGGCAGGGCACAGGCTGCTTGGATACCTTCAGGGAGCAGTCAGTACTGTCAGGAGGGCTATTGTCACTGTCCCCTCCAGTTCTCAGTCTATTATTACTATTATTACTATTATTATTCATTAATCTCTTACGCTCCTCCCTTTTTTCATCAGTTATCTATTAACTGATATGGTTTTCTCTTTGCCCCTCTTCTTTTTGGAGAAGAAAGTGAGGCAGAGTAAGAGTACCATTTTTTTGTTAGTAACAGGCAGCAGGGACAGAACCAGTGGGAACAGCAGCCATTAGCCAGTACCTGGAGAACAGGGCAAACATAGTTGATACTGGCCCTGGTACTCTCCCAGCTGTTCAGTAACAGCTCCAGGGACTTCTCGACCCTAATGCAGGTCACCCTGCAATGGATCTTCCAAATGTTTATTCAGTCTCTCTTTTAATGGATTTCCACTTGTAATGTTCTTCATAAAATAAATTCTTTTAAATTTGGTTATGTTGTAATGTATAACAACATTAAATCACTTAAAAATAGAGAGATGTCGGTTTTAAATCACATAATTAAAGGGGATATGGTTATATTAGTCAGGAAAAAAAGACTACAGACATGCAGTTTGAATTCATGGCAAATTTAAGTAATTGTAAAGGATATGCAGAGTCGGTTTTTCTTTAGTTTTTAGGAGAGAGAGGACATAAAGTGTGCCTGATTATGAATATGTATCAACCATAATACAAGCTCTTCTGCATAGGAAATTTGACTTAATTCTGTGTTAGGAGACAGCTTGCATCTGTAATTATATTACCATTTACTATTGTATGAAACTCCACTCCGTACTAATTACACCTAACAAATAGAGTGCTTAACATTAATTATACTGGGAGATCTATAAAGCAAAAACCTTTTTTCAATTTTCCTACTAGACTGTATTCTAATAGTAGTAAAAATTCATTTAGTATTTGAATCATACTCTAAACCAAATTGTTTAATGTCATATGTATATCTTCTAGTTTCAAACTCAGTCAAACATGAAGTGTATTTCCTGACACTTGGTTTCAGTCCTGTTTTTATGGTAATGTTGGTTTCCTGCCATTTTAGTCCTGTTTTACAAAAGTACGTTATGACCTAAACACTGCAAAAGAGCATCATAGATAGTTTTTGATTTATGACATGTATAATTCAAGTTATGAATAAGACTCTTTTTTTTCTCTGATCTTGTTCATGATGATATTGATAGACAGGAAAACACCGTGTAGTTTATTGAGAAGTTTATTCAGAAGTATGTTGCTTCAGCTTTCACTTTGTACTATAACTATCTGAATTTATTAAGAATAATATATACAAATTTTCTCAATGTGTTCACATGTCCAGATTTCTGAGACCTTAAATATCAGTCATAATATGAATAATCTGATGACACTGAGTGTTTTTATAAAACTGCAATATTTATGTTTCTTTCCTATTTCACAAAATATTTCACTGTAAAAGCTGTATGTATTGAAGTGATTTCTTCTTGTGTCCCCTGGTCCGCTTATCTCTCCAAAACCTGTCATTTTTTGCAAATGCTGAAGTCATGAGAGTAATTCTTGTTTTGACTTGTGCTCCAGATTTTCCACCTGTTCTGGTGGTTACTCTAAGATATCTGAATGACTCATTCAGCTGTGCCTGATTATGAAAAATATCATTATCTTCTTTTTTCCTGCACTGCCCTTCATTCTGTAGATATAGCACTGCCCATTCTTGCTGCCAGATCCCTTTTTGAGCATAAGACCATATTTTTTCTATCACCCCAGAAATTGTTACCTTGGCAACATCAAGATTAATCCAACACCATCTCTGAGAAAAGTATTTTGCGCAGGGTCAGGCAAGACACTTCAATAAAGAACTGCCTCCTCTCTCATTCCTTCCCCCAGCCCACTTCATTCTTCTGCCTGTATAACTGATCATTCAAGGCCATGTAGTGCCTATGAGTACAACAAGAAGTCCCGCCCCTGGGTTGTGACTGGTTGTGATTAAGTTCCACTGATTCTCTTTTGGCAGAATCTGGTGCAACTGCTACAACTTTGTATACGGATTGACTTGGTCTCCTGCTCTGGTGTAGAGAAAGGCTGTGTAACGTCAGCAAACTTGGAATAAAAAGTTTCATTGAAACACTTTAAAAAACTCTGAGTTCCACTTCACTAGCAGGTGCAGAGGAAATGAATTTCTTCAAAATTCATCCCCATACCTAGGAAGAGCTCAATGTTTATGGACTACCACAAGGCTTTAAACTTGCTCCACTCTTTGAGGACTTTATCTTTTCAATGTTTCATTGTGTTCTTCTTCATCTCAGGAGAATTCAGGGTCTCTTCTGCTTAACATAAACCATTAAGCTAGGATTGAGTGGGTATGAGTGTGCTAAAAAGGATAGAAGTGTTGTGGAGCTGAATGGTAATAAGTCAGAGAATTCATTCTAATTCTACATGACCATAAGAATCAGTCAGAAAGAATTTCTGAATTTGTTTCCCTCTGTTATTTTGTATTTAGGGATAGTATTCCTTCTCTAATGAGCTAATCTTGTGTTTCTTCTCCATAAAGGTTTTTTTGTACTTTCTAGTACAAATACTGTCTTGTTTCTTAATCCTTGCAATAGTCCAGCTAACGGCATTTATTTTTAAAAGTATATGGTAATGGCTAACACCAGAGAAAGTTAATTGGTAATATTCCCACAGTTTTTCCTTCTCACTTGCTAACTTATGTTTTTTCTTCTCCAGTTAGGGTTTTGGCTAATCACAGTTGTGCTTAGGTTTTCAAGACAGACTGAAGTTCAGACAACCCACTGGCTCCAGCAAACAACACTTTGTGGTCCAACAGTTTACAGGGACTTTCCTGAACTATTGAATAAACTCTTTCTTTAAAGGAGGTCAAAGGATTGAACAGTTGCTCGCCTGTGTTTATTAAGTTATTTGTAGTCTTCTCCAGGGGCCAAGTGCCATTGCCTCCTCTTGGTTATGACTGTCAGAGGATTTTTGAGTGCATGTTACCATGCCTGCTGGAGGTGGCAGCAGAAGGACACAAGAATTTCCCATTGTTGGATCTAGGGGGAGAATGTCATCTTCAGAGAAGTGCTGTAGGGGATAAAACTCTCTCAACTCTGCCATAACACTCTTCAGGAGATGATGCTGATGAGTAACGTAGCTCTTCTGTTTTGCACAGTGAAATGTGGAGATGAACACATCCTGCACACTCACTACAGAATACAACGTCCTTGCACTTGCACTAAACTCAGAGCTAATTGATTTAAAAGTATAAATGGTGTTTAAGCTGAGCATCTGAGGGTATCTGAGAACCTGGTGCTTCTGCTTTTCTCTGCTTTTTTGCTTGCTGATATCTGACAGATTCTAAGCAAGCAGCACCCTTTAGCCATTGTTCAGGCATCTCTTCCCCTGGAAAACTTATTACCTCTCAAAGGGAAAACCCATAAAATCCTACAAGTAAGGAGCTTACGATGGGGTCATGTTTCCACTTCCGTTAGCTGATTCAAAGCTTTTGTACACAGGTTTAAATGTGCTGTAGTGCACAAAGTACAGGTAGATGACTCCATCCCTAGCATGTTCCTCTTGGTTCTTTCATCCTTTGCCATGAAACTGGATAACTTCTTCAGAAAGCTGGTGTATGGAGCCGAGTCTGGTAGACAGACTTTCTTACCTAGCCTGTTCCCACACATACTACCTCCTACTGTCACCTCACAGGTGCTTGCAAAAGTTTGACATTTCCCTGTATCTCTCAGTACTGTAATTGGCACTAGCTTTCCCCCTAAATATAAATTCAAGAGCCAATACTCATCCTGACATTTTAGAGTAGATTGTAAGGTGGTTTCCACAGAATCCTCATGGCCTTCATTTGTTCCTGTTATCGAGAAACATTTCTTGGGACCTATAAGCATTGACCGATACCTGTTCATTACTAGAAAATGCATTATTTAATGCAAAACAAATTCAATTCCACTTAATGCACACAAGTGTTTGTTACTAACTCAGTAGTCATCTCTGGCAAGTCCCCAAACCGCATAACACTTCTGCAGCATAACTGCGACAAAGTCTGGATATACAGGCTGGCTGGTTCACATCTTTTCAGTATCACCTTATTTACATTTGGGATAATCAAGTCTCAGTGTCCCCTAAACATCTGTTATCAATGCACATCCCAAATTAAGCTCTCAGCTGACTCCTCGTTGCTCTAAGATGCTCTACCTGCTCTAACAAACCCTTTTAGCTTTGCTGTTCTTGTTATTTCAGTTCCCTGATAAGAAACTCTGAGTAAGAAAAATTAAATGGGACATCAGGAAGGAGGTTTGGGACTTTTGCTAGGAATCTCTCATATTGGCTGATGCTGAAAGATTGACCATACAAGAACAAGAGGGAGAGTGGAGCCCCAAGCAGTGCAGACTAGCGCAAGAGCAATGGTGAGGCCATTTTTCTGTGGAGGAGAGGAAAGCTTCTTCACAAGTTGATTTTCTAGAAAAGGGACCAAACTGATGAATAAGGTGTCATTATCCTTCCCACTGTCATAGCATCTTTCTGTCTTGGATGTGCAGTCATAAGAAAGCGTGCAGAAGTTAAAGCCCATTTTTTGCAGAGCTGTGCAGGAGAGTCTCAACACAGCTCCTCATTTAAAGTCGTGGCTGGTAAGGTTGCTAACTGAGTGGCTGAGAAGTCCGTAGATAGGATTGCCTGGAGACATTTTCTGGAAAGATTTGACTGCAATCTGTGGGAAGAGAGCAAGAGGCAAGCTGCAAACAGTGCCAGTTCCTGCTGGAAAAGAAACCAAAAGAAACAAAAACCCAGCCAGGTCCTGTTTTGTTTATCACAAAATATGTCCAGGCTCCTAAATAGATATTGTTCATGGCAGAACTTCAAGTAAGTGAAATTGTCCATAAGGCTTCAGTTCAATTTCAGGTAGGCAAGAGGATGCCTTGGCCATTAGTTGTTTGTCAACTGCGTAAATGCAAAGTCTTTATAGACTGTTTACTGTTTTATATGCTTTTTACTTATTGCTTCAGTTTTCATCTCTGTCACTCATACTTCATCCAGGCCTGAAACTGCTTGCTCTTCTGCAAGTAATGACTCTATTTGAGACTTCAGCTCATTTAGCAGTGTGTGATTAATTAGATTATTAATTAGTCTGATGTTGTGATAGCTTTTCCAATACAAAACATTCATTTTTTAGGCATTGGAATTTTTAGAAGATTGAGCACAAAGACTTTGTGACCTTCCCAATTGCTGCTAGACACTGTTAAGCCTGAATTATTTTTTTTTTCCGTGCTTTAAAGAAGTATGTAGATAGCTACCAATTTGTATTTTTTTTGGCAGTCTTCCAGTGCATTGTTTCCTCTTGCCACTTTTACCAATTTCAAAATTTTTAGTGAGTTTTCAACTGCCACTCAGTATGAGCTAATTTCCCTCTGTTTGCTCCCTTTTCTTAAGGACCAGCATACAGACAGCAGTTGTATGAATCCTCATAGTAACACCATCAGTTGCCTGCAAATGTTTGACCTCAGGCACAAATAACTTCTCTGTCCTAATGTTGGCTTTTTCTGTTTCCTTAATGAGGATTTTGTCTAGTGACAAGCACGAGTTTCCTAATTCTCTGCTTCTTTTTCTCTGCTGTGACATACAGACTATGATTTTCTTTTCTGGTTACTTAAAACAAAGCTGTCTTTGTTTTCCTGGTACTTGCCAACAACTTTCTTCAGATGTGGCATGAAACATCCTCTATCATCAAGAGAGCGTCACATCTTCCCTGTAGTTTTGATTTGGCATCACTTGTCTGCCAGGCATTCGGGATGTAGGTTTCTGCTTAATGTTTATTTGAATCCACTCATGAACAATCATAGGGCTACATTCAGTTGCCTAAACATAGTGCCACTGGAGTCATCCTTGAGTATTTAAGTTATATGTACACGGGTGGCAAACCTGGCAGATATGACAGCCCAGATAGAATGTTACCATAGGTGTAAAGAAAGTAGCATAGCTTATATTCTTTTTATAAGTAGATTGAAAGGTTCAAGGAAAAGGAGGTAAAACATGGAAAAAATAATGGTAAAGCATACAGTATTTAAAACTTTACATAGCTTTCCTCTGTGAAAATGACTTAAATAATAACATAAACATGTAGACGAGGGAATTAGAGCTAGAAAAATAATTCTAATTACAACATGGAAACTTTGATCTCTTTGTAAATTTGACTTCCATGAATTATATCATCATTGATAAGAACAAACAATTTTAAACAAAAATGTGTTTTTCAGAGAAGGTGTTACTTCACCTGATAGCCATCTTTTTTAATAGCTATATGTGTATCCTAGGAAATTTAGTTCTGTTCTATGCTAATACTTAATAACGTCTAGCAGAACATCTGGTGTTGTCAGTGTTAATTGTTTCATTCCACAGAAGTCAACTCATCAAAAAAGGAATTTGGATTAGGCCAGAACTGGAATACCAAAATAACATACAATTGATAAAAGGATACTTTTTTTTTGTCCTGCTTTGAAAAGGGCTATCAGTACTTTTCATTTTTAGGATATGTCCAGGTGCTCATTGGAGACAATACTTTTATACCCAGTATAGCTTTGTGCTATACTGGGGGACAGCAGCCCAAAGTATGTAGCTGAAGGGGAAAAAACCCTACTTTATGTAAAATTGCTGTTCTGACTCCAGTGGAGCTTATCCTCTCCTGACAGCAGTGGAAATGTTGAAGGATGCATCAGGAGGAAGAACGACTGGAGCCGGCAGGCTTCTTATGAACCCAAAATGGCACATGGGATCCTATGAAAGCCTGTGAACATTCAGAGGTGTTTGTTTGCAGGTCAAAGCTCCCCTGCTGCAGACAGCAAGGACATTGATGTGTCCTGCAGCTATTTTTACTGCTCATCATGCCCCTTCTTCCCCCTCAGTCAGCCGTGTGCTTTGACCTCAGTCCAGCCAAATAGAAAACTAGAGCTATGCAGGAAATGATTTATTATGACAAGATGCATGACTTCACACCATATTTTGCTTTGACAGTAGTTATGTGCCAGCAATTTTGCTACAGAGAAAATGAACTTTTTTAGCTCTCCTTTTCTCCAAAGGGACTGAAGAAGTTGTTACCAACATTTTTAATCATTATATTATTTGCAAAGAGAACATTTTATAGTCAAATTCTGCACTGTCATAGAAGACTCTGGGCAGCAGACACCCTAGATGCCTGCTAAGTGCATAACAGGTCTTTGCATTCAGATTCTGTACTTGTACATGGGGTTAAGCCTTGCAGATGGAGACGTCCATCTGCATCCACAAAAGTCCATGCTTCCTGCAGTCCCTAATAAAACGAAGCAGAAGTCATCACAAACTCAAAGCAAAACTCTATTCCATAGGCAAATCTTGCAGGCAAGTCAGAGGGTAAGGTTATTCCTGGACACAAAATATTATGCGAAAATCAGAGTAGTTCCATGAGGTGTTCTGAGATGCCTCTCTTCTGGAACATGGTCTGCCACCAGCTAGTCTTGCAGGGGAAAAGTTTGAGCCACAACAGCTTAATTACTCTGCATCAGCCAACATCAGTTTGACAAAGTCCAACACCCTAACTAGGGCTGAAGCTAACGAGTATTTCATTTGGACTTCCAGAACCCTGGAAACTGAAAATCAGGCATCACATATAATAATCTTACTGAAACCAATGGAGAAAAGTACTTTCCACTAGGGAAAATAGAGGAAATGCAAGCTTTTTGAGCATCTTCTTTCTGATTTAAGGTTTTGAAGCAGGCACTTTTGCAAGTAGAAAAAGGTTAGCTGTTTTCACAACAGAACAGCTAGATCTTCAGGGTGATGTTGGTTTACTCACATTTTAGCTGGTACAAAATTATCTTATTAAAGAGAACTCTTATCAAGTCCACTTCTTTCAAATTAAAGATTTTGGGAAAGCTTCTGTAAAGGGTTGTGCTAAAAATATTCACTCACCCATCTTTAAATCTTTTTTTTTTTCTCTTCCTCCTTCTTGACCTTAACTTTCAGTCAATTAGGGAGTGAGAACAATAGCTGCAGGACATTTGTTCTTCTGAAATAGTAAATAGGGGTAAAAGTTATGTAAAGTTGACAGATATCATCTCTTAAATCTTGCTTGGGCAATTTTCAGTTGTCACATCCCCCACTTGTATCTCCTACCCCTTGCTAGAAGTTAATGATCTGGTATCAACTGTGACAGAACGAGCTGTCCATGACCATGTTTGTATTAGTGCACCAGACTGTGAACTAACGTAGCTGACGAACAGACACATATTCCTCTGTCAAAATGCAAACTGTTGGACAAAGAGATAGCAATTTTGATCCGCTAAGAAATAGCATAAAATTAAGAAAAAGGTCTAGAATTTTAAGGTATATCATTGTTGCTGATATTTCACTTGGATCTATTCAAATCGTGGTAATCCCTGCATCACTGTCCACCACTGATTTTGAAGTATTAACAGCATTTTCAAGGAAGAAGCAAGTGAATGGACAAAAAGTCATTAATATATGCATTCCCCACAATTACAAGGTTAAACAAAGATTTGGATTAGATTGCTTGCTAAATATATTACATCAAACTGTGATTTATGTGACCAGATCACAAATACAAAAAGTTAAGTGAGTTATATTGGGCATCATGTTTTACCATCTGATAGGCCAGCTGGTACAAATTAATCTCATGTTACTGTTTGTAAATATTATGTTACCAGTTATAAATAAATGTATATATTTATATTTCTACAATTCTACCAAATTATATTACTCTAAATATGGGATTTAATAGAAATATATTTCTATAAATTATATACATTTCTATACAATTTTTATAAATTATATGTTTCTATATGTTTCTATTAGTGTATTAATATATTTACAATAACAAGCTTTATCAAAAGGAGATTCTCTGTATGCAAATAAAAGGAGTACAATTGGAGTGGATCAATGTAACATTGAACAAGCTTCTGGTGAGTCTCAGCATTATTTCTTATGCCTTGAATATTATTTTCCAACTTCGCTTTACCCTTAGGTCTATGATTTCTTGGATAACCTACAGAGGTAGCACTTTGAAAATGTAACTGTTTATTTCTGTACTTGGAATCATCCCCATAGTTCATCTATGCTCCATACAACAGAAAAGAAAATAACCAAATAACCGTGCTGAACACATCACCTCATTATATAGTTCTTCCTGGTAGCAGGTTTTTTGAGGAAAACTTAAAAAGATGTATTATATTTTGGGAAACCTCCAGTAACAAACTTTCACTCACTCCTCCTTCTCCTTAAGCTTACTGCTTTTTCTACATTCTGTGTGTTTTCTGTCCTGTGTCCATTTGCCCTGAATTGCAAAAGAATTGCTCCCAAAATTGCAAAGAAAATGCCATGGTTTTGTAAATATGTTATAAACCGAATAAGAATCTCACTTCAAGAAACCACGGTTAATCCTAAAGACATCTCTGTGTGTACACTATACACAAAGAGCACTGGCATCCTCAACAGTTAGCAGATAATTTCTTTTGTCTATCTGTGAGTTCATATTATTTGGTAATAGACCTAGTTTCTAGAAACTTTAACCCCTTTGTGGCAAATTGCCACCTTTCCTAGATGTCATTCACATGCATAGGTTTTCTTTCTATAATATATGTATGTATAGACATGCATACACATTACTAATGTTGAAGGCTGCACAGGAACATAACACAAATTGTGATAAACCAGTGCTCTCAATGATTATGTTTACCTACAAACGTGTATAATAAAATCACATATGTAAAGCCCCATTCTCCACTAGACATGTTTGCTGTTAGTGACGCTTCTACCATAAAACAAAACAGACCTCTTCTCTTTATAAGCTTGCAGTTTACATTACGCTAATGCAAATTTTTTCAGCTACCTGGGAAAAGTTGGACAGAAACTTTAGAACAGGCAGACTGGCTTTTATGCAGAAAAATAAATTACTCTTATCCCCCCAAAACTTATCACATTGCTTCGGCATTTAATTCCTTGTTTTGGACAGCATTGCATTGCAGGTTTAAAGAGGTGACTGTATTTTCAGTTGCATAGACTAATTTGCATTTATCTCTTATTTCATATGAATTCTGTACCATTTTAATATTAAGCGTGTAATATGTTTACCTCATACTGTTTCTAATATACTCACTGCAAAATTCCTAGCTGTTGTCACTCCCATCAGTAGCAAAGATTGGACTGGCTTTTTTTTTCTGGAAAAAAAAAGTTAATTTACAAACTATGCTTGTTCTGACTATATTACCTTCATTTATATAATGGTTGAGAAGTAAAGGTCATTAGTACAAGTAACATCAAGCTTGAAAAGAGAGAAAAGGAGAGAGAAAAGGAAGAAAGAAGGAAAGAAGGAAAGAAAGAAAAAGAAAGAGAAAGAAATAAACAGAAAAATACTTGTAGTCTCTTTTATTGGATCAAATGGTTTCTTTTTAAAGGTTTTCTTTACTGACAGAAATTACTCGTTTCCCCTTCCACTTTAAAATTTAATCATGCTGGTATTTTGGTGGTGAAAGTATAAATGAAGCCTCATTACAACCAAGAGCATGCAGGGTCAGTAAATTCTTTCTGTTGGAAAACTAGTGAGATAAAAATGAGACTCTTAATAGAATATCCATCACATTGATGAAACTGTTGATTGAAATTCACCCTCACACATAACCTATTTGTAATTTCTCTGTAACAATGTATATTAATGGGGTCTTGCTACTTCCTTATTAGTGTTAAAATGATAGCAGGAAATGTTTCCATTCAAATCCTTTTTGCTACTTTTTTCACAAGAGCAAACCTTAGTTCTTGTATAAAAACCAGTTATTTACATGGTCTGAATGTAACTCAGAATATAGGATTAGGAAAAAAAAAAAAAAAAGGAAAAGGAGGCTTATTTACATTGCTCCATGTTATGCTTAATACAGTACGCAGATTTGTCCAGACCTAACCAAGTCTGAATTAAATTTTTGTTACCAGGCAGGAATTTAGAGTACTTACAGATAGGTCTGAGGATGAATTTCAATAATGTTATTTTAATTCTAATCTAAGACTGAACTCAGTATGATCTTACAGTTTGTTCCACTTTCTGGATGGCAATTGTACATCTCATCTCACAATATGCATTTTACAAAAACCATATATAGAAAGAATTAATCAATGCTCCATTTCTCCTTCAAGAATCTGTAAAAAAAAATATACTGGTCTTTTTCTTTAACTAAAAAAGGAAAAAAAATAAGCATGGAAAAGCTAAATTATCCAAGGCCACAGAATATATACATGGCAGTTATGATGCTCGATTGAGCCAAAGTTACAATGAGATGGTTTTTCACATAAGTTATGTAGTATCTCATCAGTTAGGTGTTAATTTTATAAAATTCTAAACTTATGCAAGTTTGAATCCAAATCTCATTTTTCTCCCACACTTTATCTGAAGGGTTTGAAAATATGCTGATCACTTTTGCCATCTCAAAACCCAGATCTTTGTTTCAATTTGTTACAGGATGAAAAAATATCCTCAGTTATTTGGAGTGAAAGCTAAGTTCTTCCAAAAAGTCTTCTTTACTCATTACCTACTCCCATTTTGATACAGCTGCCAGTATTTTCTTCTTTCAGCAATGTTTCAGAAAGGAAACTATGAAGAGAGTATCTTGATAGATGACAGTATCCAAATGCATAAGCAAGCTATATTAGTTCCTAAGGCAGCATCACTGAAGCTCATGCTGACTTGTCAGCAACAAGAAAATGAATATGGATGTTTTTTCCCCAAGTCTCACCAGAACGACTAAGTCAAGTGTTCTTTGCCATCCTGATCTAGGTGTTTCCTTTGTGGGATTCACGTGCTTATAGTCACTGCAGTCTTGCATTCTTTGTCCTTGGGAAGGCAGGAATTCACTTAGAAATCTTACACCCTGGTTGGTAAGATTTAATTAAGGTAATCGGAGATAATCATTTTGGTCAACAGATGTTATACACAAGAGAACTGTACTGCAGAGCCTGTAGTTGATGCTTCCATGTTACATACAGCACATTCATATGTATTAGCAAGTCAGACTAGTTTTTGGACCTTATCTCCAGTGAGAGTTCAATGTCTCTCCTTTCAGTGCTCTGGACAACAGAGATAAAGAGGACAGCTTCTTGGTTTCTTGCCCTGCCAATGGGTCTTGTGGCCAACTGGCCCAGAACAGCTGTTTATTGTGGAGCAGGCATCCAAGCTTTCCCTGTGAGTCCTGTTGTTTTCATTTCACAGGTAACAACAGAAAAGAAATATCTTAGTTGGCACTGAATTTCTCAGTCTAGAACAGTAGAGTACACATAAAGTTAAAACAAGGGCAGACAGCAAATCTTCCGGAAGATCAATGTTCATATCTCTAGCTCAAACTCTGTTATGGCTGTGTCTGGCATTATAAACAGCACTAGATTTTTCCAGCAACATTTTATACTAAGGAATTAAATCCAGCTTTCTGTACTGCAGTAGTAGCGCAGTTACAGGGTGATCTTCTATTGACTTCACATTCAAAGGAGCTGTATTTGTTTATAATTCACCAGCATTTTGGCATGCAGAGCATGCAAAAGGAAGATAAGATCTCAGATTCAAGGTGTTAGAGAAATGTTATGAAGATTGATTGGAAGCAATGATTAACTACTTAGTGCATCACAAGGCAGCGTTTTCTCATTCTACAGAAGGGCAATATATGGTTATAGCTTACAAAGAAAAAATGTTTCTTCATTTGTAAAATTTCAAAATTCACAATCTCAATTATTTAAAATCTGGTATTTTGTATACTTATGTAAGATCAACTGCACATACTTTCCATATCTTGAACAAACAATAGCTTAATTTTATCTGTTGGCAGATTTTGTGATGGTAGATATTTAGCAGACTCTAATATGAACCATCACATAAACATGTCTGCTGTGATTCTAGGTTTGTAGATGTGTCAGCAGCCCATGATAGCTTGAACTACTGCAGGCTCCTTGCCAAAACTGTACTATAAAATAAAATAGGAACAAATTGTAGGGCTGACAAAATCTCTGTCACAATGCTGAGCATTTTCACCTGGCTATGGAACGATCTGCAGTAATAGCAAGGCCAACAAAATGACTTACTGAACTTGCACCCATGCTGCTAATGACCTACATGAATAATTGGCCAATATACCTGGCATGGTGAGCTTATCTGAGTGAGCAGCTTGTTTCACTTTTTGACTTGAAAATAAATTTATTATATAAAAAATAATTCATTTGATAAAAATAGAGAGAGATTCTTTCATCTCCAGAATCAGTCCTATGGGAAAGTTAATCTAGTCTGGCACCAGATAGTGTTCAGCCACTCTCAGAATCCAGCCAATGAAGCAGAAACAGGACAGTATGGAGAGAACAAAGTGTAGATCTAGTGTCTGGAGTAATACACTGTAGGAACCCATGAATTCTTAAAGTAAGACTGACAGGAAAAGATTGCAATCAATTATATTTGTGTTCAGACAATTGGCAACTTCTGTTTGAGAATAGTAAATCTACAGAAGATTTAAGCTTTTCTTGAGTAGGGGCTAACTGTACATCACCAGAAAATTGGAGAGAGACTGTTGGGATTGAACAATCAGGGATTACAAAAGTTATTGTAAATATGACAGAAAGCTGACCACTGACTGAAGATGTACAAAATCATAGTACAATAGGCTGACTGAAATTGCAGAAAGCTTTCATACCACAGAATGTCTGTTGCCAAACTTCCACTTGTAGATGCGGGAGTTTGTTGAACAAACTGGAAACACTTGAATTGGTTTTGAATGTGTGACAAGATGAGAGATAATATGCAGAAGTAGTATGTTATACATGAAGTACAGAGGTATGCTAATCTATGGGAAAAACAGATCGTGAAACATTAGTTGATGTGTGCATTCTTGGGAAAGCTTTGAAATACCAAGAATCTGGCTGGAAATACAGATCAGCCTGTAGCTTGTGTGAAGGGAAAAAGGAGAATACATATTAAGATATTGTGTAGGCTGGTATTTATCAGGATTTACCTTTCCTGTATCTTTGCACATAATCAAAATGAAGCCAGAAGAGACTTAAAAATTCAGTACTCTGTCCCTCCCCACTTTCTCTCCCCCCATAAAACCAGAATCCATTCCATTAAGTCTATTTGTAATTTTTCTTTTTTATTTCCTTTGCTCTGAAAATCTATTGATTTGTCTACCATCTTCCAACTGGAAACTCAGCCTAAACCCTCTACAATTTTCCCATTATTTCTTTTACAGACTGGGATCAGGCTGTAAAATCTTCTGCAATTTGTCCTTTTTTTTAGGTTTCAGCCTCAACAATATCTTTGAGCAATAATAATGTTATAAGCATCATGATAGTCACTTGGCCAAACAAAGTTGCAGTAACTTGGTCATCCCTCCTGCCATCATCTTAGTAGCTTTTGGTCTTTTCTTCAGACTTCATATACCTTTGTTATTTGAAGTACTAAGAATAATATTTCAGGTCGAATTCTCAACAAACCTGCAAAGACAGACAATATGTTTTCTTCTACATGATGTGCTTCTGCATAAACAGACCTCGTATTCTTGTCATAGTACATTTATAAAAAGTCTCAAAGTGACCACCACAATCACCTTCATGATCTTTTTCTGCAGACTAGTTTTCTCTATTTCTTACTTTTGTTGTCTTGCTTACTGTTCCCATGCCATCTCATTTAGGATAGTTCTTCCAAGATTTTAATTTCTCATATTCTAAAGTCCAAGTCTCTTTCATGTTGTCCTATCTTCCCTTTTAAACACAGTTCATAACAAGCTGATATATGCTCCAGATTTCATTCTTTTTATTTTCTTTTTTCCCCGTTTGTCACTGTAAGGTTAAAATCCACTGCCTTTAAGACCTCTGCATTTAGGCCCTTTCATCCTAATAAATATATTTGCATTTGTCATTACTATTGGACTTTTCTCACTCAAAAACACGTATATTCAATATTTCTTCCCAGGCAGACTCTCTGGGACCACCCTGCTTTGAACTTTCTTCTGTGAATACACACGGTGGTTAATTGCTGCATTTGATCAAGGGCTGATGTTGGGGTTGCCCAAAAAAGAAAATGTAAATACATTTTCTATCCAATACTTTATTATGCCTATGAATTCTCTTTTTCCACACCAAATTGTTCTGCCACACAGGGCAGCTGTGCTTGCCTGAAATTTCTTTGCAAACTCACTCTCTTGATACTCAGAGAAGAAAACCAATTTGTGGTAAGGCTCTGCTACAGACTGCCTATTAATTGTAGACTAGCCAGTTGATCAGTTTGTCCCATCTACTAAAGAAGGATAATAGTCTTGTCATTGTCTCATCCACACATCTACTTAGATCCACACATCTATTTAAATCCATACATCTAAGCTCAAAGAACAGACGTTTTCTTACCATGTTGTTCTCAATGTTTAGCAAAAAGAAGCCATCCAGGCCTGCAGAACGAAAAAGAACTGCTGGCTTAATCCCCACAGACAAAATGTCCTTTTAAACAGAATAGTGTTACTATAACATATTAATGCAAGCATAATTAAGAGAATTCTCTAATTCCTGCCTCTTTAGATAGGGTGCAGACTCCTTGCATTTAACCTCTGAATTTAGGATTGATGCCATTCCTCTTGTTCTGATGTCTGGCAGCTTATAACTGAGATCATATCAGTAGCATTCTGCATCCGAGTCCAGAGTATCTGAAAGAGCTTTCAATAATGCTTCTGAAGAGATGTTTTAATTCTTGATTACACTGGCTCCTGCACATCTTTCATTTCTGTCATCAAAGATGCATCTGCCAACATGATGCACCTATTTAGTTTGCAATCTTCAACTCTTGCTGGTTGTATCGATTATCCACTCTACCTTTTCCATAGTATCTAATTTCTGCTTTTTAGTAGACACTGCTTTTTACTCTGTTAAAAGACAAGATGGACTCCATTTCTTTGGTATTGCTTCCTCATCTTATCTTCAGCTCCTTGAACTATTCCAAATATTTATCTGGACAAACTAACAAAAACTGTGGTCTTGCCTTTGCCCCATGATTCAACTTCGCTACAACAGCTTTCCTTTGGAGTACTGCCTTTTTCTCTGGCTGTTACAACCAAATTCAGGTCCAGCTGTCAGCCTTGTTGCATGTTTCCAGCACTACCTATCCCTTACTAGGCAGTGAGATAATGGGACCTATTATTTCCTTTGGTGGTACAAGTTAGAGGTAATTTTGGCATTATTTTTTAATCTCAATGTGTCTTAGTGTTTCCAAGTCTCTCTTGTGACTTCTACCTCCAATTGGTAAAGAAAGAATAGAGAAAATCTTTTCAAGAGATGTTATAACAGTGGAAACATACCTTCCTTCCTATGGCAACATTTGAAACAATGGCCTTAGACCCAAAGGAAAATCACTTTAGTAAGCCTATAATTATGACATGTCCTCAGAATTAACTATGCTGTGCTATTTGTACCTTTCTAATATGTGACTTTTATATATGTTATACACCACTCTTATCCACCATTTTTCCAACTTCAGTTCTCCAAAAGCAAAAAGTTAGTGAGTGGAACTATTGTTCATATAATGTGCTGTCACTTCTTACATTAATAACTTCCGTTAATGTTATTTAACTTTGCAAGAAAAATTATCTTTATATATGGAATTGATGCAGAAGAAGGGAATCACTGCAGGAGAAAGGTAGGAGTAATCTAATAAATAAGAGAAAGAAAATTCAGTTAAATCAAATGAAAAAAATTATAAAGGATGAGACAGAATTGAAAAGTATATGCTCATTTTGCAAAGATAAGGGAAGGGCAAAGAAGACAATAAAACAAGAAGTTACTGTGTAGGTAAGCACAGAAATTATGTACATAGAGAAAAATTTTGTTAAATGTTAGGTGGAGGGTTAAATTTGCTATAAAATCTAATGGATACATCAAGCTATTTGCAGAAGAGTTTTAAAATCACATCTGTGCTCTTTTCCTTCTTCAGTTTCTATCTCAGTTTAAAGTACAGTATGTTTTTTAAAATCCCATTTTTCTAGAAAAGAGTGAGGAAAAAATGTGCTGAATGTAAACAGCTCCAACTATAACAGGAATGAAAATGAAGCCTTAAAATTTTGCAGTTTAGATATATTACAGTTATTTAATGCATACTACTTCCTTTTATGTTTTCATACCCTATCTTAATGCAACCTTCATTGTCAGTATTGTTTTTGTGTAGTTACACTGAAGAAGCGCTAGACCTCTCCTGCTTTTTGTTGTAACAACTGGATGTCAGAAGTGAAAAAATCTTTCTTTCTTTCTTACGGTTTTATTCCTATAGGTCACAATACATTGCAACAAACTGAAAGCATGAACTTTTGCAAAATGAAGCATTCTCTGTTAAGATATCTAAAATTTCTTTACAAAGACTTTTTCTTTGTAGTTGTCAAAGAGGGAGGTGTTACCACATAAATTTCAATTTTTCTGCTTTTTAACTTGCAGAATCATATTCTATCTGATTTTCCTTTCAGCATTAGCATCTGCTACATAACATCTAATTTTGCACTCCAGAAGTATCCATCATACCAAATTCCCTATAAAAATATCCCAGTATTGTTTCTTTGGTGCTCATTGACAGTCAATCTGAAAACCGACTTTGAAATCTTTGTTAAAGTCTTGAGTTTGTTTCGTGTCTCTTTAAAATAGGAAAGTGAGCAAATCTGGACAGGAGTTATACCTGGCAAAGATGTCTGAACTGGTCAACTTGCAGTTTCTGATAGGAAGGCATAGACTACCACAAACACAAGACTAATATAAGACTAGAATAGTCCTCTAAATGGCCTTTGAGATGTCGTGATTCTTGTAACTAATCCAATACAAATTATTGTAGGGAGAAGATCTGCCTTGCATATAACAAAATGCTTCCTCCTGATAATATTTCTTTGTCTCACTCCAAGAGCCCTGTGAGAAAGGAACTCGTTTATCCTTTGGACTCCTGCCCTCCCTGGAGAAGTTGGATACATCTCCAGGGCAGGATTGAGTCCATTTTGGAGGATTTAGAGTTACAGAGACAATAGAAAATCTGCTTTCCTTTCAACCTCACTTACTAAATCACAGCACTAAAAGACCCTCTCACTTCTACAAGATTGGAAACTAAGGTTGTCTCTGAACATCATTTTAAAAGACAGAGCAAAAGTAGGAACCCCAAAACATAGTCTAGTTTCTGGGTTTATTCTTGGAACAGACAAGCCACATGCTGCTCTTTGTTTACAGCTTGAAGAAAACACACAATTTAGTCCTTAATACATAACAAGGAAACTGCAGTTTCTACTAGGAATCTAAGGACTGCATGCTGATGATGTTTTCTCCTTATAAATAACAGATCATGGACTAGAAATACTGAGTGATTTTTTATATTAGTTTACAATTCATTACCTTTAAAATTCAATACTTGCTTCCAAGTTGTTATTTTCCCTTCCACCTTCCCAGTTTAACGTCTGGTAATCCGTTTGAAATTCCAAAAACATAGTTTCTTTTTAACCAATTAAAGTAGAAGCCCTCCAAACTGAGTGTTTTTATCATAGAATCATAAAATTGTTTGGGTGGGAAGGGATGTTTAAAAATCATCTAGTCCAACCCTCCTGCCATGGGCAGGGACACCTCCCACTAGAGCAGGTTGCTCAAAGCCACATCCAACCTGACCTTGAACACTTCCAGGGATGGGGCATCCACAACTTCTCTGAGAAACCAACCTCATTGTAAAAAATTTCTTCCTTATGTCCATTCTAAATCTACTCTCTTTCTGTTTAAAACCATTGCCCCTTGTCCTATCACTACATGCCTTGACAAAAAGTCTCTCGACATCTTGCTTATAAGCCCCCTTTATATATTAAAAGGCCACAATAAGTTCTCCCCAGAGCTTTTCTTTTATACATATATAATTGAAACCAATTTTATAAACAATCTCCAAGACTCACAGCAACTATCTTTTAATAAGAAAACCTACTAAGTGTAAGCAAGTAGATTGAACTCATTGTAAAAAATTTCTTCCTTATGTCCATTCTAAATCTACTCTCTTTCTGTTTAAAACCATTGCCCCTTGTCCTATCACTACATGCCTTGACAAAAAGTCTCTCGACATCTTGCTTATAAGCCCCCTTTATATATTAAAAGGCCACAATAAGTTCTCCCCAGAGCTTTTCTTTTATACATATATAATTGAAACCAATTTTATAAACAATCTCCAAGACTCACAGCAACTATCTTTTAATAAGAAAACCTACTAAGTGTAAGCAAGTAGATTGAAATACTGTTCTGTTGCAAAAAAAAAAAAAACCTGTTTCTAAATCTTTTCTTAGCACAAAAATACCAGGACACATAAAAGAGGTCTTAAATTGTCAATGGCAAAGATACATAAACAACTGAATGAACAACATAAACAACTTGGATGAATAAAAACAGTACTGTTTTTATTCATAGCAAACTGTTATTTTTTGTTTTATCCTTTTCCAAGTACTAGTATAATCACCTGCAACTGGGAGAAAAAATGTGGCATGTTGCTGTGCCACTGGATCAGCCTGAATGATGAATAAAACCAAATAAATGGGCTCCAAAATCCAAATGCAAATGGAGTCTCCATTAGTAGAAATTCTGAAAGGGGGAGGGCTTTGTAATTATTTAATAGCCCTTAGGAAAAGGAATTAAAATTTGTTACTCCTCATTAGAACTTGCTTTGTACATAGCCAGAAGAGATTCTTGGTAGGAATAGCTCCTAATATAATGCTTAGTACTTTAAAATATTGAGACACAGGGTATATTTTAATGACTAGACTTAGTGAGAACTGCACTAAAATCAAAGCAGGTAAATAATTACTCTCACCCCTTGATACTGTCAGCCTGATTTTCTGAAATGAGGAAAAGCAATAGAAAGACTTTGCATCCTGCTAATAACTTCCAAACCACAAGGGACATGTAACAAGGCAGTGCCAACAGATGTTCAGCTGTTAGAAAGGTACTTATTTTGAAGTTAAACAAATCAAATATATGGATGATATTATCTGGACGCAGTGCTGTATTTATTCAAGTGAAATTTTGCTGTTTCTTTAGTAGATAAGGTTATAAAATTGCTGGAGGAAAACCTTACATATCAGACAGGTTTCAAATATTGGATGATACTCAACTCTCTTAGGTGACTATTCACTACTAACAGACTATGCCTCAAAGCAGCCTCAATGCAGCTGCACAGCTCACCTGAAACATATCTTGTTTATCCCACACAACAAATTCAGAAAAAAATTGATATCCCATCGGTTTCTGGTACCTAAAGATGGTGTTACAGAGTTCTTGCTCTCAACAGGTCACATAGACCAATCCCACTGATGCCATTCAAAAACTAATCAACCGACAGTGTGGTGTTTTCAGTATTTGAGTTCAGTGTGAAATAGAGTACTGATATAATACTCTCTTGCAAACAGCTGGAAATGTGTTCATTTCCATTTCAGATTTCTCTTTTCCATTACATAAATTCCCAAGAATAATTTCCTAGGTTGGCATGGCTCAGCTGAATATTGGCTAAGAATTTTTATTAAAGCTATTTTGTAAAACTTCTTGGGAAATTTTAGGGCAATGTCAGTACTGAAAGACATGTATTCTGTGTTAAAAAATATCCTGTTCCAACATAATTCCAATAAATAAAAGTGTTTGAATTGTTAAAAGTAGCTTAATGGCAACAGATATCATGTAGCATGGAACAGAGATTCCTAGAGTTAATCATGAGAAAGTTACTAGATATTAACAAAACACAGGAATTTATTTTGTTAATTATTTTGGCCAAAAGAAATGTAAATTTGGGAAGGATTCTAATAAAGACTAAAAGTTCTATTATGAAGCAATTACTTTAACAAAATGTATTATTCAAAAGTAATGTAATCACAGGCAGACTGTTAATATAATGTTAACAACACTTCACTTCTTCGCACTGTCCAGCAGTTGGTACTTTTCGAGTTTTCACCACTAAATAGTTAATAAAATATAACCAACTTAGCCAAGCTATGGAAGACCTGAATAAACTTAAAAATCTTTTGACAGAAGTGTGATGAAGCATAGGAAAAATAGATTTTACAGTCCTACAAAAAACTGTATACAGGAATTTTTTCTACTACATGTTTTTATTATGGGAGAACTAAGAAAAGTTGAGAAAAATTCACAAAACTAAAAGGCTTATATTCAAGACAAAAATGGAAAGTGAAAAAAAGTTGAACTAGTAATCTTTAATCAGTTAACCCGGTATATGGCCTCCATGAGGTCAGAAGACAATTTTTCAACTGCTGTAAACAAAATCTACCATTTGCTTTAGCAAATGAAATTGTTATCAGCTCATTTCAGCTGCATTTATTTTTGACAGCTACTGCAATGAAATTCTTTATTTTAACATCCCTTGGCCAAATTTTTTATGTCTCATTAATAGAAAAACAGAAAAAACTTTTGATACTCAAACTTTTGATACTCAAAAGATACTCAAAGATTGGCATTAAAAGGTTGGGTTACAACTACTTGGGGAAATAGAAAGTTTGAACATTTTTTATGTTTCTTCTTGTAAATTGTCGATTTCCCAACAAAAAAAAGGTCTTCTTCATGTATACAGTGCACATTCAAAGCTAATTGTAAAGAAATAATTTGTGACAGGTATTTAATTAAATAAGTAAATGTCATTTTAGTAACCTACACAAACTCCTCTAGCTAAGAGTTCAAATAAAGATATTAAATCAATCTGTTAAATCTTTAAGCTCTTTTACCTCACAATCCACCATCTATCCTCTAATTTATTTAATAAATAGATAAATCAGATTTGGAATGTTTGATTGAATTACAGTTTTAGAAAACATAGGTCAAACTGGGTGCAACCTTTATCAACGCATGCTTGCAGTTTGCTATCTCTTGAAATTAACTTACATTCATTTAGCAGAACTATAAATGTTATGGGGAAGGTGACTCTAGATTTTCCAGAAATATATGTGTTGTTCTTTTAGTGGCCAGCACAGCCTAAACCATCTACATACAAAGCAGTCAGTCTTTGCAGACATAAACTATGTTTTTAATATTCCCCTAGAGTAAGGCTAGCCAAAGACAAATTACCTTAATGGAAAACTTTCAGAGGACAAAGCAACGTCCATCCTTTTGGCTGACTGGTGTAATGTTTCACATTCAACTGTCTGGCATTTCTTTGTACCATGATAAATGCCGAATGCTGCAGCTGACCCATTCTGAAATTTCATAGTATTTTCTTGGCATCACCAAGTAGAACTCTGTGATTGTTTTGTGACAGTTGCAAACATTAAAGAGAGAAATAGGGGAAGCAAAACAATGAAAAAACAGATAGTTTCACCCATGTCCCTAATTTCTGAACAAAGAAGTAGTGGAGTGTGGTTCCTGAACTTCTAGGGTAAAACAGAACTCTGCTCTGTTCATCTTCACTTCCTATTAAAATTTAAAACTACAGCCATCCCACATAACTTCAATTAACTGCAGAGAATGGAAAAGGAGTACTTTATGAGGGGACTGGGAGAGTGAAGACACACAGGCAGGTCTGGACACAGATAGTGAGGGCATTGCACAGGAGAAAACCTGAGTGAACAACTCTGAGAAGAGTTGTATTGAATTTAGAGGCCAATCTACGATAGGGAAAATGAGTGGCCCAGAAGGGAGGAACATCTCAATGAGAGGACAAGAGGAAATGGGCACTAACTTGTACATAAGATATTCCATCTAAACATGAGGAGGAACTTCTTTCTTTGAGGGTGGCAGAGCACTGGAACAGGCTGCCCAGAGAGGTGGTGAAGTCTCCGACTCTGGAGACATTCAAAACCCACCTGGACAAGTTCCTATGCAAGCTGCTCTAGGAGAACCTGCTTTGGCAGGGGGGTTGGACTAGATGATCTCCAGAGATCCCTTCCAACCCCATATCATTCTGTGATTTTGTGAGAAGAGGAGAACATTAAACACACAAAACTTCCGACATCAGAGGAGGAGATGAAGGCAAGTAGAAGGAGATTGATGCATAGCAGACCAGGAGTTTATGGAGTGTTGTAGAGGAATGTAGTCTAAGAGTATGCAACAATTCAGCTATTTATCACTTTCGAAATGGATAAGAATCATAAGGAGGAGGAAGGAGAAATGGGATGGTAGGATTAGTAGAATTGAATTTCTATATTGCCTGACAGTGATCTCTTCTGTAATGAACTGCTACATTTTCAAGGCATGATAACATTACAAGCCAATCTTTTCAGTTTGAGTGTATCTGGTTAAACAACAAATCAATGAAGATTTGAGGCTTCAAGAAACACAAGTGGTTTTGTTCTCAGTAAAATTTTTTGCACAATCATGCATTTTAAGTCCAGTCCCATTAATCAGTAGTATGAGGAAAAGAAACTACACGTAGTTCTACAATTCTGTGTAGATGGCAGTACCAACAAAACTGCAGCATACTGTGTCAGCATCTGATAATGTCAAGCTGTCCACTTATGTGAATTATTATTTTAAAATGTGTCTCATAACATCTTGTTTTTTCACTGTTACATCTGTAAAATTAACATTTAGGCATGTAAATGTTTAGTTTGCATGCTAAGATGAGGGCAGTCCACACCTGAAAAGTCATAGCACCACCATCCTTCAAGCTTGGCTTGAGTTCTAAGTAACCAGAGTCTCACTTTTTTAGGGTCTGACAATTTTCAGTCAGCTGAGCAGCAATCTTTTTAGAGGAAAGTTATCACATTTTTTTTCTCTATATTTAAGTAACTGTGTTCGTTAAAGTGGTCTTGCTTAAATATTCTGCCACTAGGAAATGTCTGAGAAGAAACTCAAGAAAGGACGGAAGCACCATCACACAATTCTACAAAATGGGGAAATGATAAATCTTACCCTTGGAGAACGGCAGTTCCAAAAAAACTAAACCAAGCAGTTCACAGCAACCCATGGAGTTTTACTTGTCCTGTGGTTTGACAGTGCTGTGGAACACCAGGTGGCTTATCATCTTGCTGATGGACATCTCATTATTGTGGTCATAATCAATATATCAATGTAACAGCTATTTTTGACTGCATGGAGCTTATCAGGCTTATTTAGTAAATCTGGAAAAGATCCAGGACTTCAGGAATGGAGATGATCATTTGAGTCTAGTTTGCACCATTCTGGTAGATAATTTATAAAGATAATTTATAAGATAATTTATAAAATATCTAAAATTTTTTAATAAAAAGTTTCAGATATATGATAGTGCTCTTGGTATTCCAAGACACTCACTACCACAACTTGCCAAAGAGCTAAACAGCTCACAAATGGGGTATAACTAAGAAATATTATAGAACCTTTATAAAGGGAGATTAGTCTTTTTAAAATTGTACATGAAGCTCCAAATAATTAACAAACGATAAACATTTCTGTCTCTCTGCTTGGTAATAAGAGCATATTATGGCTACTTAAATGTCAACACCTATATTTTCTATCTTTAACTCACACAACAGCCAGATGTTAAATATTTATTCCAGTAGCATAAGTGAAGGAGCAAACTTTTGAGAACCAAATTAGAATTTTAATACACGAGCAGAATTTTACATCCCTACTAGCAAGCAGACTTTTGGAACTGACAGATCACTGTGTGCTTTGAAATTGTTGTGATAGCTTAACTTACAAAACAAAATGCACAAATAAAACTCATCACACAACATGTCACATACTGAGTTTTCCAGATTTTTGCTAGCAGATACATTATTCTGGTAAAATCTAGAAAACCTTCAACATAATCAACTTTTATTTTGTCAGATGGGAAAACAGATGTTGATGGGTCTCTTGCTTACAGAGCAGATACACTTTTTGCTGTATTTGGATGAACTAATGATTGCCATTTTAACAATTCATTATTGCATTGCCTCTATAGACTGGCTGTATCCTACAGCAGCCCAAATTATTATCTTAACACCAAGGTATGTTTCTCTACACATGAAGCATTTGGCATTCAGGAAGATTATCCCATTTGGCTTGATACTCCAATAGAGCCTGCTTGACTGTCTGCTTTCCTGTGGTGCATAGTGTGATGGGCATCATCAACCCATCACCTCAGATTCTGGGAGACAAGTTGAATTCACAGATTCCCTTTGCTTGCCTCTTCCCACCCTGTGCTTCTTCTTTTGACATGTACATATCACTCCCAGCTAGTACACTTCTCCACAGCTGTTCTGTGCCACTTGTTGTTAGCACAGGGTTGTGAAAAAGTTTCTTTAGTCCAGAGGGTTTCTGCTTTGCCAGTGAGCTCTGGAGCTACAGAGTTGCTGTTAGAGCAGGTTCAGCATGTCTTATCATGCCAGATATAGCAGGAAGAAGAGGTGAGTAAAGCAGCAGTGTAGTGACCCCTAATCAGTTGCTCTGTAATCTACTCTGTATCTACTAGACTTCATGTACCATGAATCCCTGTCTCACAAAGGAGATGCAAGCAGATATAAGGCACCCCAGACCAGGTATGACTAACTACAGCAACATAAGTTCTGAATACAAAAAAATACACTGTATGGACACCCACACAGAGCTCATCTGAGCTGCAGTGACACAGCATGCGATTTACAGACTTTTTCAATTAATAATATATTTTATTACATTTTAAGTCCATTTTAATCAATCAAAAGTACATTACAAACAGGAGTTTATCAGATACAGTTGTTATTGGTAAATAACTAACCAACTGTGATGTGAGCACTCCAGGGATGCTGTAACGGCTAACTGGTAAGTTATTAGTGGTGTGGAGTACAAGGATTGTCGATATGGCTTTGCACCCATTATTTTTCCAGTTTTACCAGGGGAAATTCTGGATTGCACAGCCTTAATCACTGTTGTTTCTACCAAGGCTCTGATTTCTTAAGTTGAAGGTCATTTGTAGTCCAAGATGGGGCTGCATACTATGGAAAGTTCTCACGAAGCAGATCTGGCGAGTTTCACAACTCTCTTATTTAATGGGAAAAGATAGCTTCCTCCCATGGCCATTAATGCAGACTTTAGAGATGCTTTATATTTCCTGTGAGTCTTCAATTCTAGATCTATCTTCTATTTCCTTCGCTAATTAAGTCATGGACATTTGCAAGTTCATGCTGTACAATATTATGTCAAAAAAAAAAAGTGTACTTTTCAGTTCATGCTGAACTTTTTATCAGGTAGAGATGCTTCAGGAAATTTTTTTTAATGTATTTCACATAATGCAATGATAAAATGCTGTAGAAAATACTTTAATATGTCATTTGCAATTGCAAATTATGTGGCATTGATCAAACTGTGAAGCACACTAATTTCAACTCAGCTGATTTCTCTCATCACTCAAAGAACACAACTACACCAGAATTGCCCATGCTGAAGCACAATAGAAAGGGAAAGAGAAGAGAAATCCTAAGAACATGTCTGGGGAAAAAATAAAATGGGTACTGTAGCAACTTGCCAATGAAGATTCTAACCAAGAATATGCTTCTTTTTTTTCCTGTATCACAGAAGGAAGAGCCAATAATTTCAGGAAGCCCTTTAGGTGACCTTGCTAAATCAACCATGTAGTTTGGTCTAATCCAACTACAGTTCATAAGTTTCATTTGTAAATTGTACATATATTCTTGTTAGCCATTTGTTTTTGTTAAGAGCAATTAGTTAACTATCAAACTATATTTCCTGTTCAGTTATTTATTTCTAGCCCCTGCCCTAGGTAATCCCTTACTTTTTCAACTGTCTCTATGTTTTTCTGTATGACTGAGGTTCTCTTTGGTATTTTCTTATTCTGCTTGCACTGTGGTTAGAAAGAGGACACTTGTGTTTACAAACACCAACTGTCCACAACATTATATTCAACCTTGAAAGTATTTTTCTATTTTAGGGCACAAGTTTTACTTTCTCAGTTTACTTTTTCTGAGAATCTGCCCCACTACCTTTTTTAATAACTGACTTAATATTTCTTGCTGCCAGATCTGTCACCTCAAGACACATTTATAGCTAAATGACCTCATAATGCAGAGGGTTAATTATGTTCATTTTAAAAACTTTCCTTAATCAAATTAAGTAAGATTAATATCTAATTTTCTTTGATAAAAAAAGATTTCCCATGCTAATATGAGTTGGGATTGTTTACAATTGGGTCTTCAGAAATAAGTATTTTCATTAATCAAGCCTGAATAACAGTGGAAGAAAACTGATGAGTAAATTAATCAGTTTAATGCAGGAAAAATCTTTTTTTTTTTACCAAGACTATAAAATATTAATTTCACAAATTAATTTGTATGACCCGTCCAATATTTTGACCAATATACCATGACCTTCCTGTTCTGTACTATTGTTGTTAAAATACAGTAACAAGTTCAGAAGTTTATGTTGACAAATTCAGAATATTTGAGTAAATATTTTAACTTCAGAACTGTTGGCCTAGATAAAGTCACATAAAGGCTGTACCACAAATTATGCTGGTTTTCCTAACTCTCCTTGTTTGATTAGAATGCTCACCAACCAAAAAGAAATCATATTAGTTTAGAGGGAATGGTTATTTTACTGATTTCATTCTGTTTATTAAGGGAAAAAAATCCCATAAATTCCTGGATAAAAAGCAGAACATTTTTATATAAATTCTTCAAAATTAGAAACTGTTTCTTTACAAAAAGCTGTCAAAAAACCACCAAAGACTGGTTCTTAACTAGAAACTGTAAAAAAAAAAATAAATCTTTAAAAGATTTCAAAAGAGAATTCTGACACAATGCAGAAGGTTTGATCTTGTGGAACCAAACTTACACAATAGAAAAAACACACTTTGCCTTTACAACAGATTTTCTTGTTTTCTGGGTTTTCATTAGAATGGTTTGTTGGGTTTTTTTAAGTCTAAAACTGAAACATTGAATGACAGAATGATCTTTTCAATGAAATTGTGTCTAACTCATTAAAAGGGACATAAACATGTTTATGTAGTTATCTGAAAACAAATGTTCATGTTTGGATATATTCTCTTTCTTCCTGTTGAAAGAAAATTGACTAAACTAGCTTTTAAGTCTTCCTTAAGGAAGCAACATTTGATTTTTATCTTGGAGCTGGAAGTTGCAGAAAATAATAAAAAAAAATAGGTCCATTCCTTAAAATTTATGTCTGTTTCAATACGGAGTAGTCAAAGTTTGCACTTTTTTACTGGAAGAAAACAGTTCCATTCTAAAATCATTTAAGTTAATAAGGTAAGTGAATTCTTTAATCAGAAGTATGTAAATACCTAAATGCAGTCAATGATATCTTCATAACAGTTATTAGCAAAAAAATCTTACTATATTTGCTGTGACACTTAGCCATGGTTCATCCAGTATGGATGAGTCTTAGACTGTGATCTAGACTGTAATGACAGATCCATAGAAATGAGGGGAAGAGCTGTTTAATTACCAATCGTTATTCCAACCTGGTTCTTTCCTACTTGTACAAAGACTAGAGCTAGAAATTTCCAGAAAAAAAAAAAAACAAAAAAAAACTTGTTCTATAATGGATCAGAGTTTTCACTATTCCACATCCAGCAAGCTAAAAGCATTCATTAACCCCATGAACAAGAAAGTGTTTCTGGAGACAAAATGCCTGCCATCTAGCCCAAGAGACACCAATTCCTTATCTAAAAGAACTCATCAAAAAGAATTACATAATTAGCTTTATTTCAGAATATCTTTGATTCCAAAGTGTTCCCAACAAATCTGTGCAATGCTGAACAAGACTTGAAATTGATTTGGGAGAGAGTAGGGTTCAATTATAGGCAAATTGTCTTATCAATTCCATCACTACATTTCAAGAATCCCAAAAGAAATACACAAAAAGTTATCACTGTTTTTACTAGCAGACTTACAGTAGTACCCTTATGTAGCACCTGTTTCAACAAGGACAAGAAAGGCAGACAGATTGCTTTTGGTGCTGCTTCTACTGCATAGGCTCCATTCCACAGATTATCCTTTGGTGCTAGCATCCCCTCAAGCCAAGGGGGAGTCTGGTGTCCAGTTATCAACTATCCCCTCTCCCCAGTGGTAATGGAGGAGTGTGGTGGTCTTCACCATCTGAGACATTCCCTTTTTCAATGGGCTAATGTTGCAGAGGTCTCTTTCTATTGCCAGCGGCAAGGTAGTCAGGAAGTATAGTGGATAATGAGCTCCTTGGATCCTAACTTAATTCTTCCTCATTAGGAACCCATATCCTAATTGCAGAGAAATATCCCAACCACCTTTTCACTATTAAGTCTGCCTTCATTCTGTTCATTAATACATGACTACCCTAAAGGAAGCAACACTTCAATTGCTCTTAAAAATTCTTCTAAATTAAGCTTCTTTGTGCGCAGATCTCTTCAGTGCCTGAAATACTATTTAAAGCATGGATATATTTTCCCAAAGCTTACCTAGTAATTACTGCTGACCATCTCTGCAACCTTTCCAGTGGCATGACTTTTCCCTTTGCTAACAGTGACTTCACACAATTGTAAGCCCCTTCCATTCAGCTGGCAAAATTTCTTTCCTGTGAAAGCTGTACACTCCTCTTCAGGCTGTAACTAATAATAAGGCCTGAAGCATTAAAGTATAAAATATTTAAAACCTTTCATCTTCAAAAAGTCTATATGTTCAAAGGAAAGAGCTAGGCAGATACACCAGCTCACTAAAACCAACTGTGAAACGGAATTTTGATTTAGTTTTCAAGTGAGATTTCCTCATATCAGCTTCCTGGAACAACTCATATGGAAACAAATTATATAAATAGCTTTCAGAAGTTCTATGAAACAAATTTCTCCTTCTCTATGTAAAGGAAGAATGGAAGTTCTTCCAATGCTTATAATATCTACAATATGGGTATAATGAGTAAGAACAGTATGATGACAAAGACAATACAAATATTAATCTAATATATCTTGTGAGGAAATCCAAAGAAAATAGACAGCATGGCATTCTATACAAAATTTGACTTTTCAGTTGGTGATACATATCATCTTAATGGTTATTTTATTTGAAGAAGCAGTCTAATTAAAAAGTTTAAACAAAGATCTTGGCTTTTCAACTCACACAGTATCACTGGGCATTTTTTAATTTTTATTGCAGTATTATTATGCATGTTAGCCTATCTGATTTAAAGAAGGCTTTAGTGTTTTGACAACACATTAGGGTGCTTGGTTACAATCTGAATCTCTATGCCAAAACCACAAATCTCAAGCAAAGGCATACAGTGCAGAGCTGATGCTTTTTCCTGATGTTCCCAGCATCTTTCTCAACTGTACCACAAGTGCTAATACACATTTTCTTCAGCTTGTGCTATGGCTACCCAGACACAGCTAGCCAGACTATGAGAGTCAATAGTGCCATCTGGAAATGATCAGTGCTAACAAGACATGTGGAGATGTGCCTGTTTTTAACAGAACTGGATTTCACTCTCTGCATTGTCATTTATGACCAAAAAACCATTGTGTTCTGGAGGAAGGTTTAAAGTTCAGTGTGTCTCTATATTCCTTGTCCAAACTGTAAAGCAAAAGAAGAGCTTAACACAGAACCTGTGTGTACATTTTAAAGGCAATGGAACATGTTTGTTTCTGAGGATATTTGAGTTAAATGTTTGATTTGAAACATTTTCAGCTCCTTGCTCTTTGTGAAGAAGGAACAAAACTTTAAAAGGAAAACTAACAGCATCTTAGCAAGCTTTTCCTCTGTAGGTCACTAGCTTAAATCTGGTTCAAGTTAATGTAAAGCAGAACTTAATGTCTGATAATTGTTTAACAACCTTCCCGAACTGAGTTGAGCTGAGCTCTGAGCCACAGAGAATGTGATATTCCCAGTTGAAAAAAAGCTTCCATTACAATCGCCACTTCACAAGTCTCATCAGTGAAGCAAAAAACAAGAGGAACCTTGAAGAGGTTAATTTGATGAATAGTTTTCCAGTCATTTTCACTTTTAAGAAGAAACTTCCTGGTCCTTGTTCTAAGAGCTGTTAACGTATTAACTGTGTGAAAAAGACACATTTTACTCTGGTTTTGGTTTGGGCACAACTTAGCAAGAACATGCTGAGCATGCTTCCTGCCTCAAGCACCTGGGGACAGAAAGAGGAACAATTCTTGTTGTATGCCTGGGTGGCACAGCCATGAGTTCTAGGAAAAGGGATGCTGAGGTACTGAGGTATTTTAGCGAATCAGCAGAAGTTTAACTTGATGTGCATGGGGAATTTTAACATGGAAAGTCACATCCAAATTAGAACTCGGATTCCAGTTTTGAAATGCCCTTCACAAAGCAATTAGCTGGTATCCTAAATAGAGATGACTTCATGAACTGGAGGTGGTATAAGGACATCACTGTTTTCCTTGGGCAGTTGGAGAAAATATCTGAATGGTTTGGAAATGAGAAGGCTGATCCTGGAAGTGAGAAGACTGAGGAAGCAGCTATCGATAAGTATTTTCTCTGTGACTGGCAAATACATCAGGTGGCTTTACTGAGAAACAAAATGAACTTGCCTCACCATATCTTTTTTCCTTTCCTCAGATGCCTTTGTATTCAGAAAGAAAAGTCCATATATTTTAGCGAGCATTTATTTGATTTGTGATTCATAATCATATTAGGACAGAAGAGATGATTTATTTCCATTCTATGAGAGAAACACTGACAACAATTTTAAATGGCCTATTTAAAGTGATTTACTCCTTTTTCTCAGGCCATATTATTGTTTCACATTCTCTTGGGACTCCAAGGATGCAAGTTGTCTTTCTTCTATCCTACCGTTTGAGGCCAAGCTTTCCTAGGTGATGCTGATCAATATAATTCTTCCTTATCTCATGTGCTATCATCTCCCGAGCTATATTGAGGATCAGTGGGGGATGCCTCTTACTCTTCAGATGCCCTAGAGAAACATGCAAGGTTCCAGCCTCTGAAAGTCTGGTTCAGGTCCCTAGTTTAGTTTAAAAATGAAGCACCATACAGATGAAATAGTGGGATGTTAACCAGCTAACTTAAAATAAACATAGCTCAAGCAGAAAAAAAGGTTAAAGCAAATAAAGGCCATTGGTTTTTAAAAAGAGTCAAAATGGACAACATAGGTCTAAAGATTTACAGAGTCAAGTGACAGGTATAAAAGTAAAGCTCTACTCAATTTATGACCAAATTTCAACAATGTCTCCCTCTCGGTATCCATCCAACAAGCTGTTTAAAACATATGGAGTGAGACACCTGAACTTTGTCCATATAGTGTGCCTTCAGATTTAATTCAAAGCAGTAAATTTTGGTATGGAGAAGCAGACTTGCTTCTGTTCCCCATTTCCTCTTCAAAATTTCCCTGCTGTGTAATTAAATTGTCAACTGATCATTAGCCATTGTAAGTAAAAATCTTCTTGCTTCATGGCTGGACAATTTGACGGTCCATGTTCAGACTTTCACAAAGCATATAACATGGCAGCTGAAGATTATTCAATCATAATAGATAGTAGATAATCATATCATTAACACATTCAGCTCATTACTGCTTTTTGTTTGTGACCAGACAAAACATCCTCCACCTTCTCCATCATCCAGTCCCTCTGAACCTGAATTTTTACTGATAGAAATGAATTTTGTTATTCCAATTTCCAGAAAATTATCAGAATCTAATGTGGAAGATCATAATGAAATGCTAAAATGAATTGTCTTCAGAGCTTTTTAATAGAGTTCCCCAAATATTCTTGCTTTTAAAAAAATCAAGATAAAAGCACAATATCCTCTAGTTGTGTAACAGTTTTTAAAGATTAGAAAATAATTACATGACAGGAAGTGGCAAGAACCAATAAGTTCTGGATGCTGCCATGTTTTACACTAAAAGCAGATCAATGTGCTCTTTTATAAAATGAGTCCACACTTCAAAAGCCCATATCTTTGTACTCCGATTGACCTCTTTTTCCTCTCCTCCAGCACTGGTTCTACCAGATAAATAGCTATGAATCCTCTATATCTTCTTCTCAGACATTGTTATGTTACTGTTACAGTACCCCAGATATCATCTTCAGTAATCCCCCCCACCAAAACAAGTTTGTGCACGTCTTGACCATTCCTCACAGACCTTACTGTAGCTTGATCTTAAAAATTTCTGATGAAAGCAGTTTCTCGGTATCTTCAGGTTATCCAGTCTTGTGCTCCATCATCCTACCCAAGTTTTCTAAGCTTTTTCACCCAAAATTTTCTACGCTGAAAACTGAATTAGTTTCTTCTGGCCTTGGAAAACAATTGGTGATCATCAATATTGTAACTACATACAATCAAGTCCCCCCCAACCACCTCTCAGCAAGCCAGTTCCCTGATAGCTCATGCTTTCTAAATCCTTCATAATTCAACCACTAGATTCTCTTTACTTTATCTTCACCTTAAAAATGCAGTTCCTAGAACAGAACATGCAGGTCATATTTCCTCAACTTATGAGATTCTAACTTTGTAAAAATGTCTAAAAACTTTACAGGAGGTAATTCACAGCTAAATCTACTGTTTCTCCTTTCTACTCTAGGCTGCCACCCTTCTCAAAGACGGTAATTAGGTAAATTTGATCTGATCTGTTCTTGATAGTTCCTTGTTGGCCGTTTTTACAACTTTTACATTTTGTAGGTAGTTCCAATTACCTCAATAATTTGTTCCATATTGTTTCCAGGAACTGAAACCAGACTACTTGATCTATAGTTCCTTGGCTCCTCTTTAAAAAAAAAAAAAAAGATTTGTTTTTCTCTAGTCTTCTAGGATGTCTCCTCTCTGTAGCTTCCCAGAGATAATCACTGATCATTCACAGATTACTTTGCCTCATTTCTTGGGGTGAATTTCATCAAACCCTGAGAAGATGAATGTACCAATCTTACACAAACATTCCTCGAACTGTTCTCTTCTCTACTCCAGCCTGCATTCCAAACACCTTGTTAAAATTAATTTGTTAAAATATCCAGCACAATCTACTTTTCCTATGAAGATGAAAGCAAACAATTCTGCTTTCTCTGTTGAAAGCAAATTATTCTCTTTTCTCTGTAGAACCTCTTGTTCAATCTCGCTTCTCATTTTCCCTCCTGTTTCTGATGTATTCACTGAAACTTTTGTTGCTTGTCATGTCCCTTGCTACTCGGAACTCATTTAGTGTTTAAGTTTTCTTATTTTATCCTTATATGCTTCTGTAATTCCTTTGTGTTCATCCTTATTTATGAAACAGCTTGGCTTTATTAGTTTAAATTGTGGGCATTTCCTTTCCCAGCTGGCTAGGAAAGCTTATTTGATCAGCTGTATGAACAGGACTGGGGAGAGTGTCACTTCTGATGATGAAGCAACAGAGCAGCTGGTAAAAAATCCATGAGTAACCTCTTACTCTGCTTTGCCATGTCCTGAGAGCCTCATGGAGCAAGGCAGAATGCAGGGGCACCCTCACAGTGTGGTGGAAATAGAAACCAGGGGCCCAATGCATAGGTTTTACTTGTTCCATGCTTTTAAGCTATTGTCCATCATGTATATGACCTCTGACAACTTCAATAGTGAGCTGTGAGTTCTGAGTTTTTGTTCTTTTCCCCTCACCCCTCCACCTACCATTTCCTTCATCTCCACAAAGGTTTTCCTGTGGGAGTGGCATTCTGGCTATTGCTGGAATCACCTGGTCAGAGAAATCAACACCAACATCTTCTTGTTGTCCTCAGTCCTTCTTTATGCCCTCAGGTTGGAAAGGGACAACAGGCCTTTAGGCAGTATGGGAAGGAATGCAGGTGCCACATACATGTCAGACATTAACCATTACTCTTTTAATTTAGTTCTAATTTGGAATACCAATCATGGGATCTACAAAATCTGGAAGTGCTGATATTGATCCAGAATAATAGCTTGGTGTCTGTTTTGCAGTGGAAGAAACCCACCCTCTTCCTCTTTCCCAGAGTGTAATTCCAACCCCACTGCCTCCTTCTATTATGGTTATAGCTATCTAAACCCATTGATCCATAATTGAAAACATGGGTTTATGCTAGACCATTTTTCCTGCAAGCAATTTTTGAAAGTGTTATGAAAAGATTTACATTAGACATCGAAAGTTACTGATGGAAAATGGCAGCAATCATGCACAATGTACAACATCATGATCACTATGTCTTAGTAGAGAAATTTAGAGTTATACTCAGCTCCTTCTGAAAAGTAACATTAAGTCTTTAACTGATGTCTGTATAAACTTCTCCCAAAGACATTTCTTAATTTTTGTTTTTCTTTTAGCTTCTGTAAGTTACTTTACCCACAAAGCTGTTATAAAGATGATTGCCTGAAAAAAACCCACGTCTTTTAAACCTATAATTTTGAATTTTGGGGGAAAAAAGTCTCTGACAAAAAAACACCCCTGAGAAAGTAAAGATGAAATCAAGAATTCATATTCATTTTCAGTATTTCCCTTTCTCCACATGCTGAAAAAACAGACACATTTTATGCTTCAGAGTAGATTCAAGTAGGGTATGTCTGTATGGTACAGCCAGAGAGCACATCAAAAATAAATTAGCAATAATTAGTTGTGCACATTCACCCTTCTGGAGAAGACAGTTAAGGCATTGAACTAAGACGTAGGAAGTTTAGGTTTTTAGCTCTGCTGAAGGTCTGCTTTGTGGGTTTTATTAGAAATCACTTTCCCACTTTCATCTTTTGGTTTTGCTTTATAGTTAAGACTGTGCAGGGAGGAAACTGCCCGTGCATGTGCATAGCAAGGCAGCCTAAGAAAATAGGATCCTCAAACCACCTGGGGCCTTCGTTTTTCCTTGCAGTATCACACAACAAATAATCCATGATAAATTTCACTTGCCCTCTACAAAACCTTTGCCGAGACAGACTTTGTTATGTATTATAAATGCAATGCAGACTTCATTGCAGCCTCTGCCAGTAGTTTTTTATTCTTTTGGGGTTTGAATGCCACATTGAGCTGCCTACAGTCACTAGCATTGCTTTGTCCAACCATGAACTGAAAATACAGCTTCCCAGGGCTGGCTTAATCTAATCTGTCCTGACTATATACCAAAATAAGAGAGGAAGAATCATAACAAATGTTAGTCACATACTCATTCAAACCACTAAAGAAAACAGGGAATGATTTATGAGGTCATATGCATTCATCCTATTAAGGGGGAGTATTTTCACATCAATTTGATGGTCATCTAGCCAAGGAGAACAGGTTGTTCTCAATGCAGAGCTAATTCTGGCAAAAGCTATAAATTCTGAGCAACATTGATGGAAAAACAGTCTCATCAATGAAATGTATCTTAAAAGAAAGAAAGAAAGTAATGAACCTTTAAGTCCTGCAAAAATAAAGTTTTAGAAACAGGAAAGGAAGAAAAGTTGAGGAGTTTTAACAGTCATCTATCCACATTTTTTTTGAAATAGATATACCACAAATCTATATAAAAGGAGGGTTTAAGATACATTTATACACATGGAACAGTTTAAAAGGAAAAAAAAAAAAAGGAGAGGAACTGAAGGGCTAGGGTGCCTAAACAGCGAGAAAAGTACAATCCCATCACAGGGGTTCTTCTCAGTAGAGCAGACTCTTCTCCAGGACAACAGCTTAGACAGCATTTGACTATTGAGGGACTAGAAGAGGTGGTCTTGACAGAGTTTTCTTCCCACCTATGGCTTTTACCCTGGAGATTAGGCAGTTTGGTTAACATCAAAGTTATTCTGTTAGATTAAAAATGTGTATATTAGGTCAAATTCATTCCAAGTATTTTATGTTGGTTATGGGATATAAATTGGGAGGAACTTAACGAAATAAAAATATCACTCAGGTTATCTGCCAGGGTACAAAGGAGTAGCTTCTAGATCACAGAGTCCAACCTGTGTTCCTTTTTTCCTCTGTGGCATAGGGGTAGTTACTCACATGGCTGATTGTGTTTGTTCCCTTTTATAACTTATTGGGGCTTGATTAAATATTTTTTGCAGGCAGCACTTGAAATATGTAAATTACTTTTCTTCTTCAGGAATATTGCTTTAATGGCTACCTAGAAAAGCTCTGTCCCTTAGCAACAGCTCTCTGCAAGCTCTACTTATAAATCAATGCCAGATAGGTGGCACACAGAGAAGGGACACAGATATTAAATGGATTTTATTGGTCAAGACCACTTCTTTGTCCACGCAAACTCCAACTTGATTCATTAATTAATTCAGAAAAAACAAATGAGAGCAAAACAATGTTTACCATCTTCCTCCTGGTGTAATACCTTCTGATTATCTACCAGTTGTGTCAGAAGGTCTGAAAGGTTTTGTAATAATAAAATGCTATAAATATTATATTAAATGGCTACTTTGAAGACTTAATGATATCTGGGTGTTTCATTAGCAACAATAACAATGATAGATGATTGCAATAACTATAAAATTTACTTATCATAGAGAATTTATGTCTATATGGTTTTCAAGGACTAATTCTGCCCAGTCTAGTTTACCTGTGTGTGTATTTTCCAGCATTTGAGCAAAAGATACATTTCAACCTGAACCCCAACTATACATGCAAGGATAGGTGTGCTTATTCTGCAAAATTTTGACTTAATTTAAATATCACAGATACAGATGTTATATTCATGAATTGAGAATAATACATTTTCTCCTTGTCTTCCACACACCCTTCCTTAGGGTAGAAATTATTCGGATAAGGAAAAACAGGTACTGTAAACGGAAAATCCATTTTGCCATTATTCAGATGAGAGAATAAAGATATGGTTCAATAGACTAAGCAAGATCAAGAAATGCATATAATACACTTATGTTATATCTCTGCAAATGGTGATTATCAACAACTTTGGATGGATTTGCATAGTGAGAATGAAAGAATCTGCTTAGCTTGACCCTGTTAAACTTCACATTTCCTACCAATACTCGAAGCACCACTACTGTTCAAAATAATTGAGAAAATCAACCTATTTTTACCTTTCATTCTTACAAGTCAACAAACCTGTTTGATCAAACTCTCCAGAAAACCTCTAGGAAACATGCCAAGAACATAAACTTTCAGCCCCCGAACAGTTAGAAAAAACTGCTATAAATTCAAAGGTAGGAGACAGAAAGCACTGAGTAATATGCCTCAGTGCAGCACCGGGTGTAATTTAACTCAGAATTTGTTTGGCCATCCATAAGTCATTAACACTTTGGAAATGTGAAAGAACACAAAGATGGAAGAAGTCTGCCATGAAGGAAAGCAAAGTCCTGCTTCAGAAAGTGGCAGGAAATTTTCTAGCACTATAAAGGGTCCCATTAACATCTCTATAATTTGATCTTAGACCCAGCACTGGCAGAAAGCTGATTACCCATTCTACACTCCCTTCGGCTGTAAATATTTCAAACCTGACTGTTTTATGTCGCTTCCCCATAACAAAGTTACAATCTCTAAAATGTTCGTAACCTATACAGCTTGTTGTAAAGGCTTAATGTCCTTGGCCTGAGAAAGAAATCGTACTCAAGAAATCAGCTTTGTTCCATTTTGGCAGATTAAATTCAAAAGAAATACAGTATTAGTATCCAAGCAATGCAGTCTCTCAAAATAAAAGGAAGGTAAGAACTGTTAGGGCTGAAGTAATGGATAATGAAAGCCAAGGGACCAACTGGAAAGTAGCTGTGCTTAATATGAGCAACTTAGAGTCAGAAGTGTCTTTCTGAGCTAGAAAAAGCAAGTCTGAGATGGCCTTCACACACAGTCAGTGCCAAATGGCGACTTTTATGCCCCATCTTGTTCATGGCACCAGTAACAGGGACATTTTTCTGATGTAAAGTAGAGCGACAATAGCATTTTTAAGTGTTGTATGAGCTCTGAACAGCCCCAGCGCTTCCACTCTGACAATCACAAGAAATCTTGTAGACTTTTCACTGGCATCAGACATGAAGACACAATCCCTCACACAGTGCTTTTATCTTGTTAAGATATAAAACATTTCTCAAGGCATTAAAAAAGAATCCAGGAAGGTGTAAATTTGGTGACAGATTTGTTCATGTTTCTGATAAATCTGGCTGTGATTGTGCATATATCATAGAGTTTTCTTATCAACACAAGACAAAATCCAGGTCTGTAATAGCAATGCAACCAGACCAGGGTTTCTAACCAAAAACTGGATCAAGAACACAAAAAGTGGAGAGGAAATGCAAAAAAAAAAAAGAGAAGCTAAAGTACAAACAATTTTCTGCAGAAAGCAGCATTGAACTTAGAGCATAGCCATCAGCTACATTTGTGCAATGGTACCTTGAAAACCTTCAGGGACAAGGATACCACAAGCTCCCTGGACAACCTGTTCCTGTAGTTAACTATCCTCACAGTGAAAAAATGTACATTATATCTAGTCAGAGCCACCCCTGCTTCCTCTATTCTCCCACTGTGCAACACTGCAAGGAGCCTGGCTTGGCCTACCCGCTAATACCTTATGGGTACCTGGGGGCTCCTAGCCTTCTTTTTAAATGTGCTCATTTTGTGTTTGGTTTTTATTCACTTGGAGAACTGGTGAACTATTATGACAGTTCAGAGATGGAGCAGTTTTTGTTATACTTTGGAAGAAAGCAGTGAACTACTGTTTTTGTTGTCCGTGTTTATGGTGCACACCTACAGCCCTCCTCAGGCCTCATGGGACTGAGAACTTTACACAATAAAGCTGATTCCTGTCCCTGAAAGTCCAAAGTCTACAAAGAAGAACTTGGCAAAAAAGGGACCGTAAACTGCTGAAGAAGCACAAGGTTCACAGAAATCAGTTCAAATAATCATAAATGTCTCTCACACATTCTCATTTAGCTCATGGAAGAGCTATTGTTTGAGAAACAGTGACCTTTGTCCTCATTTTTACCCTTCTAACAATAAGTAAATTCAGGATAGCTGGCTGATAATTTTTCGCACCCTTTCAATAGATACAGTAGCAGCAAATCCCAGATAGACTCCTACATTTCCCACATCCGTGCGCCCTTCCTCTTAGGGATTATTTTTACCCACAGGGAAGGTGATCAGTGTCAAAGCTAATCAGTCCCTGCCTTCTCTGTGAAAACAACTGTTTCCTTAAACCAAACAGTTTTGGTTTATTCTAGTTTAAGAGACATCCCCATGTCTACTAGTAGCCTGCAGTGAGATTTAAAGCATGTTATATAGATTAAGAGATGAAAGTTCAAATAAAGATCTGCCTGCAGGACATTAGCTTGGTCATTTACGTCTGTCTGGAACTGTCTCTAAACTACTGGCATTAAGCAAGTGCCACTCAAAGAGCAACTAACCTGTTGGAGATCTTTTCTTCCCCGGTCATCCTGACCTCAGGCAGGGTACAGTCCCCTCCTTGACAGTGTGAATTATGCCCATGACTTGAGTTGACAGTTTAGGCGGGTGTGTTTTCCACTACCTCCCGCTGATGCCATCAAGAGTTATCATATATTTCAAGAACAGGCTTTGGAAATTTCTTTTCGTCCCCTAGGCAGGAATCAAGCAGTGACTTTGTGGCAAGAGCTATGGCACTCCAGTTTGAAGTGAGCTATAATTATGACAGTCAAGTCTGCTCCATTGTTGTAATTGTGGTGTTTCCAGGTATCAGGGCTGTGCTTGTGTGTATGTCCAGGCCACTTAATTAATTCGTTCCCTGGGTGGTCTAGGAACTCCCAAATAGTCACCTACATAGATGGGACAATGGACTGGTTGGTGGCAATGGACCAGCTTAAAACTAGCTGATTGACAGAACTCCAAACCGCCTTCATAATTAAGTTTGTACCCAGAGCCCCCTGGGCAGAATTTTGGGTAGTTCCTATTATTTCCCCAGGCAGGCCCTGGTGTACTAGTTCAATTTTATGCTTATATGGATCGTGAATATGAAAGTAATTGCAATGTTAGTATTTAGTCAGGAAGTCAAGACACTTTCCCTAAAAAACAAAGCATTCTGGAGCAAATGGAGAAGTTATTTTGGCCAGAACACCAAAGTTAGCAATAGTTTTATCATAAGATTATATTGTATGCAGAGAAAATTCTGCAAGCCTTGTAGCTTGTCAAATGTTCTGTTGCAAGCAGAGCATCTCATACAATAATGTTAACATTAATTCTAGGAATGAAAATCTTAAGACTTTCTTTTGCTAACAACTGTCAAAATACAGAAAATACAGTGGCTTCTATAGAAGCAAAAAAAAAAAAAAGTATAGTATTTAATCCTTCATATAGGGCACTCTGACAACAAATTGAATTGTTCTGTTTTCTGAAATTCACCCTCAGGTGAGATGATACATTCCAGTAAGACAAAACCTTCATGTTTTTCCAATAATACACTAACTCGTGTTACAATAAAAAAAAAAAAAAAAAA
>NW_015090800.1:7430947-7466464 GCF_001431845.1 Calidris pugnax | reverse complement strand
CTTAGGGGAATGGTACCAGTTCAAACTCTAAAGGTAAAATATTAAGTTGTTTTCTTTTTTGGGTCTACAATGCAAAATTCGGACAGTGACACCTGAAACTAGCTCTTCTCTGAATAACAACTTTTTCTGCAATCTACCCTTTTTTATTTTTTTCTGCTCCTTTTTGTTCAGCTATTCTTATGCATGGAACCGTTTTTAAAAAAAAAAAAAAAAAAAAAAATAGAAGCTAGGATAGAAAGAGCCTTTCTTGTGTCTTGTAATACTTCAAAGCATAAAAATTTCAAAATGTTCCAAAGAATTTTCTTTGTAACTATACATCTGAATGTAGAAAAATCCATTATCTGCTTGTTTATCTGTAAAATGAGAGTTAATCTGCTTTAGGGCTGTCTGAAAGAGAAAAAACTGCAAATGGCTTGAAAATTGACAATCTAGTATCATTTACAGTTAATAATGTAAATGTTAGCTTTAAAAAAACAGCATGTGATTTAAAGAAAAAGGCAAATTAATATTTTCTTCTTGTTGATTGTCAGTCTGGTATGCTATGTAAGGCAAAATGAACCATATCTGAATTTACACCGTATCTTGAAGATTGTGTTTAGAAATTTGTAATCATTTTTCTTCATTTGCCACAAGAAGTTCAGAATGATCAGAAATATGGGTTTCTGTCAGCATTAATATGTGGAACATGGAGACACATCCTTACAGGTGGTTTATCTTTTTTCCCCAACATTGTAAGTATTTTAAAGTGCTCTCTAGTTGCTAGAAGTTACTTTTATTCATACAGCAAGGATTCCTCAGCTGTAATTTTTAGATTAGGACAGTGATGATGATGAAGGCAAAAATGTTTTGAGTAACTGAATAGCACTGGAATCTATGAAGATATATTTAAGTAGCTAGAAGATGAAAAACATTTTGTGTGTGCTGAGGCTCATGACAATGCATTCGCTGAAGGGCTGCCTGATCAAAAATCTAATTTTTACAGAAAACTTATAGCCATGTAAGCAGAAAACCCCCCTTAATTTTTTGGTACACATTACCTCTTAAGTGGTAACATTAACATTTTGATTTGCACATGTGAAAACACTTTAACCTGAAATTTCACTAAACTCTTAAATTTCAGTGTCTCAAAATATCTGTTCATTATTCAGCAATGTCTGGTTAAAAGGTTGAAATGAGAGAAAAAGCTGGATGCAGAATGTTTGTATTAGCAAGAATATATAGTGTCAGATGAACTGTGTATTAAGAAACAGTCTCATGCTATCTTAAAATCCTGATTTGCTCAATTTCTTAAAAAGTGTAACTTTGGTTATGTCTGATCTCAGCTCACCAACAGCAGTTGAAAGAATATTGTTTGTAATGTAATAGGCTTGGGTAAGTTGCAGAAACTTGGTAAATACTGATTGCGTTTAGGCAGAATTTTAAATTAAAATTTATTACAGTTGCACACAATAAAGACTTCATGAACAGTTTCATTTAAAGAAATATAGAGTGAAGTAAATTAATGCTTTATAACTGAATTGTACATTGAGGATAATAAAATGATACATTTAAGATAAATATGTAAGAAATATTAAAGGAAATTATGTTTCAAAGAAAGGTCCCTTAAAAACATGGGGGATTGTAATTTCAACAAAGATGATCATCCTGACACTGAACTCTGCATGATGGCATTTGTATACTCTTGGAAAACGATTAAATTATTTCTGCTTTTCCACATGCAGGGGATTTCTGATGGTTTTCTTCTTACATTTATGCTGTACTCTTTGTTGCTCTGCCTACTGCTTTTTCTGGGCTCTGATTTTCCTTTGTTGGGTGTTACTATTGGGTTTTCTGAAAGCCTGGGTGGTTTGGTTTTAATGTCAGTTCAGTTAACTCCATCAGACATTTTCTGTCTTAGATCCACCAGAAATTCCTATTCAACCCCACTGTCTTTTCTGTACATTATACATGTTCCATTTTTAGTAGAAAGTTCAGAATTCCTCAAATACCTGTATCAAAAATTCAGTCTGCTGATCCAAGTTGACTGAAAGTCATTCGCTAATCTGGTGTTGATTGAAACCTCATCCTAGCACCTATGGCCTACAGACTTTTTGCCGCATTTCTGGAGATTTTTGGCTCCTCTGGAGAGCTCAGTTGTTCCCTTTCTCTGCTCAAGATACTGTCTCAGTCTCTTTTTAATCTTTCTACCTTGCAGTGTGAAGCAGAGACTATAGTGCTTGGGTGATTAATTAACCTCAATTGCTCTTACTGGTCCCCCTGTGCATGACAGTGGCATCGACTCGACGCTGTGGAATGACTTTCCCTCACAAAGCAGGTTCCATACATTAACTGAGCTTCACAGGATACCCATGAGCTCAGGAATATTGTATATGGGACTATGAATAGGACTTCTCTGCAGAAAACGTTTGTTGATTCTTTATAGAGATATCAATTTGAATTCCCCTCTCAGATATGTGCACTTAAACTGCTGCAGATACCAAGAAAGGGTGTACATACATTCACGACATATCTCTAAAACAGCTGAAAGTTAGCTAATACCGGTGGCTTTACCTACAGGAACGCCAGAAGAGCCCTCCTGGAATCGTTGCTACATTTGTCCAGCATGTTGCAATGATGGCTCCAGAGGGGGTCATGTCCTCGCCGGGGTGAGCACCAGTGACCCAGCTCCACCAGGAGATACTCCGTAAGTCAATATAATAGAATGTGTGCCTCAGCCCCCTATTCCAGTCTTCTGCAGGCCTGTATATGATGAGCCTCTTCAAGAGCTCATCAGCAGAGCATGCCCAGCCTGCTAATCACCTTGCCAGCAACTAACTACCCCATCAGAAAGGGCACTCATGCTGCACCCTTGCTACATGCACAATCATAACCAGAGGCCAATCACCATCATCGTGTTGATGAGCAAGAAGCTGCCTGCACAGCAAAAGAACCTCCCCAGGCAGGAAAATCTGCGTCTTTGTGCCCTAGGCCTCACGGCTCCTAGGAGGAGGCCTTTGTGCCCCTGCCTCCACGGCTAAGTCTCAAATCTTCTGAATGATGGGGCTCCTCAAAGCTGGATGTTCACAGTGCACTTGTGTGCCCTGTCACTCAGCTGCTGCCAGGCACAAATCACCCCTCAGTGGCTGTGCAGTCATCCCTCCTTCTTCTCCTCCACCAGCCAGTTCGGGACACCTACTGGGAAAGTTACAGACTGTGACAATATTTACCTTGCTTGTTTCCCAGTAACAAATTCCCAATAACTGGATGAATTCACTAGCAACAAAGGGATTACTGCTGCTGGAGGTCCCCAGAGAGTGTACGTTCAGTCTATGGCAGAGCAACCCAGCTGCATCCCACCCAGCATCTGCTGAGGCCCTTCAACAGAAATGAAGCCACCCAACACAGCGTCTATACCCTGGCTGTCTCTCCCTGTTTCTCTAAACAACATTTTCCACTCACTTCTGGTCTCTGGAGCCTTATGGAGGTCTGACCATACACAGTTCCAGTGCAACCTTACAGGAAAAGGTCAAAAGAGGAGCTATGAAATAGGCCCACATGTTTATGACCACAGCGGAGATGTACACTGATTTATCCTGAGGGGGAACAGCCTTTCAAAGGTAAGAAAAGGAAGAAAACTTCAGGATGCAACAGAGGTACCGGGCTTTGGAAAGGTCATTTCTAGCAGCAACTCATAAAGCCATGGTTCGGGATTGCAAAATCCTTTGTCTTTTCCAGACATAGGGATTGCAAAATCCTTTGTCTTTTCCAGACATAGGGCAAATGCCACTTTCAATAGGAACATGTTTGATGGATGGCTGGTTTAGGTTTTTTTGTTTGGTTTTCTTTGAAGTGGTAATAAACAAACCAAATTAAATACAGTCCTTAATTAAACTTGGACCCCATTAGCCTGCCTACAGTAATATTGCTAAACTATTGATAAGACCTTTGAATCTCACACAAGCATAAATAAATGCTCAGGCTGCAGCTTCTGCACGAAGGGGAAAGAATGATTTTATTTTTGGTTTTATTTTCCTCTTTACCTTAAATAAACCTATCCTTTCACCTTCCCGAGCACATTGGGGCCAGCAGTAGATTTCTGCATCCAAGGGTGCTCTCTGCAGGAAGGAGGGTTGAGCTGGTTCTGCTGCTCTCCCCTGCTGCCAGCCCTGTGGGCAGGCTTGGGCTTCAGGCTGGTGCCCTCACCCAAATCCTGGCCAGGGTCAGAGCTTCTGCCCCTTCCCTGAGCTGTTTAAAGTGCAAACTTGTTCATGAGAATTTTGAGCAGAGTCACAATAGTGAAATTATATTGCTTTCTTAGTAGCTAAACTTCTGGCGTTTAAATGATTAGAATGTTGTCGACTGGGATTATACTGAGCACTGATATCACAGGATACGGATACATGATTCAATTAGTACCTAATTGGGTATGCGTCAATCACTGAGCGGTGTGTACTGGTATCCCGACTCATGAATGACACAAATGTCCTGTTTGATTCAATATGCCTAGAGTAAATGAACTCAGGCTGGAAGGAAAAGACTGAGTTCATACAGCTGACAAGACACTCATGCAAGTCTTCTGGGTTTATGCTTTTGATTTTTCTTCTTGGGTTCCTCTCCCACAATGGTGTTCTGTGTTGCCACAGATTTGCAAATGTTACATATCGTGAAAAAGGAGATCCCAAAAAGTCACAAAAATCCCATGTGAATTTCAATAAATGAAGGAAGTTGTGACAGAAGAGCTGCACTGGAGACATTTTTTTTCACTGTTCTGCTTCATGCTTCATTTGATCATCTTGTGGAAGCTTCAGTATATGTTGTTCAGCATCCTTCAGTGGCAGCTTGCACCCCTGGTCTGGCAGAGACTGTACTCCTCAAATACAGATACACAAATATCACCTTCTCATACCACTTACAGGACTGATTGCTTCCAAAAAACTTTTTTCAGATTTTGGTAGCTTATTTCTGCAGCCTGTATTACACTACCTTAAGTGGCCAACAAATGGAAACAATCATTTGGGCAGAAGCTTTTTTTCACAGAACATTTTAAAATGTGACATACTATTGATTCAAAACTGAAATTCAAAAGAAGAAAATGCATTGTCAAACAACACTTTCCATTGTTGACCTTTTTTTATTTTGGTTATTTGCTTTAGAATACTTTTGTTTGTAAAAGATATTATAAGGAAATTATACACAAATTTTATCTAGAAAATGTTGGAAGAGGAATTTTTAAAATTATTACAATTTTGCTGTTCCAAAATGAAACTGGCAAAACCATATCATTTGCAAAATGTTTAAATTTTGATGGAGCAAACTATTTGGTTAGAATGTAGTTTCTAGGGCCTTTATTCAGATTATTCTAATGCTCACCATTGTATCGGAGAATAAGAAAATTTGTTTGGCCCATCTTGTCTTTGCCTAATTAAGGTAACAGGTTCAGACACCCTTAATAACATAAAACACTTTCATACCTCTTTGTGCAGTGACATTATTCCCACTGAGACTGCACTGAAATAGGGTATTTCAAGTGAGCAGAAATAACTGAATCAGCTCAAAGTGAATGTTTCTTTTAAAAAACTGCACCAGAAGAATATTTTTACAAAGCTATTAAAACATAAAGGAAATCTTTTGATAGACCTATTAACATCTTATATTACCTTTACATGGGGTAGAAGATCTAAAAGTCTCATTTTAATATTACTTCTATTTAACTGACATTTTATGAGCAATCACTAAGCCAAGGCTGTCACAGAGTTTCTAAAGGGTTGCAGAAAAGCACCTTTGATAGCTTAAATTAAATCTAAAAATTAGCTCAATTTTTATCATGATAATCTCAAAATTACAGATGATTTGGGCAAAAAAGTTAAACACTTTTACAGTGCACTTAGTATTCTTAAACAATACTAACTGGACTAGTAGCATGTCACACATGGGGAAACTGAGAAACTGCAGTGAAGCAAAAAAGTATGCACTAGGTCACCTAGAAGACCAGTGGCAGAACCAGGGGGACTTTCTGTAGAGTAAAAACCTGATGTGCTTAATCCTATTGAAGTACTCCTTCTGTTTGGTCATAATAAAACTTTTTGTCTGAAGAAACACATCAGAAAATTTAAAATGCATTCCAGCAATGAAATCTCTGCAGACAGAGCCCAATACCCCAGCACAGATCCACTAGCATAAGTGAATTTGCATATGCATAAGGAGATTTTATTGCAATACCAGAGCTTAAATCATAAAATCCAGTCTTAAATCAAGATATTTTAGCTTCTTCCCTCATAATCCTGCTACCAGGTAGACATATGGAGAGGACATAGAATTTCTTCCTCCTTTATCAGGTGAGGATACAGAATTTTGAAATCCTGAAAGGTCTGCAACTTTTATAACTTTGGGGTAACCTGTAGCAATAAACAGACCATGTTCAGTCACTTGTCCTGGGTCAGGACTGCCAAATTTAGTCCAACTGTCAAATGTGTAATTCTCCAAGCTTGAGCATGGTAATGAGGAGAAGATGTATTCAACTGAAGCTGCAGTGTTTCAATTTTTCCTTTGAGGATTCACAGCTCATTACAGAACATCGGAAGTGTCTTAACTGCTTATTTCATCAGGCCAGACATTTGTGGATGAGGAAGTGTTTATAAATTATTTGTTAAAGGTATGTTGCCCTAGTGAGTGGAATCTGTTCTGCGTCAGCCAAGAGCCACAGTCCAGAGGAACAAGTGTTCATTAGGATCAACAGCTTCCAGAATGAAGAGAAGTCTAATAAATACAGGACTGGTATTTCTCAATGCTTATTTACATTTTCATGAGACACCCATTCAGAGCGACAGAACTATGTCTTGGGCTTAAAGCTTTCTTATGCCTACATTTTCCACCTGAGAATTTAAGCAAGGTCAACTCTGCTACATTTGAGCAGTTTTTCTGCAGTTTCAGCTGTGCTTGTTTTGTACTTGTTTCTTCTGACCCACCCACATGATCAGACCTAACTTTGCCTTCAGTTCCTAGCATGGTTGGATCACTCGTCTGTTTAAATTTAGAGTATGTGTGGTCAGGAAAAGGAAAGTAGTGCTTATGTATTGGCTGCCCTGAATCTACCGCAGGAGAAGCAGAGGAAGCTGAGTTCTTGAAAAGTCGAGGAAAAGCAAAAGGTCCTATAATTTCCCTGTGCGTGTAAATCCCAGGCCCTAAACTTCCACCCATCCCTCTCCCTGCCACCTGCCAACACACAAGTAGATGCAGCAGACATATCTCAACCCAAACAAAATCTCTTAGGCAAAGCTGGTAGGGGTCACATTTTTTCTGTGGTATCTTTGAAGGAATACTTTTTAACATCTAAAAAAACCCACCCATTGCAGCACATTCTCTAAACACAGTGCCTCTGAAGCTGCGCTAGTGCAACATCTGCAGAAACAGTGCTGGATCACTAACTTCTGGAATCCCTCCTGCCTCCTCTTTCTCTTGGGCAGTTTATTTTAAAGGGGATGAGATCTGCTGCTGAGGGCTGCCTGCTGCATGCTGTTTTTCAGGAAGTGAAGATGCTTAATTGTTGTCTGATAACAACTCATTATCCTCCAAGATTTCACTCCGAAGAACACTGTTTCTCCTAACCACTTACTTAAACATTTATCCTTGTAAATCCCTCGCTTTCCTTGTAGCTTTAAAACCTTTCTTTTCTCTACTGTGTAGAAGGAAGAAAATGTTGTGTACTTTTGTGAATGTAAACACATCAGTTGCCATGGGAGCAGGTGCTGGAGCTATGATTACTGCCTGCAGCTGCCACCTTTGCTAGGTGCCCAATTACCTTACCTGGTTACTCTAATTGAAGGGAGAACGAACACAATGCACATTATTTAAGCAAAATGCTTCTTGACTGGCAAGTGCAAGATGAGTGGTCCAAAGGGCTCATGATCTGTAGCTTGCAGTAGCCTGTGTCATGCATTTTCATTAGTCTGTGTTACATAAGGAGCAGTTGATTAACAGAGATGAGAGCAAAAGAAGAAACAAAGATGAAGAAATGTGTTTATAGAATATGAGGTAGCTTTACAGCTTGAGATAAACAACGCTGGAAGTGGTAAGTGTAACAGCCAATTTTACTTTCGACTGTTACAAGAAAAAAACAAGTTCCTCTTCTAGAACCAAGAAGCTTCAGAGGCAGTTCAAACCAGGACAAATAAGCATCGGAGTAGGACAGCTGTAGGTGTCAGACCATCCCCTTCCTTCTCCCAACCCTCCTGCTTGGTTTCCTCCTTTTGAAATCCACTTTGCTTCTACTATAAAACTTCTAGCATAGGGCTGTGCCTGCCCTAATGGGCTGACACAATAACAGCCAAAATCCCAAATAGAGCCCCATGAAGGGTATATATGAGTAGAGAGGTTTCCCTGTATGCGCCGGTCAGTGCGAGAGCTAACCAAGGCAGCAGCAGGGCAACAAGGAAGCCTGAGCTTCACTCACAACAGCAAAATAAGAGAGGGAAAACTTTTGAACCAAATGGTTGGCAAAGCCTTGAAAATGTAAGCATGTAAACAGTTTTGGTTTTTCTGAACACAGCAGGATCCAGGACTGCATGTCTGCTCTTTGTAAAACTGCAGAGCTGCAGGCAATACTTGACCCCTCAAGACTCTTCTATACAGAATTAATCCCTATGGATTAATGGGTCAGTATGTAAGGACTGAAAGTCTTGAATTTTTTTCTATTTTCTGTGAAAAGCAAAGGACCACTTCCGAGGTGCTGCACTCTCCAGGTGTCATCTTGTTACTGATGACAAGACATCAGTCCCAGAAAGTCACATCCCAGAGGTTTAGTCCCTTCCAGCAGGTCTTGTCCATGCAGGTTATTTGCTAATTTGTTGCCATAAACACACATGGATAAATTAGATGAGATAAAATGCAAGATGGCTCTAAGGAGTCTAGGCTCTTCCAGCTTTTCCACCAATGCCCTCAAGTCACCTCTCCTTTCTGTCCTGCCTCAGAAACAAGCCCAGTGTGCTAGAAAAACATCTGAGTTGGAAAACTGATGGAGAAGAGAGGATCCTTGGGGTGCTCTTTGTGGACAACCTCAGCTGCTCCAGAAGATCTAGACCACTGCTTTCAGCTGCCTCAGTCTCCCACATCCTCTCCCCAAATGCTCCCTCAGCACCAAACCTCACACTTGCTCCTCACAGATGAGCCAAATTTAAGGGTAAAACAGCCTCTAGGCAAGCCTCTAGGCTTATCTTTTCTTCTCCTCAAGCCTTTCTTATCAGTCTAAACACACAGTGTATCCCAGGCAGTGTCCCAGGCTGGGTCATTTCTCTGAGTACTGCAGACAGGTTGATGGGAAGACACAAGCTATAAGCACTTTGCCAGGTATGTCATAAGGGGTAAATGATGATGTTAAGGATGTGTCATCCCAGGTTTGATGCAGATATGCTCAAAGACCCCTGGAAGCATTTCAGTGGTCCACCACAGAGATATTGATATAGTGTTCCTGTCCTGAGCACCTTTACGGGGCAGCCCTTGGGAAAGATTTAGGAGAGCAGAGCTGCTATCTAATAATTAAAAGTTGGTCTGGCTTTAATTCCTGATTCAGCTGATTATGCTTTAAGTTTACTTCTAAAGGCATTATCGTCTAATCCAATTATTAATGCATGTGCTCAGATCTCAAAGAGCACCCTGAAGGTTAAACATGTGCTTAAGTGCTTTCCAAATTGGGACAGCAGAATGTACATATTTCTGAGGTGCCACAAAAGTGTATAAGTTACAAAACAAAAATGTGAATGTCATTTTATGGATTTGTCTAAAGTTAATTTAGATAATAAATTATTTCTTCCTATTCTAGGACACCTGGTATCTAAAATATTTCTTCCTTTATTTGTTCTTTTGTAAAAGTCTGTATCATAAAAAACTGAATAGGGCTGACTGGAGTTAAACCATTAGTATCTACACCATTAAAGCTGCAGAGAAGCATCTGTTAGGATTTTTAAAGAATACACAGAGAAGTTAGGAAAGTAAAATAAACAATTTTGTGAATCCAACTGGATGTGAATCCAAGCCTAATACCTAAATATCTCTCAAAGTCTGGCCCATCAGTCTAAGGCAAATAATTCTAAACCATAAAGAGCAATAGTGTTTCCAAAAGCCAATGTTTAAGGAATATTGGTCATATAAGGTTTTATCTCTGTGCTAGGAAATAAATCTCATGTGAATAGAGGTAGAAGCCTTACTCCTATTAATCCTTCATGTTTTATGACCATTTCAAGTAATTCAGCTCACAAAGCCTTTTTTAAAGAAAACAATGCATATTCTATTGTTCTTAAAGCAATAAAATAGTTACAGTATATCCAAAACCACACTTCAGAAAAAAAAAAGGTAATATGTTCTTTCATATACTGCCTTCTAATTTAATTAATTTACAAGGTATGGTACATAAATAATTAACTTAGTAAGGAGCTGTGATAATTTAATCTGAGATAGATCTAACACAAATTAAGTTTTCCCTAATTACTTTATGAGTGGAACAGAAATTAGTTTAAAAAAAAATCTGAAAAAGTTCTTTGAATGCCAAGAAAATATTTTGAAGATACATGCAAGTTGTAAAGTTGTGCAAATCGTATTGAACAATATTTATAGTGTGGGGTTTATAGTCTTATTCAAACAGAAATTATCCATTTAAAGCTAGGACTCTGCTCTGTTTTATCTTTTTTCATTAATTAATCATTCAGAATTTTTTGTGGGCAAGGCAAAAGAGATCTGTGTTCCAAGTTTAGGATTGGACTTTAGTGTATTTCCCATTTATGTTTATTGAAAATATGAAATAAGATTGTGATTTTCCATCACTGTTTTACAGAATTCCCTGGTTTCCTCCTTGCTTTTTTCCCTCATTCTTGTGGAATTTGTTAATTGCATGGTGTTAGTAGTGTTTTCCATGTAATTCAGCTTGTATGTATCTTAATTTCTATTTTCTTTTTTTTTTTTTAATCTATAATTTATTTCTGAATCTTCATATTTAGAAAGTGAGTTGTCACAGGGGAAAAAAATTGTTTCACTCACATGATTTGATGAAACAATTTTTACTTACTGATAACACAAAAATAACCAGCAGTGAGTAATCTATACATTCAAGATCAGTATCAGCAGTACAACAGATAAACCACAATACTGGACACTTCAATGATGTCAGTAAACACCTTAAATATTCTAAACAACCTCCTAAAATTAATCTCAGAAAGTTATAAAACCCTATGTGTGTTCCCCACACGACTTCACAGAGTTAAGCACCCATGGAGTCCCCAGCCTCCCTCACAAGACGTGGTTATGGGTACCCATGCTCTTTTCTGTGAGTGTGGGTGCTCAAGCAATTACACATGCCCAAGTTGCTCCCTATGACTCCAATATCCTCACTCCAGCAATAAAACATCTCACGAGGTCAAATCTGTACACTCCAAGTGTGGGTCTCTACCTGCTGCACCCCAAACCATCATTCCTGTAGCTGGGTACAGGTCACTCGCAGCCTCTGACAGGGAGGTTGCTCCATCAGGTGCAGACACAAAGCACGGTGCTGCTGGGCCCACTTCTGGAAATGCCAAACCCAGTTTTGGTCTGACTAGTGACTTCTCATACCAAGGTCTGACCCTCTTGTTACAAATTTTCATGGTTTTGTCACAATTCAGCCTGCCTCCTTTTGTCAAAAATGTCTCAGGTGTCCCTTGGTCCCAGTTTAATCCTGCAAATGGTCACTTTTAGGCAAACTTTATCGTTGTTGATTTCTTCTCAGAGTTACCAGTTTTGGGGCAATCATCCTCCCAGAACAGACAGTATGGAGTATTGCATTCCCATGCACAGTTTGTACATACGCTGCTCTCCTCCCACCCTTGGTTACCCTTAACATCTTACCATGAGGGGCTGCACACAATTCCCCTCAGTGGATCATGTTGGGCAGAAAGGGGTTTGATGGGATTGACATACATCACTCCACTGACAAGACTATGACAGTTGGGAAACTAATTTAACTGAATTAACTAGTGAAGGTTGGTTTACAATAGTTGGTTTATAACCTCAGCTTCCACAGCCCCGTGCCTGTACGTGGAGGAAATGTCTCCTGCTCACAGCAGAACAGTCACTATATCTGTTCATTAACCTCCAGAGCTGAGCACACAGCTTGTTTGTTCCCTCATCTATTACCAAAGGCTTCTGGGCACGTTCATTGCCTGGATGCTCAGGATCATTTAGACAGTGCAAAGCCTACTGGGGACAAACTAGCCAGCCTCATGTTTGCTGTCCTGTTGCATGTTAGCTACTGGCCATTTTGTCTTTCTCACAGAGTTATGCAGATCTAGCCAGTATAGCATTTTCTTTTTTTTACTGCTGAAATTCAAAAAGAAAACGTGAGCAAGATGCCTCCTAACATATTCCCAAACAAGCTTGCATTCCAGACATAGCACATAAAGCTTTTCTGCAGAATATTCAGCAGCATCCCTATCAGTCTCACCACCCAGTGACAGATTTCATATTGTGCTGATTACAACCAAAGGGAAAATCGTCTCCAATTATTTAATCAGAGGCACACGTAGGGTGTCCATTTGCAGACTTATTTTAAGTGATATCAACTACTTTCACATTCAACTGTGTAGTCACAAAGCAGATTTTAAACCATACTATCAGCAGCAACCCAGCAATGGAAACCAACTGAAAATTAAAAAGTGATTTAACTGGCTGAAAGCAACTGAGAGCTTCCTGTTACCAAGGCAATGCAAACCTTCTGTGTCTGAAAAATTACATAGCATGATGCTTTGATCACCGAAAAACTCTAATGCACCTGATGTCCAACAACAGTGAGGACTGCTTAAATCAAGATTTTTTTTTAAAATGTCTTAAATTCCTGGCTATATCAGTACCTATGTACTTCAAATCTGCATGTATTAAAAGAAGAGGTTGTTAAAGCACCAGCCTGCAATACAAGGGAACTAAGATTGTATTTCTCATGTTATCTTGGGGAGTTCACTGACGACCACATTTACAACAGTATCTGGCATTTAAAGATGCAGGCAGATGTCTAGTGAGATTTGCAAAAGCTCCCAAGTTGAGTGCTTAACTTCCACAGGTTTTTTAATTCAGCACATGCTGGAGTCAATGGACAGCATCCCTCTAACCTCCGTGGATTTTAAGTCTGTGTTTTTCTTGCCTGTCCAGAAAGAAACGGAGGTCTTCATTTGGGCTAGTTTATCCCACTGCAGCATAACAAACGAACAAACATGATTCACATTAAATGTATTACTTCAGTGATCCCAAACAATTAAAGGTAATTGCAAGCAGACAGCAAGAGGGAATAGCACGTTATATTACACCCTGTAATTCAGAGGAAGCGAGTGGGCCCCTGATATACTGTGGTTGAAATTACTCATACTTGGACAGGAGCAGGCATTAAGAAACCTTTGGTACACATCTCAGCATTAAGTGTACACGTACACTACAAGTTCCTTATTTAAGCGTGTACAGTCCTGGCAGTTCCTTTTGCCATCTTTTCATTAATTAGATCCCTTTGTATTCTGGGTGTTGACTTCTGAATTACACTTAGTTTGATCAGTGTCAAACAGGGGAATTCAAAGTGGAAGGAGTTTGCTGCCAGTGAAAAGAGTGCCTATGAAAAATATCTTTTACCTTTAAGTCCTATCCGCAGTGCTTTGGCAACAGACATGGCTCCCAGGACCTAAACCAGTCATTACTTCTACTCTACTGAGCAAATTTAAATCTCTATAAAAATTGTATTTAACTTTGGAAACCATGAGTTCTGAATCAAATCATTTTTGTTTCAAATAGGCTGGTAGTTTGCACATACAGAGTACCTGCTGAATCAAATTCTTCTCCCTTCATAGATTTAGAAATCAGAATCTACTTTTATTTAAAACTTGGCTTATGTTCCTCCACATTTTTTACATTTTTGTCTTTGTCTTTTTGTTTCTTCCTTCACTAGATATAAAAGAAAGAAATGTGCATTCTTCTCAGTTTCTCAGATTTGTTGCAGTGCCAGGTCTTCAGTTAGGCATTTATACTGTATGTAGTTAACAAAAAATGCAATTCTGTCATCTCGCCACTAAAAAGAAGCAGAAGCAAGAAACATTCACTATAAAATCCTTATTTCTTTCCAACTACCTTCTAAAGTGTATTTTCTCAGTGATCTGATATCTTCTTGAGTCAAAATCCTGTCTTTTCAATCATCCTCCATAGTCCACAAGAGATTAGCCAGAAGTGTTCCTTCTAGCACGAGCTCCCCTAGACTGTTTCCCATGAAGAGGAACATAATTTGCTCCCCTTCTTCCTATAGTGTAATCTAGCTGGCTGGAAGAGAAGGAAGCCCAAAGAAATTATGTAGCTCCAGTTGCACCTGGTTTCCCTTGGCAATTAAACCAGGTGATGGGAAGAAGGTGGAAGAACAGTCAAGCACAGAAGAAGGTCCACTGCCTATGCCATGATTTAGACAAAGCTGTTATGTCCCTCAAGGAAGGTTCTGAAGCTCAGTGTCATTTCTGAACACGAGTCTCCTACACAGTAGCACAACTTGCTCCCTGTGCCCCATGCTGTAATTTGATGTGCCGGTTCATATATTTCCAGGGGTTTTATTTCCCACTAAGAAATTAAGGAAAAAGAGCATTGGAAGAACTCTTGTAATGAAACTGGTAATGTTTTTCCCTTGAGTGAAGTTTTGCCAGTGTATATCTAATTTTACAACCAGATCATAGGCAAACTAAGCCATTTTTTAATGAAAATATCCTTGTTTAATTTTTCAGACTTTTTCATAGAAGTTTCCAAATATTTTGCCTGGGATTTAAACTACCTTCCTCTTACCAAGCAATCATATCTTCTTGGTCCTTTCCTTAGAAAACTAGAAACATTTTGGAGGTTACCTAAGGATAAACTCCTGTAGATGACTCAGCCACCTTCTGCCTCTCCTCATCTGACATCTAGCGGCCTGATTCCTTGTGTTTTTTCCAAATTTATCTATGCAAGATGAAATTTTCTTTAAAAAAAGCCACCAAACAAAAAGCTCACCATTACTAACAGCATTTCATCTGAAAAATCTTGGAAAATTAGGAATAAGGGGCTACCCATGTGATTTTCAGTACTGCTGATAAATTTTGTTTGCAACTGAATTTACTTTACATGGTGCTATGCAAATGATCTGGGAAACTGAAATCCTGTCTATACCATGCTTTCTAACATGAATAAAATCTTTTTGTTTTCAGGTATCTTGGTACCACTGTGAAATTCTTCTTGTGTTTCCAGGATCAGACAATGTCTCTGTGAGTCACACAGCAGTAAAAGCCATCCAGTGTAGCTGATACTGCCTTTGTCCCCTTCACGCACATAAACTCCCCTGAGTAGCAACTTTCCAAATCAACTCTGCATTACTGATCAGCTATGATGGGCCACAATTCCCTAGAAACTTTGCTTTAGGAGAGCTGTATAAACAGAAACTCATTTCACCCCATACCGGATTCTGAGAAACTAACTGTTAGCACCTTTTCCTGGTAATGTCTGTAGGTCTGGAACAGAAAGCTTTTTTTTTTTTTTTTTTTTTTTTCTTTTTTTATTTTTTTTTGCCCTCTCACTCCGTAGCAACTTTCCAAATCAACTCTGCATTACTGATCAGCTATGATGGGCCACAATTCCCTAGAAACTTTGCTTTAGGAGAGCTGTATAAACAGAAACTCATTTCACCCCATACCGGATTCTGAGAAACTAACTGTTAGCACCTTTTCCTGGTAATGTCTGTAGGTCTGGAACAGAAAGCTTTTTTTTTTTTTTTTTTTTTTTTTGTTCTTCTATGTTCATCTGTCTTAGCCCTCTCAGTCCCCCTGGAGAAACTTCTTTGAAGATCTACAAGTGAATCCTTTGAACCACTATACAGACAATTATTCATGGTGGATTCACAGATTACAAGAAACAGCTATTTATACAGACCATATTTTTCTCTCTCCCTTTCTGATTTGAAAGAAGAAGGATATTTTTAAGGTCTATATTGCACCAACATAGGTGGACAAGGCAGTTCACAGGGCGAGAGGCATTAAATTAGGAGCTGTCAGAAACACTAGACTTAGAGGCTAAAGTGGAATTTAGGCTGACTGAATATGGCAAATAATCTTCAGCAATTTAAAGCAATTCTTGGGAGCTAAATAAGCCCTAAATCACCAGCAATGTGTTCTCAGTGATAAAAGAGTAAGATTAAATGCTTCCAGCATACCAGTAAAATTCACCTGATGTTTTAAATATAAACTAGAATTGAAGATTAAATCTACAAGACTTGAAAGCCAGATTACCTTACAGACTTATTACTCCATGCACAACCAAATGTCTGACAATGATTTTGGTACATTGTGACTTTGAATGTCTCACCTGTGCTTAGCCCATTAATCCAGCTTCATCTGAGCTATTTTTAGCACTGCAGCCCCAAAACAGCTTTTAGGAACTGCCTCAAAACAATATTCAACCTCCAGATAAACTTTCCAAAGCAAATGTTGTTTTGAGGCATTGGACTGAGTATCGTTTAGTTCTCCTGTACTCAGACAAGATTCTTTAAGGCTGGAAAGATTCTTACACTACTGTAAAAGGGCATGAGTTAGCTTGACGTTGAGACACTGAGCACTGGAGCTTCTAGCTGGAACAGTTTCAAGATGTGACATAAAGTGACTGCAGAAAGAATAGCTCCTTCAGTGAGTTCCCAAACACCTTGAAAACATATTTCATGCCCTATGGTGCCTGTGCAACTATAATAGGGGGACCAACAACAAAGATGTCTGTACCGTGAAGATGATTGATAGTACTGTCAAAAAAAAGCTTTACTGAAAAATGTACATTAGGTAGTGAACACATGATGCAATAATATAAACACCTTCTGGGATCACCGATTTTAGATTCCTCATTGATAATGAAATTATGCATGCATAGGCTAGTCAAACCATAACAGGACACTGTCATGTGATGTTAGCAGGAGTGACAAATGAGAGGCACAGTCCTAAAAGGGCCAACAAGCCATTCATGTTACTTGAGTGTTTAAGGTGGGCTTTTGAAGGGAGGAGCAAGTGGAATCAATGAGAAATGAAGAACAAATGCATGTCCTCTGCCATCTGGGTTGGTTACAGGAGGGAAATGATTGTCTGATTATTCAGACAATTCAAAGATTTATTTTCTGGATGGTGAACACAAAAATAAGCCCTAATGAAAAGCCTTGAAAAATGCATGCCTGCATCTGGATTTTGCTTTGGCCGGTTATTTAACCTCTCACTAGCTTACCGTGTGTATTTTCCCTTTCCATGGTAGTGCCATGAGGCCAAAGTTTTGCTCAGTACCTGTAGCAGGCCCAGGCATGGGGGATTGCAGGAAAAAGAAAGATAAGCACAGCATCACTGACTAACAGCTGACCTGGCTGCCCGGCAGGATGAGCTGCTGGAGATACTGAGGCTGCTGCCCAGCTTTACAGTGCCACTGGAAAAAATTGATCCAGCACTGAAAGTAATTTAAAACTGGGTATTTAAGGCAAGAACCAGGAAGAACGCAGCCACCTTTACACTTCAATAAACATTGTCAGGCTTGTTTCAAATTACTTTACACACACTTGGAGTGTATCACGTATAGAGCAGCACTGCTTTTGTTTTCCTTGTGTTATCATTGCCTAGTTTTAACAGTGTTCACTGTATCTGCTTACACTGAGAGAAAACCCAGGTTAGCTCATGCACACCTCTTATGACTTATGGTTTATGGTACCCCTTCAATGTTAATACCGATGGTAATATTAAAAGGGTCAAAAATAACAGCTTTATAGTAAAATCGACTTTGTCATTAATCCTCTTGTTATTTTGTGCTCAGAAATATTTATGAAATACAACTTGAGGCTGCAGCACTGTTGCAATTAATGGCAATCTGCCCATGGGCTTCATGAAGGTCAATATATCTTCTTCACCTTATGATGAATGGTTAACCTAGTGGTAATGGGACAAGAGACAAAGGAGTCTCATCTATTTAACTAGCTCCTTACGCTTTACTTGCCTTTTCATATCTCCTCTATAAGTATACCACCATTTAAAAAGCAGGTGTGACAGTGTCTTACTTTGTCCAACTGTAAGCTACTCGTGTGCTTCTACACAGTGACCAAACAAAATTGTCATTCAGGTTTTTTGTGGGACTGAATTTTAGTTTTGTTCTGAAAAGGTCTTTTTTTTCCTGGAAGTAGATAAACTGAATAGCTGCCCTTTTACAGGAATTCCATCATGGGAAGATATAATACTGCAGCACTAAGTGCTTTGGTGTTGGGTTTTTTTTTTAATTTAATTGTCTTTTGTGCCCTTAGAACTCCATTACAGAGACCAGAAAAGCTATTAGCAGCACAGTATGTAAAGTGGGAATTGTCTCTTGCTCTGTGGCCACGATTAAGCAAAGTACTTAAGCCACTTACCTAACTTCATGCAAATTGTCTTAAAGTGCATTGGCCAATGCTGATGTTACCACTAAATGTGTGCTTCAGTGCATTGCTGAAGACGAATCTAATTACTCATCTGTTTAAAACTGAGTGCACTATGAGCTCTTTCAGTGTAGCAGGTCCTCCTCTGAACTGTCACAGATGCTGCAGGTATTCTTTTCTTTCTGTTACTATTTTCTAAGCAGCTAAAATCATACTCTGTAAGAAGGCCAATATTTTAACATACCAGGCAGCCTGGGTCTTTTGGCATTTTGAGTGTGGCTCTCCAGTGTATCTGGATGCCAGCTGTGCTTTGCTAGGAGATCATCACTTGGTTTGGGTTTCATCTTTCTAACTTCAGCCATCTACAAGGCTTACGTCTTCATTTTTATTGGTGTCCCTTATAGTTAGCAGACAGAAACAGGGAACTCTAAACAATGACTTAAGTGCTTCGTTTTAGACATATACTTAACTAATAAGTGGAAGTATCTATTTCTCTCCAGTTATCATAAAGTCAGTCTTGGGGATCAGCTTATACAGTAGATACTAAGATTACCATCACGACCACTCTGGCCAAGGAAGCTATCATATCAGGAGGAACATAAACAGAAATGTAGACACCCACAAATGTCAGAGTTCAGAAAACATCTAATCTTTTTAGAAGTCTTAAGCACTTTGAAATGTCCAGAACTCCCACTACGTTATCATGGATATTGCCCATGTCCACATCCTTACATTTTGCTCCAGGCGAACAAGTTCCTGCAACCACAAATCCAGAAGACTCCAATATATTTCATATAGGGTCCTTTGCATGGATAGAATCTGAGTGAGCAAGCAAGTTAGAAAAATGTTAAACAGGTTAAATCTAGATTCAGCAGAGATAAGTGATTTGTGCATGCAGTCACTGGATCCATAACTACTAGGTACACAGCCCTAGGCTGCTGCCCTTTTGAAACAAAGGTTTTTAATGAGTACATCCAGTTAACTTCTGCACCAGACATATAAGTATCTAAAATGGGAAATAAATCACAACTACTAAAGTATTCCCTTCCTCATAAATCAGTGTATTCCTAGTAAGCAGTTTACATATTACGGGTTCTTCACACCCACCCACAGGCATTTTATTTCTATTTAAGCTGAAATAAGAATCTGAGATCCCAAAATGTTTTCTCCTACTGCTAGATAAATAATGGGGCAGAGCCAAGAAGTCTGTTTTCGGAAATCATTATTAGAGAACAAATATCTCCATTCTGTTCACATAGTACTCATAATACCACACTAGAAAGGTCCAGGTCCACAGGTAGCAGTGCAAAGTATCTCATCACTGTCAGTACTCATCATAGCCAAACTGGGAAGAAAACCAAGATGTTTTGGATTGAACAGATCATCAGTGTTCCTCTATTACAGGGGTGCTGGCCAAAGGAATTGGGCATCTAGAGCATCTAGATAGTATTTTAGCCTTAATACTTCTTATGTAAATGTAACCTCTTGTTTTAATATCAGAAGGTGTGGCTTTATGTTTGACTGTTGTTTGAATGGACACAGATTATGAAATGGCTGAAATTGCTTTGTATTGGAGACTCGTCCGGTTTATTATTGAAAGACTCCTTGGAATTTTTAATTCCCAAAGAATAAATCAACTGTATTTTCAGCTTTCCTTCAAAAACTTATCATTCCAAGAACTCACGGGAGCTGCCCATGAGATAAAATTATACTTTCACAGTTACAGTTTGGTATCTGTGACTTGGGCAATCCCTTGATATGTGCTATACTGATTTTGTATTATTTGTATTCCTTGATTTAATCAGGTCAAACTACCCTGCAGAAGCCCAGGTATAGGACACAATTATTTCAATAAAATTAGCCATCACAAAAGATACAAAGTTAATTGAGTCACATGAGATCAGTTGTTCATAAATTCATATCAATTGACCTTAATTATACTACTTTCACTTAAATTTGTTATGAGACAGTTCCATTACTTTTCACTGACACTGTATCAAATTGCCTATAATGAGCCACTTATCCCCTTTACTGCTCTTAGATTTTGGCATCAGCTTCAAAACGTCTAGAACATTGCCTGTATTGCAATGTAGTTAAATCGGTGTTCTCTGTCATGGTTTAACCCTGGGAGACAGCTAAGTACCACTCAGCTCTTGTCCCTACTCACTGGCAGGGCAGTGTGAGGAGCAGAAAAGGTCCTGACGCTGTGTAAGCACTGCTTAGCAGTACCTAAAACATTGTTAAGCAGAGGTGTGTTTGTACTTCAGAGTAGCAAGTTTATGTTCCTTTAATAACTGCTACTTTGAGCTAGAATTTGGTTTTATTTTAATCATTCCATGTGTAATTCAGCTGTTGAGAGACAGATTTGGTGACAACATAGGGACTAAATCTTACTTATGGTTAGCTACATAGTACACACAGAAAAGCTGAAATTTCAGTTATGGTTATTATAAAATAGGACACAAAATTAGAACCTGTGTGTGCTTAAGCCTCTGCTTTATGAACACCTCTCAAGTGAACACATTTGGTTCAAAAGTAAGACTAATAATTTTATCAGGCTAATCAGTATGCAAAATATGATTCCATTAAATAAAACAGGAAGAGTGAGGGGAACATTTTTGCTTTGATTTTGTTATCATTTAGGAACCAATTACATTGCAATTAAACTAATGTAGATGATCTATACTGTTATTAACACATTTCTGTGTTAAAAAAAGTCAAATTGACATGGAAACAGAAAGAAGAATTTCCTATGTTATCTGGCTTCAGTGCATTGTTCTTTATATAGTTACTAATATTTATTTTTTTTGATCTCTAAACAGCCATGTGTTTTTTACTCACATTGGCCATTCACATTTTCAAAACCATCTATATATTATAGAAGAAGATCATGTTGTCAATTCATCTGACTGATTAATACAGCCAGCCCATGAGTCTGTTAATAATATAATTTATTTCAGTTGAAACCATTACATAGTGATTTCTGTTTCAATAGCAGTCATTCTCTTTCATTTTTAAAAGCTTGACATCTCAGTTTTCCTAATGATCTGTCAAGAATACAATGGAAATTGTTTGGTTTTGAGGTATAAATTGGGCCCTTAAGTAGACCTTCTTGGTGTTTGCAATAAATCTGTACCTTTCAGGAGCACTGCTGATTGGTCCCCTGACTTATTAACTCATTTTAGGGTCTCTCCTAATGTTACGGAAAATGTTAGAAAACAAATCAAGGGATAATATATGGCACAGGCCTGTTGATAGCAAATGTAAGACTGTAAAACAAACTCTCTCATTCAAATTCTTAGTTTACTATAAATACAACAAATTTGAGCTTAGGTAATAACAAAGGGATATGGAAAAGATTTGTTCAGTCTTTACTATTAAGGAAGTGGGGGAGGTTATTTTGCAGAATGAAATTGAAGAGGTAAGGAGAAGAGAGCATGAATAGTTGATAATATTAAAAGGAGCTAGGAAAAGAGTTTATTTAATCAGAGGTATTTGTATTCTGCAATACTCTGTCCATTAGGTTTTCCTCTGAAAAAAAAAAGAACTGTTTTTTTGATGTATCTCTCATCATTACTTTCAATTGAGGAAATTAGGATCACTTGGCTAAAATATTTGTTTCATCCAATATTTAAAGAATGAAAAGGAAACAATGGAATGGTAAAAATAACAGGTCTTAGTGTAGTCAGGTCAGATAATATTGTCTAATATTATACATTATAAATATATACATTTTAAGCATAAACTGCTAATTTTCTGACAAGCAAAAATATATAGGGTTAAACCCCTTCTTTTATATATGGTCCTTCTGGGTAATTTGCAAGGAGAAACAAATAGTATTCAGCTGCTGCCTCCCTCATTTGTTATATGCTCTTCCCTACGTTATTAAATGGATCCTGAGCCTAAGATTGTTGTAAAACAATTACTGTGTCAGTGGTTTTAGGAAGAAAAAAAAGATGAAATAGCATTTAAAATTTTATCGCTGTACTTGAAAAAAATCTCATAAAATATGCAGCAGCATCTCTTTCACTTTCAATATTTAGATGGCTTCTGAAAGACCTTATTAAATCTTTAAAAGACTTGTGAGATAGTGACTTTGGCTGGAACAGCTTACAGGAATGTTCGTGATGATCCACATTCCAGCACCGATCTTCCTCACAATCTCTACCAGGACACTTAGCCTCTTTGAACTATTTTCTCCCCATCCCTGCTGCAGAGATAAAATACAATAAAATCCAGAGAAGAAAGGTTCTCAGACAGAGTTTTCATGAGATTGTTCCTTGTTAAGGTGGAGATCTGCTTCATTCTTGGGGAAATCTGAGTACTCTGAGGACAAAAGCCATCCACTCCAATGCAGGGAAGTAGCTGGGAGCTCCACAGGAGCTCACAGGCTCTTACACAGCAGGAATTTTGGCTCAAACCCACAGCACAGACTTCCATAAAAATGAGCTAACGATGTCAGAAAGAGACAGAGGAAAGCTGTGGTGCTCCTGTTTCATTCACGCTTAGAGATGAAGATGTCCAAGCTAGCTCTGGGCACGATCGCATTACCTTCATTAGTACAACAATGGACTTAGGTCTGTATATATATAATAACTGGAACCTTTCTAAAGATAACTCATAAGCATCTTCATATTCTCCAGTTTTTGCCCTGTGATAGCTCCACCCTTGTGTCTGTCCCACAGCTTCCATTTTGAGGTGTTGTGTACTGCCACAGAGCTCTCCACAATCCACCATACCATCTAGCCAAAACATTTGGAGCAATTTAGATTATTTTGGATCTGGTGCTTGTTTACTGGTTTGTCTTAAATAGCTTATGTATCAAAATTTTACTGGAATTTAAAAAAGAAATAATTTAAAATGACCATAAAATAATATGACATTTAACTTATCATTTATCAGGTATTAGATTTTCTCCCTTAGGGATTTCTGCTCCAGTGAGACATTTTAAGTAATCCCTTAAAGGATTATATTGTGTTAGTGCATTTCAACAGGAAAGGTGACCCCATTAAAACCCACAGGTGTCTGTGTGTAAAATTTCCAAAGTATCATACTTCTATACATGGTATTTGTGTGCATAATATAAAAGAGTAGGTGTTCTGAGCCAGCAGGAGTTAAAGTTACAACAGAATTATCATCACAAAAAAAGTTTTTCAACCTGTTCATAGATGCTAGGAGACATTTCCTTTTCAATTCATTTTCTCCTGGGAAATACCCTTTCCAAGCAAACATGAAACAAATATTTTCCAAAGTCTTACTATTGGTTTTGTTATGGTTGTTATTACAATAATAGTTGTTGTTGTAATGATAATATTCTTAATATTGATATTAGTAGTAACAACAGCAATAATAAGGACTTACCCTCCCAAATGTTTTTTGCTGCTCCATCATGTGAAAAAAGCAACCCTTTGTATTTTGGCCAACACTTTTGCTACTGTGAGAATTCATTCAGCACTGAGAATACCCAGATTATACAAAAAGTGAGCAGATTTCATTAACCCTCTGTAAGATTTACCATACAACAAATCTACAAAAATTCTAGAAGACTAGACATTTAAATTAAAGCAGTTTGAAACCTTGAGATGCAGACGTCTTTCTTCAGTCACGTAGACTTTTTTGCACTGTATAGTGCCTGTGTGTGCTAAGAAGCCCTGAAAAAGCTGTCTTTTTCTTTCTGTGGGAACACCTGAGGAGACCTAGAGTCCCCCAGGGCTCCTTTTGGGAACAGAGTTGCACAGCATTGCACCAGGGACTGGGAAGAATTTCTTAAGGAACATGATTCTGGAGAGAACAAGATCTCAGGTTAGAACAAGCCATGCCGCAGAGACACTGGCTGTGACTGTATGAAAAGCAGCTAGAAAAGGACTCCTTTGAGAATGGTCTCAACATCGGCCTCAGTCTGTTTTGGTGGTGGTATCAGTTAAAGTCCCAGCAGATAGAGGAGCAGACCAGACTGCTAAGAAATAGGGCAGGCAAGGCAGTTGAGGAAGACATTTGTGGCCATGCTTGTATAAGTATTTGAGCATATTGATAACACAGACACAGCCCTCATGTTTTACAGGAACGGATGTTTCCCAGACCACTCTTTCTTCACTCAAGCTGAGTCCATTGTCTATGTCTGTCTCAGGTTACAAAAGCATGGTGTGGTTGATCTCCATACCATTACACCTGGTCCTAGTCAATCAGCTCTTTGATGGCTCCTTGGAGCTTCAGGAAGACTCAGCAAGCTGTGATTATCCAGACTGCACCTGAAATACTGATATCAAGTCAATCCATTAAGGGAGGACATTTTGCAGTTAGCTCATTACGCTACCACTACCTACCAGAAACACAATATCCAGACAGGTCACCTAGTAATCGTAATTATTGTGGTAACATATGTGACTTGTCACAGCAGGGAATGTGTAACATCCCTCACTGTTTGGATTAGCCTGATGACACTGATGTTCCTGTCAGCTGGAGGAAAGATGTTATTTGTTGGCTGTGCTTAAACTGCCTAGCATTGCAGAAGATGCAGGCATCATCCAGTTGGCCACTGTGATCAGTGATGGTGTCCATGAACTTGCATTTGTGATCAGCAAAAACTCACACAATCAGAGACTGCTATTTCTTTCACACATATTTTCTTACACAGCCAAGGACTCGTTCAGGTGGGTACCAGGTGGGGATATGAATCCTACTTACCGTGCTGCACAGGTGGCTGTGTTGAGATCACCTGCAAGTAGTTAGCAGGAGCTGCAGTACATAAAAAGGAGAGGGGGAAACAACTGGGGACAACAGTAGTTCAATCTACTCTTAAAAACCCACAAGTTCGTCAGAGTCCTGAAGCACCCCCAAGGGGTAATCCAAACTATGTTTGCTGCATTCAAACCTCTCCAGAGTTTTGTTGGTGAAAGAAATGCAAAGCATTGGGCAATGTTCTGAAAAATGCTCCTGAACTGCAAATGAAGTTCCTGAGTTGGTGTTGCCAGAGCGAGCCATCTTAAGTCTAGTGTCCTGTCCTGTGGGAAGAACTGAGCACAGCTTGTGGTTTGGTGGGGAGGCTGCTGTCACCCGTCTTTATTAAGATTTAATTTAATCTCCCTGTTTCCTGAGTGCCCCGGCTAGTTAAGCTTCCTCCTTTGTAAGTTTAATTTCCTGCTTCAGAACAGCCTGCAGGACAAGAAGTCCATTTAGGTTCATCCTTCCAAATGCACACGAGCTTTCCAGTGCCGACACAATCTCCACCAGTATCACAAACACATCCTGTGTGCTTGTATAATGCTCAGCTCAGACAGTACTAGTTTAATGTGTACTGCTAAAAACCTACTCTTTTCATCAAGGTTCGATAATAAATTTTAAAACTGTTCTATAAAAACCACACATGAAGAATTTCAAAGTCCCTTCCATTTTGCAGGGTTCCAGAACAGCTTCTTGTTTCTGAAAATTTACATTTTAAACCAATCTCTACTTTTTTATCAAAACTATTAGTTCAAAAAAGAAAAAAAAAGCCAACCCCAGTTTTCAGTACAGAATTGACAGGAAGATTAAAATGTTGATGGTATATTTTAAAATTACTTCAGTGTTTTGTTATAAATATCTCAAGTATTTTGATGGCATTGAGTTTTGTTTATCCCAAAGTTTCATTTATCATTAAAAAGGGGAGTTATTTCACTCTATTTTTTGTAGAAGTTACTCCAATATTCAAACTTTCTGTACAAGGCACTGTCTGTTTATACAGATTTCAAAAGAGAAAAAGATCCTCTACTGAAGTCCTGCTTCCAGCTGAGTGGGAGAGAGGCTCCCTCCTGTGGAATGTGAGGTCTCCATAACTTTTCAGTTACACGTTAAAATTCCCCTATGGAAGTAAGCCATGCTTTATTTAGTTATAAATTAGTCAATTTTTTGAGGCAATCAAGAAAGTAAGATAGACAAAAAGCTATTATCAAAATCCTAGAGATGAAAAATCTGGGCATTAAACTCTCAGTGAAATCTCAACAGAATCCCTTGCTGAATTTATTTCCATGGAGCTAAAATTTCTCCCTTTAGTTGAAAAGATTGGTCTAGAAACCTTACTAAAGGATGTGCTTTCAAATTTTCTAAGAGAAGGTCAATCAGATTTGAAGAAACTCTTGGGAAAAGCAGAGTGATGCAGGAATTTCCAGTTCAGAATATTTCCCATTTAGGAAAGACACCAGTCAACAATAATGAAGCCAAATAGTACAAGAATAAATCAGAAAGCTCCCCCGATGGCATTGTCTCATTGTTCTTCTTTCCTGTTAAAAAAAAACCAAAAAGCAAACAAATAGACTGTGTGTTTCAAGATCTGCAAAAAATATTTCTTGTCATTAAACAAAAAAGGATGATGCTCACTGTAGTTAATATTTTCCCATTTCTTCTCAGGGAAAGGAACACAATCCTCTTACTTAAATATCAGATAATTAATAGTCCTTAGGTATATATCTAAAACATAATATTAAATACTGTTTACCTTATTATCAAAATTCTACAGATCAAAATGCATATTCAACATAGTCTCAGGATTAATTTTCTCCTTTTATCCTCACATACTTTAAAAATTCTGGAAGCATTCTTAGGGCAGTAGGACGTTCATTGAAGAAAATAATATAGTGTTGATTTAAAGCCATTAAAGAAATTTTAAAACTATTCTGCATTTTTAATTACATTTTCCTTTTGGGTTCTTTTTAATGAATGATATGTATGCAACACCATTGCTACATTTCCAATGCTCCATTTCTTGCTGCACATCACATTTTTAAAGAGCCTAGTTTGTTCGGGTTGTATAAGATAATCAGAAAATTCAATCAAGGAGAAATACTTGTCTGAGTTTTTGATTAGTCACATTAGATTTTTTATGTTGCATTGCAACATTACCTAGATATTAAAATATATTAAAAAACATGAATAAACAATATGGTACATCCATTATATTGTTTCAATTTTTAACAACCTATTTCAGCTTACATGAGCAAATTGCTGTGCATTTTATCCGAGATAAATAGAAGCTACCACAATGAGGATAAGAAAAACACTCCTTTAATTTTAGCATGCATTAGGTTTGCAGGAGTCTAATTTATAAATAATTAGACACAATGGGTATTTCAGTTACAGAACTCTCATAAAGAATTGGTTTAGCAATTTGAAATAAATATACTATGCTGGATCTTGCTTTTGAAAGTTGATTATTTGCTTTCATTGTCAGGCCAATTGATGTTTCTGAATAGGTTGTCCTATTCAGATGTTATTGGTTTATAGAGCCAACACTCCCCTGGATAATAAAGATAAAGTTCAGTTTCTGTTCTCAGTGGCTATGTTCCATTAATTTCATCACTGGTGCACAGTAGACACTGGCCAATTTGTTCTTTAAATTATTGTATTACTTCTTAATAAAGCAATCATAGTGTACATTTTGTCTCTTAACTAGAACGAATGAGAAACGTATGGGGAGAGAATGGTAGCCCCAGCTCTGTCCTTCCCTGCGGCTTTGCTCTGCCTCTAGTCCTGGATCAGCTGATCCAACACTCACATTGTTCTTTTCCTTTACACCAGAACAATTTTTAAAAACAATGCTCCATCTACTTAAACATCAACTTCGATGTCAGTTGCAGCTTGAAGTTGATGGGTGTATTAGCAGATTTTTTTTACAATTCTTTAGAGATTTTAATTTCTATATATCACCTCTGATTGTAAGATGAAAATTTTTATTTTATATAGGTAAAATGCTGAACCTGCTTCATTTGGGCAAGCCAGAGTATATTTTTTTAAAGTTAACATTTTTAATTAAATATAGAACATGTATTTATAAATAGACATAAACAGCTGTATTAGTATGAGAGAATAACTTCCTTACATGAAAGATACTGAAACTGTGCCTGCTGATTTCAATAGGCTTGTACATTGTTCAAAAGATACGTCCTATTTCTCAACTGAAGAAATATTTCTATATGTGCCCAGTGTAAGGCAGTGGTACATAAATATGTTTATAAAATGATTCTTCTAATACTGTTCAGAGAAAGGACAGTGACACACGCTAAATGTGTTTTTACAACATGGCCAGCTCCTCAGCTCAAGTTCCATCTTCCCATGGTAAAGTGGCAAATTACCTCAATCTTGATCAAAATGGCTCTCAAAAGTCTCAGTAATTACACACAATGTAAGTAATTTCATTTTAGAAACTATACAAGAAGGAAGATGAGCATCCACATATTAAAATCCAATACTGCAAAATCAGATGCAGCTGTAAAATTAGAGCTCAAGTAAATAATCTGCTCAGTGTAGCAGGTCTGACTGAAAGCATAATTACTCCTCTTGTAATTAATTTTAATTAGGAGAGATGAAAATAGGTAGACCAGTATAGTAAACAAATCTTGACAAACATAATCAAGAATGGCACTGCATCAAAATCACCTGGTAACACTTTCTTTTCTGCTATTACGTACTTACATTCATCTATTGTCTCTTAAAATACATATATTTAATTGAGTTTTAATTGAGTTAATTGAGCAAGAATAAGAGTGCTTGTGACACAGACATAACTTTTTTTTCCATTAAAATTACTGTGTGTATTTGCCCATGCCTTGAACAGGTGGGTCAGAAATTAAATTGCAGGCGAATGATATCTTAAAATTAGACAATATTATTTCAATTACATTTTGGAATTTGATTTGGGCAAGCAGATACCTGGACTGTCAGAATCACAGACTCAAAAAGTAGTTGAGCTTGGAAGGGAGATCATCTAGTCCAACGCACTGCTCAGAGCAAGGTGAGCTAGAGCAGGTTTCTCACTGCTGTGTTGAGCCAGGTGTTGCAGAGCTCCAAGAACAGGAGCCCCACCACATTTCTGGGCAACCCCTTCCAGTGGACAATCGTCCTCACAGCGTTCTTTCACTGGGTACCACTGGGATACCACCGAGTGATAGAAGTGGCAGCGTCACAGTCTGTACCAGGGACTCTTGGCACAGGCTCAGTGAAAACCAACAGGATCTGTGATGCCACCTCTTCCCCACTCATCCAGAGTGGGTGTGGAGGTTTTCACTGCATTTGGGGCTGGAGAAGGGTGGTTGCTCTTTGACATTGTGTCTTGGCTTCCAGACCCTCAGCTGTGCTCAAGGCAGGGTGGGTGCCACGCAGACATTTTCTACTCCTTGCTGCCCAGTTGAGAAAGGACACCAAAGGGAAGTCCCTCCCAGCTGTTTGTGGCAACTGCCATTGTGCAAAGCTATTCAGGCCCCCGTGCTTCTTTTCTGGTGCCAAAGGTTATGACTTGGGGGCAATCTCAGCCTGTTACTTTAGTATAAAGGATGTTTTGGTGAAACGTGCATCACCTACATGCCTTTGCTAAGTTGCTGTCTCACCAGAGCTCTGGTGTGACTGTAAAGTCTCCTCAGCTCTGGCCACACATGGAAGCATTGTGGGCACATAAACACACCCAGGCAAGCCATATTCCTCTGTGAAGCACCTTCCAATACTATAATGCACTCAGCTGGGGGATTTCCCTTCTGTCAAGGACTAAAGCAAGTATTTCTGTTGCCCCATGAACATCTCAAACTAGCTTCCAACTGTGCAGGTGAGGATGCTCCACTCTCAATACTCCCAGCTGGAGGAGTGTAGGGTGAGGGTGACCACCCAGGGATCCTTTTTGCCTTGCTTTATATTAGTCTGCATCTTGTTGATGGAGCAGACATTTAATTGTGCTCGCTCTTGGAAAATAAAATCCATAGTGAAATGAAGAACAGAAGTAGTTCAGGAATGTGCTGAGAGACCTTATTCATACTAACTTGACACAAACCAGCAGAAGGCTTGATAAAATGAAAGGGAAGATGTCTGTCTGAACTATACTTTTTGTACTACTACACTTTTGCTTCCAAATGAGCACTAGGCCATTTGCAAGTTGTACTTTTGAACTACAGGGTGATTTATTGAGCTCTGTTCTTCTTACTTGCGTGAGGATAGGTGCATTTGAGAAAATGTATCACTCCTGGTATTAGCTAATACTTTGAGGCAACATGAAGCTGGACTTATTTTATCACTGAAATTTTATATTTCGAATATTTCTAATTAATCATGACAGCAACACAACTAGGAGCTTTTAAGATCAGACCCCTGCTTTATCGCAGAAATGGTGTGGCTGATGCAACTGAAGTGTAAGATAGTCCAACATTAAAATTTTATCATCTGCCTTAAACGAGGTTTAGAGGATTTTGGTTCCAAATAAAAGAGTCTTAATAAAACTGTGATGGTCCATTGCATGCTTTTTCTCTGCTGAGGCTGAGAATAAAGGTTACTTACAGTGATTTGTGAAAATTACCCTGGTCAATTAAAAATTGGCCTCATGGCCTCATCTTATCTCACACAAACAGCCCAACACAACAGAGCAATAAATTCCAGTCCCTGAGAGGCCAGCACTGGGGCCTGAGCTGACATTATAAATGCCTTAAATTGTTAGTCCTGGACAGTTTCGTTTTCCCCCTTCTCTTGCCTTGTGAAAGTCACCACAGCTTAGAGGACACATGAATGAACAGATCTCCAACTCCTGGGGCAGCATCTATAACAACAAAGGTGAAAGGCCTTTCTTCAGCCTTGACCATCTCCTTGTCTAGCCCCAGATATAAGATACTACTTCCTTAGTATCCTTTTCTGGAAGCCTTTGGTAGAAGAGCTGTGACCAACTTGTGAACCTCAATGACGTCTGTATCTCCCATCCTAACTGTGTTTTATCTGTTTTCACCATTCCCCTTGGATAGCTCCTGGAAATATTTAACTGATGTCAAAACTTTAATGGAAAAGGAGAAGACTAAAATGGGTTGTACAGAGGGATCATGACCAGAATTTACCTGAAAAACATTTTCCTCTGCTTAGGAGTGTATTATTTTTTCTTCTACTTGGCACATGTTTGATTATATTTTGACATAAGCATTTGCAAGTTTAGTGGCATCAGTTATCCACCTCGCAATCTTAACAGCATCCTCTCCTCCCCAAAGGCTCCTCTAGGATCTTGCTTTGAGATGCTTGTAATTTTAACCTTTTTTTTTTTTTTAACTACCATTAAAACCACAGTTTTGTTGACAACATTAGCAGTACATGTGTGAACCAGAGTCTGTAACAGCCAATTGAGATTTTTCATTGGCATGATTTTGGATTGCATGCTTCACTTCTTTTTACTTGACAATTAGGAAGTTAATTAAATAATTCTGAACACAATTAAATATTTTAACTAGGCAACATATGAATTGATATTAGCTTGTACATCCCACATAGTACTTGTAAAATGCGTCTTTATTTGTCAACTGCAGGGCAATTAGTGTATCTGTGATTGTCAGAAGATAGTTTAATAATCTTTGAGCATGAGATTAAATTGGTGTTTAAATCAGCTTCATGTTTTGGTTTGGTTTTTAATACAGCACAATTTAGTTTTGACAACAGAAATTTTCCTGTGTATGTTTGAAACACAGAAAAAGAAACTAAACAAAAAATAATGATGTCAAGATGGCTTCAGAAAGACCTGTTTTAACCTGGAAAATTATATTTAGAGTTCATTCCACCAAAAAAAATGTATATGATAGGAAGAGCCCAAGTTTATGAGATATCTTTTTTTCTGCCTTCTCAAGTTTCTTTATGCTCATCACTTAGGTATGTGGCTCAGCAATGGGACAAAAAACTCCCCCCTGATTTATGAGCATAAAAGCCTTGACACAGTATACACCACTGTTCATATTTAAAGCATTTGTTAAAAAAAAAAAAAAAACCAAAAAAAAAAAAAAAACCAAACAAAGAAAAGAAAAAAGTGGGCTGCAGCAGTCTCTTAATTTTTAAATTAATTCCTCGTGAAGAGCCATCTTTCTATGCCTTTATGGGCAAAATGAATTGGAAAGAGAGATAAAGTATTTCTCTTGCTGTCTTTAAAAAGCTATAGGATTCAATGATTATTCAAAATGATAGGGCATCCTGATGGAAAAGCAAGCAAGCAATCTTTTGTTTGATGTCAAAAGAAAGTCCTAAGTAATCAATGTTTTAAGCCCTATGAATCTTCAGAAATTAAATATGCTAATGGCTTCTCTATTGCCGAGTAATTAAAGTACCCTGCCCTCTCTCTTTATTTGAAAAAAAAAAAAAAAAAATTAACACTACTTCAAACACTCCTGACATTATTGTGGGTTACACTACTGAAAAATCAGCTAAAGCAGGCATCAGGCAGAAGATAGTCTAAAGCACTATAAGTCAGAACATGAAAGCATAGCTAGCAAAAGAAGATGGCTGGAGATAAGTGTTATTTCAGCTACTATTACTACCCAGCCAAAGCAGAACTATGTAGAACAGAAAAATGAAAGAGTTCTTCTAAGGATGTTGCTAGCATACATTAAGACAGAAATAAAGTAATAGAATTACCTCCTTTTAGCACTGATCCTAGTAAATGCTACCTATAATATTGAGATTTTTATGCACACTGTTTTGAAAGAGATTCTTTAAGATTTCAGACATGTAAGAATACAGAATTGTGTCTCCATTTATATATTTCATTCAAAAAAAAAAAAAAAAAGCTGTGAGATTACAGAGAAATACTACAGGTCAATTATTAACCATAGGAATAAAATCAGTTTTGTGATTTATACTTTCCAATTGATGACCAAGGTAGATATAGAGATCAGCCCCGTGGGTACTTGGTTACCTCCAGGTGACATGGAAAATGCACACAGAATGTTCATACTCAACATTTTTTGACAAAGTCATTTAAATTCTTCAGTTCTAGTTCCTTTATATTGCAGTTTCTTTTAATTCTTTCCAGTTTAATTTGGGGAATAAAAATGTACTTACAAGATTAATGTCACAGCATTAAAGTCTTACTTCCTAGAGAACCAGGAGTTTACTGCTGAGATTGGACAATTCTTCATTTGAGTAATTTAGAAAATTCAATTTAGTGCAGTCAGGTTCATATAAGGTTCCTTTTGTTGTAGGTACTGATCAAAATCTTAAGTTCTTATCATATCAGCAGGCATTTAAGCAACAGATGAGTCATTTTGCAGCATTTTGGAACAGCCATTTATTGCCCTATGCTGTTTCTCCTTCCATTGTGTGACGTCTTGCCCCTTACAGCTGAGAAGTACCTCTGCCCTTAATTGTTTACCCTGACCCTCCCCATTGCAAATTTTCCTTCAAGCTATTTATTACCAGCTTTTGTGTTGGCCAGGCTAGAACTGTACACATTCTATGTGTGTCTTAGTTCTGACATTTTCTTAACTCAAAATCCTTGAATTTATAACCTTGGCGTTCTTTTCCTGTAGTCCTTTTCATTTAAGCTGCACACTCCAATTTACATTGCCTGTCAATGGCTTGAGAACTTTTATGCCAGGTACTAATTCCCAAGGCAAAGGACCTTTCAATGATGTTAACGGTTTCCTGTCATTAGATATAGTGATTTCAGGTACTCTTTCCTCTGATTATTTCACAGAAAAGTCTCAAGAAAGGGGAGAAGCAAAATCCAATGAACACTGTTTCCAGTCCAAATATTAGGTGCGCTCTTGCCTTATTTCAGCAATTAGTCCTCAGTAACAAAGTCAGAAAAAAACAAACACCAGAAGCTGACAAGTATTTTTTGTGTTCACAGATCCGGGTCACCTCCTCCTCCCCTCCCTCTGCACTTCCACTCTGATTCTCTCTCTCCATTTCAGCTGAGCCATCAAGGCCAGCCATAGCACTGCTCTCACATCTTTTCCACCCAGCGTGACTGGTCCCCAGTTGCTTCTTTTCCTTCAGCAGATGGCATGTGCATGGGTAATAAACACGAACACATGTGCCCGACCAGCCATTGCTCACAGTCTCAGTCGCTCTGCTGCTCCCTTTAGAGCTTCTCCTCCCTGCTGGTCTCCCTCTTACAGAATAAAACCACCCAAATCACTGCATCATCGCCTTGGGGTTTCGTACAGACCTGCAAAGATGGGAGAGTCACACACAAACAATATGATATTCTTGTGACCCACATTGTACATGCAAAACAGAGCATTAAATACTCAACAGCCCGAAAGAACTTGCCTTCCTATGTCGCCTTTTTGGGAAGTTCTGGGGGGTGCCATCCTTTTGTAGGCTTTGTACAGACCGCAGAGGGGTAAAACCTGATAAAAGCTAACTAGTCAGCAACTCCCAGAGAAGAAATCCCATGTTTCATAAAGATCCAAAAGAGTGGGGAAAATCACGTAGGCGCTGTGTGGAAGCACAGGACGAGCAAAGAAGAGCAGACCGGAAAGTCCTGAGGAAGAACTGTGTGTGTAACGCTACTAGCACAGATTTGAAATCTCTATGTGAAGGCTTAGCCCGATTCTCCTTAAATGTGCTTGATGATAACACAGTGGTTCCTGTGATTTCAAGGGCTATAATTTCATTTTTACTTGAATGACTCCTAACCTAAGCTGATTTAAAGAAAGAATGAAGGCTGCCCCCCCACTAACTTCTTTGCTATCACTTTAGCCTGCTTCCAGAAGCGTAGCACAGTTAATTGGTAATGATAATGATGCTAATTTCTAAATATTCTTACCTATTCTTTACTATCTACTTTGCATCAAATTGAAGCCTACTTAAGGATTATTTTTAAGCATTTATTCAATTATTTGAATTGGGGTTTTCCATATTTCCCACCAATTTTTCAAGCAAGATTGTACATTTCAATCTTGACTTAGCTCAATTTAGCTTGCCTCTGACACAGCACAGATTATTTCTGTGAACTGAAGCATCTCTGATAGATGAATGACCAAAGTGACCCTTTCATTTTTCTCTGTAGAAGCCATCTACCGTTGTGAGAGATTTTTAAACCATTCATGATTACCTCATCTCAGACGCATCTCATGGAGGCTAAATTTAAAGCTAAAAGCTCTCCCGATGGTCATAGTTAAAGCTCGTATCTTTCAATCCATCATTTTGTTTGACATGCAAGAAATGTCTTTATTTCAGCAATGACTTATCACTGCTACTTCAATGTAAAAAAAAAAAAAAAAAAAAAAAAAGGCAGCAGAAGGGGGAAGTTATTAAATGCACTTTCTAGGTTGGACATGTGCCTTTTGGTAGTCCAGTGAAAATCTGTTTTTATTTGGCTGAGTTATGAGGGTTTAAAGACACAGACTTGC
>NW_015090800.1:7422562-7430789 GCF_001431845.1 Calidris pugnax | reverse complement strand
GCCAGCGGGAATTAGAAGCCCGAGGGAGTTGTTTTTTTTTTTAAAAAAGGACATTGGATGCTTTTATTAAAGAATATTATTCATCTACTTTTATATAAAAAAAAAAAAAAAAAAAAAAAAAAAGAAGATGGCATTGCTGCTCAAAATAAATCAAGCAGCAATCTTTCCACCTTCAGTGGCCTCCAGGTCGCACTACCCAGTCATTACTTAATCACCATCATATTTTATCCTCGTTTCATCTGAAGTGTTGTGTTTATGCAAAAATTCTTTTCTACAGCTTTAGGCTCCTGGATGACTTGCAATATCTCTGAGCGCAATTGTCTTTTTTAACTTCCATGTCATATTGAAAGGACACTGCAATCTCTATGTTCTTCAGGCCTCAACCCCACAGTGTGTATCAACAGGTGAACCTGCAATTCCTTATGGAAATCATGTCTGTATCAATTTGGTCTCAGCAGGAGAGAGGATCCCACAATGTAACCTTCTGTTTCTGGAGAGTATAATGCGGTGGATACGAAACATTAAAATTCATTGGTACTTTACGAATCTCCATTTTAATTTATAGTGTGATAGCTTTAACTCACCCTTCATTCCTTCTTACATGAAATAACTTTCTTAAAACTTTTGCTGGCCTGTGTGACCAACCAGAAATTGTCATTTTTCTTTATTATTTGTCTCATTAAAAAAGTATAGAAGTGGAAATCTGAAAATAAAGTATCCAAATTTTTAATGAGACATTTTATGATATCCCAACACAATTCTGCTTTCAGAAACTTATTTTACATTTTCAGATTTATGTTTATTACAACAGTTTAGTATATTTGTAGTCTCATTACTATGCTTATTGTGACATATAACTTGCCTATATTTCCAATCTTTTAATTTTTTCCATTAAAGAGGCACTAACAACACAGAGGCACAATTCAAAGCTCATTAAAGTTTGGAGCAGATTGACTCAACCCCAAGTTCAAATATGTTTTTGCTATTATCACACAGTATGTGAAGGCTCTATTTTCAGCATGGATAAAAGTTAACACTTCTTCCCATCTCCTTTTCTTATTCTTTCTTTTCTAGCTTCTTTCTTCTTGATGAGAACAGAAAACATCACTTTGTATTCTGGAAGCAGATTCCACTTTGCTCAAGGTAAGCCATAGCTCCTCTTCTCCTTACCTCCTGGTCTTTGGTCCTGCCCAACAAATGTTACCTGTTTGAAGTCAAGCAGCTGAGATTCTCCTCAGCTAAAAAGAGGGCATCAAACTAAAACTGTCCCCTTCCAGAACATATGGAACTGCAAAACCCCTTGAACTCTGACCATCACTGATAGTGCCAATGATGCTAACTTTTTTCTTTTTCCTTCCTGAGGACTACCTCAATAGCTCTTGTCTTTAGTCCTCAGTGGGCAGCCCCTAAGTTATCCTTAAATATACAGAACCTTTCTGTGTTCCAATCAGCTATTTCCATGTGGATTCCCAAAGCTATCCCTTGTGCTTACCTTGGCTCTTACTTTTATTCCGCTAGCCCTATAACACCTCTTGCAGTTACTTCAGCTGTACTTCAGATGTCATGAAACACACTCCTCAGAACAAAGCAATACATTCCTATTGAGTGATCTTTTGGTGATGACTTTTAACCCTCAGCTATACTCTTCTCAATCTGGTCCTCTAATGTCTCATCAAGAGCATGACAGCTGCTGTTGATATAAAGAATAGACAGCGTCGACTATGAGTCAGTTCTCCTTCTGCCATGTCTGCCATGTCTGATGGTTGTTTCTGCTGGTGTTCCTCCAGCAGAGTTCTACTTTGTCGTCAGCAGAAATTTCAGCAGGTCTTCCATCTCCACTTGCACTTTGCTGCTGGTTTTTTGAACAACAATATTACAGCAGTGCAGTTCCAAATACCTGAGTGGAATTATATAGAAGTGGAAAGGAGAATAAGGTCTCTAATTTGCATATAAAGAAACATAATGAAGTAAAGGGTGTAGCGAGTCTCACAGAACTTAATTGCAATGTTTCCGTGTGATTTGGAAGTCAAGTATTATATAAGCACTTTTTCTTGTAACTCCATCAAAACTATCATTAGCCATATTCTAAGTAGCCTTTTTCTAAGTTTGTAAAAGGAAAATAAACAGTACTTTGAGCAATAGTAACTTTAATTGGAGATTCAGTTCAGGGAATAAATCTCAGTGCTTTTTAATTTACTTCTCAGTAGGCTACAAGGTTGTATAATTTCTGAAAAGGAATATCAGCGTGTAGGAAAAGTGGCTGACAAGTGCAGTCACACTTTTCTTACATGTACAGTAATCACCAAGAAATAATGCCAGCAATTGTAAACCAGTTTTTGAAAAAGAATACAGACAAGACCTTCTGTTTGACAACTGTAGTTGTGTTTAAGCCAAATATGCAGTGTTTGATGCATAGATTCCTTCTTCTTTTGTTAATCACATTTATTTCACACTGAAGCCTGTAATGCTATGTACAGTTACCCCTTTACTAAATATTAGATACTGTTTATCTTCCCAAGTACTTCTCATCCCGTAAGAGCCAAAAATAGGGATAGAACAGTATTATTGCTATAAGATAGGGAGCCATTTAATCATAAATACAACAGAAATGACTCAAAGAATCAAGGAAATTCATAATTAGAACAAATTAATTGCTGGAAGAAGGGCTGAAGTCCTGGACTGGAGCTCAGGATTCAAGACCTGTATGACTTTGGGCAAAGTGAAGTAGGAGATCTCCTGGAGATTTCAGTTGTCTCCATTTTCTAACTGAGAAACAGCTCAGAGTTGTCAAAGAGCTTTTCACTGCCCTGTCTGCTGGATTGACTTATTGTGGCTATTTCTGAACCAATGGAGTGCAGAGTGTTTCTGAGGTGGATTCAGACTGTGCGCTGGACAAATCTCAGCTCGTACAAGGATGCAACACACGGTAGCCCTACCTTTTCACTCCCCCTCCTCACACCTTGTCTCTCAGAGGAAGGAAGTGTGGCTACACAAAGCCAAACGTTATACTCTGCAGCCATGCTATTCTGTGGACAAATTCCCTATCAGATGATCAGGACACCAGGCAGCAACCCAAGAAATTTCTGTCCCTTACCCACAGTGAAAACCGCAATCCATGTGAAGATATAACGGTTTTGGGAATATGTTCATAAATATTAATAATAATGGTATATACGGTTTGGAGAATACATTAATAAAAAAGGGTTAAACTTCTATGCTGGTTTGGATAAAACATGCACTCCTTGGTCCCTCATACTACCAATGAATGCATAAATCTATGTTCTTCACCTCATAAATTATTTGTTCTTTGGTCTTTTGTCCATGTGGAACTGCAACTGATTAAAAACTCAACATCTCTGGAAAACAATTTGCAGTCCTGTTCCACAGCTATATGTAGGAAATTCAGGGTTTCTTGCTCTCCAGTGAACTCCCCTGGATGGAATAAAAAGGGCATTAGTCTGTGCTTGTCTGTGCATGCCTGTGTGCTCATACACAAAAAAGAAAAGTCACCTCATGCATTACTAACATACTGTTATACCTCATAGCAGAACACAGCCCAGCACTGACCAGTAGTTCAAAAAAGCTCAGAGCAGCTTGCACAATGGGGTCGGAGAGGAAGCAGAGAAAAAAAACAATCCTAGAATATTGATACAGCACCAGAGATCTATATAAACAGTATTAAACTTCCCTGATCTGAAATATTGCCCAGATCTTGTTTCAGAGCTGTGGAATATAGCATATATCCTGTGAGTCCTGTGAAGACGGAGTCAGGTTTGGTCTGTGTTTTTTTTCCAAATATCTCCGTATGATGGAGAAAAGAGGAGCTAAATTACTTGGGGTAGGAGGGAATAAACAAGCTGTTGCTGATGGATCCCAGCAGTGAGAGGAAAGCTAATGGAAAGTAACTCATGCATACTTTCCAACTATCTGCAGTTACATGTCTGCATTTTACACATATGTATGGTTAAAAAAAAAAAAAAGTATATATTTTTGATGAAGCTACTTAACTTGTTTCCAATGCTCTGCATTCTCTTATGTTTGGCATCTTGCAAGAGAGCGAGGTCTGTCTTGTCTGGGCTACTGCACTCTGAGTTATACTGAACTCTGGAGAGAGGGAGAAAGGAGAAAAAGGTGTGAAACAGGGACAAAAAGCCTCCCAAGCGAGGGGCTGCCTGCAAGAGGGAGCAGACCCGTGGCTGTGCAGTTTGAAGTTATCTGCCTGGAACTGCCAGAAGATTTGATCCTGCTCTTTCATCTGCCGATCTCACAGAAAACTAACCCAACGAAGAAAAGGAATCCCTAGTTTTTCAGCAGCTGCAAAGTAAGCCTTCTTGCCCTGTGGCCAAATTACCGCTACAACCAACAAAAAGGAAAAAGCAGAAGCTTTTAACTGAAAACACAAGGGATGAAGTGGGAACTACCATTTCGGTGGCAACCCACGTGAGAGGTGGCATGAAATGGTACCCTGAGAAATCATAGAATCATAGAATCATAGACCTTTCCTTAGCAACCCAGGAGAAGCCGTATGGGTCTGTTCGATAACACCTGCTGGACAAGGGGAAACAACCAGACCTATAAGGATCAGAGCAGGCAGGAGGGAGATTTATTATATTTCATCTGTTTTAACTATAAAAAATGTCTTAAAATAAATGGAATGCCCTGGTTTATTATTTTATATTCTAAACGAAACATTGATTTAATAACTGGAAGCCTCTGGTGGCCTTTCTGTGTTAAAAAACAGAGTTGAGGGAAGAAATTCCAGTCCTTGGCTGCATGTGATTCCAGGTCTAGTAAGGAAAACTTTCAGTAGCGCTTTTAGAGAGGCTGGCAGGAGGTCTGTCAGTAACAGAAGATGCCCACAGTGATCTTTCCAGTTAAATCACTGGCCACTGCATTCCCAGGAACTGGCAGGAACTGCTTAACTTTGTGCAGTCCCTTCTTCCAGCTAAGATCTAGACAAAAAAATGTCCTTGTCTGCTTAGACTGCTCTTCAGTTGAATATTCTGGTTTAAATTGCCTATTGAGATATGAGGCTTCTGCAGCATCAGGAAATAAGTTACCATCGACAGCATGTCTAGAGATCAACTGTTTCATCAATGTCGGGAAGAGTACAGTTTGAATAAGAATTCTCAGCCTGGATTCAGATTATGCAGAGACTGACTGATTCCTTTAAAAAAAAATTCATACGCGTCTTGCCAAAACCAAATGAAACAGATTTAGTGGATGCCAAGGCAATATTACTTCTTGCCGTATCTCCATTACTGCCAGTGGCATCACATCAGGGAGACATTTGGCTGGATTAATTCAGATTTTCAGGAAGCGCTTTACAAAGCTCCCATGTCCCATTTGGAGTTATTGTCTGGAGTTGATGAAGAGGAGTGAAATCTAGTGGCTGCTGGCACAGGATATCAGAGTAATCTAAATTGTACAAAAGGAAATTCCAATAGTTATAATTTTAATTAAGCTAAAAATGAAACAGGATACTACAGAGACCAAACAGGGACTGCATACATTTGTATAATTTATCTATAAGATTCCATAAACTGGCAAAGAAAGGAAAAACATCCAAAACTCCTGTTAATATTAAAATGATACTTAACTTCAGAGACACAGCACATAGCAAGGAACAGTCCACTGGCACAGAGAACTTCGACTGTTTAGATCTAGCACCTGGATTAACAGATGGCAGATGCTGTGGTGCTGATAAATATACATGAATTTATTATGCAACAAAGGAGCAAAGAGTAGGGAGGACATAAAAGTGCTTGAGTATATTGATCAAGCCACAGCTAGGGCATGTTTGCAGAAAAATCCCCAAAGTTTTGTTTCATTTTGCAGATGGCCGTAGGTAGGGAACTAGTTGCCAATTATTCTGTTTTGGTGATGTTGTCAAGTTTAGTTCATGAATACATGTAAAACATTTTGTAGTCTTTGGAACAAAGCAAGCAATTCAGCTTTGGATTTCTTCCATCGTTTACTCTCCAGACATGAGGACTATGTTTCTCTTCAATATTTTGTTTTAGTTCCTTTTGACCTATGGCTCTTTTTCATAAATTAAACTTACTTGTTTACATTTGTGTTTACACACTTGACCTTCCTCATCAAAGCTGCTGTGTATTCTATAGCAGCATGGACACCTTGTAAGACCATCAAAACTACAGGAGTGGTCAGGTGTCAAATTGCAAATCTCAGCTCTCATACAGAAGTGTCAGGCATAATATTTAAAAGCAACTCTCAAGGCAAAGTATATACATCACCACCAATCAGGTCAAGATAAGGACAGTTAACAATAGTGACAAGCTAGGGAAAAATGAGATTCAGAGAGTCTGCCAGGACTGGAAATACCGTAATAATAAGAGAATTTAATTACTTCTATGTAGATTTAAATGTCACACTGGGATATTTTTAGACACTGTACATGAATGTTTCATGGATAAGCCAGTCAGGAAACTCAAAGGGGAGAGTCTGGTTTTGACTCTCTTCCCAATGGTATTTTTGGCTTGTCTCACAACGTTCCTGTCAAAGACTAACTTTGTAATAGTAACTAAAATTGTTTACATTCAGTATCTTAGGAAACGTGAAGGCCAAAATAGGATCCTCTGCACCAGTGTTTGACTTCAAAACTTCAGCTTAGAAGCAGTCAAAAAAGCTAACTAAACATAGAGGAACTATGTGGGGCAGAATATGGAAGAGAGCAGGAAATAATGAATATATTGCTATATAATTCCAAGGTGTCTCAGCACCTCAAATCCTGTGTGCAGTTCTGGCATCTTGTCTTAAAAAAGGTAGAGCTGAGTTAGGAAAGTGAAGGCTGCTAAAGATGATCTACAGTCTGAAACAATTCGCATGCAAAGAGCAATTAAAAGGTTAGGACTTTTCAGCCTGGAAAAACAATTGCAGAGGAACATAATAGTGAACTGTATAATCAGTAGCACAGAGAAGAAACTTTTATTCTTTTTCTTTTCATAACACCAAAAATAGATAACATCAAGTGAAATTATCATCTGGCATACTCAAAAAACACAAAAGGGAATATATCTTCTCATACCCTATAATTTAGCTGTATTGCCCATTTATCCTAGTTTGAGGTAAAACAGAACCAATTTTCTGTTCAGTAATTTTACTTCTTAGCTAAGCATCTTCTAACTCTCTGAAATTAACAGCATATTGTGCAGAAAGCTGTTCTCAGAGTGATAAGGCCTGTGTTTATAGTTAATGCCAAGGAATGGTACGCAGAGAGGCTTTTGCTTATACTTATTGCTATAACAACCAAGAGTCAGCTAGCTTCATTATTTTCCCCATTGGAGGGTCAGAAATGGAAAAGCATAGAGGGGTCACACCTGCAGGGAGGACAGGTGACTGAAAACTGAGCAACAGGGTGTTACATCCCATCTGCCTCATGCCCATTATAAAAGCTGAGGGACCAAAGGGTCAGCCCTCTCTCTTCAATGGCTCATCGGAGGAGGATCTTGTCTGCCTATGATCCCAATCCATGTGTTCCTGACTCCAGATTTGGAATCCAGCTCCCTTCCATTCCTGAGTCCAGTCTGGAACTTCCCCAGTGCCTGCTGGTGACATCATCCTGGGAGCTTGACACAGTTTTGTAATATATTGTATCTATTTCATTATTTCCTTTATATTTTATTATTAATATTTCATTAGTGTAGTTCCTTCTAAACTCGTAAATCTCTTAACCTCTCCTCCTCTTCCCCCTGGAGCGAGAAGTGGGGGGAGAGCATCTGTAGTCTCTCATTCCCTGATGCAGCCTAAACCACGACACCATTATAAAAGAGCAATAGCGATGCAAAAAGACGTTATTCAAATTCATGGGGGAAAATCATTAAAGACAATTAAACACAAAGGTACTGCCTCTGACTAAAAATACCCCTGAGTTGCACATTGCTGTAAATTGCAGAAGTAAATTAAGGGAGTACTATTCCACCTTTGCGCTGTTTTTATCCACTGTTGGCCACCATGATAGTGGGGTAGGCTACCTAGATCTTTGGTCTGATCCAGGACAGATACTTTTCTGTATGAAGTTTTTCATTGTCTATGCTAACAACAACAAAAAAAAGAGAGTTATAAAAATCCAAAAGTGGAGGGAAACAAGGGATTTATACTGCAGAACTGGTTGCATTTATTTTGAGCCAGGATCAGGTTGGACTGTACTTTTCCTGACTTGGCTTACCCATGGCAACTTACTACCAAAAATGTGCCCATAAAAAGT
>NW_015090800.1:7416555-7422552 GCF_001431845.1 Calidris pugnax | reverse complement strand
GGGGGGGGGGGGGAGGGGGGAGACGGGGAGATGAATAGCCCACTGGGAAATCACTGTGTTTATATAGAGCAGCTCTCGACAGCAATTCCTGCCATCCAGCTGGACCTGCTGGTCTTACACACAGATTGCTTATAAACTATTCTGGCAACTGGAGCCTATCTGAGATTTTCCTTTCCCAAGGAAACAGGCCAGCCAGCTTGGTGACTGCTTTGTGCACAAAGCTGTGAAAGAAGAGTTAAGGCTCCAACCCAAAATGAATATGCATGTACACTTTGGTTTTCTTCCAATTTAATCTCCTGTACATTGCAGTGTATTCTGTCCTTTTCTTACGGTGACTGCTTTGGATGTGTTGATCTGGCATTATGCGGATGAGAGTCTATTATAACTGATCTTTCATGTGAGCATCCTCAGGCTGTGGAAAAACAGTATCATATAGCAACAGCCTCCCATCATGCATTAAATAATATATTAAAAGTCAATTAGATAGATATCTGTGATATTGTAGATATAGTTAATCCTATTTACAGCAGAAAAGGAGTAGGTGTCCTTAAGTCCTTTCATATCTGTTTTCTACAACTTCACTAAATAAAGTAGGAAAAAAAATTAGAATAATTTGACAAAAGTAATAATTTTATTTTTGCAGGGGGGAGAGGTGTTGATAGCTAGGGCAGCAGGTACTCAGGCAGCAAACAGTCCCATAGAGGAACAGGCCATGCTGTCACTTTATCAATGCTTAAAAACTGATTTTAAAAAAAATCCACAAAATTTTAGTTTCATCTCAGAAGATGCTTTGATGGAGGAAATACAAAGAAGTAAAACTTTCTACTAACACCAGAAAAAAAGATTGTTTTAAAGTGTTGCTCTACTATGTCCTAAATAACCATATCTTCTACACCTTGAAATTAGGAGCCAATAAATAAAAAATGCTTTTCAATTTCTGGGTTACCACGTTTCTTCAGGAGCAGTATTTAATTCCTCCATCCCTGACGTGTATAGGAAGATGAGACATCAGTCATTTGGATGTATTCTTTATTTGTACCACAAGATGAAGACAAAAATCTCTCCCATGCAGCGCCTAACAATAAAGGGCCCTGATAAAATGCAAAGCCTCTAGATGATATTGCATGCAATAATAACTCCAATAAACACTGGTATTATGTTCCTTTGTAAGAGTTTAAGAGCATTCATACCTCCACCTACGTACACTACATATTCTTTTACTACAATCACCAAAACACTAATGCATGAAAAAACAACCGCCTGAGACAACTGAATAAACCTGCTACTTAAAGCATTGATTACAGCTTACTGAAATTAGCTCTGCTTCATTCCTTTCATTCCAAACCTTGCAAACAAGTCACATTACATCGTTGCTCTTTTTAGCATAGCATCTGATAAGACCATTTGAATATGTCTTCCCACATCTTTCCTGGTTGTCTCCCCAGTGACTCAAGAACTAACCCCAGCCCAGGCGACTCAAGAACTAACAGCGGCTGAGCTCAACCTTAGTTCCAAAAAAATGGTTATGTGCATCTCCGAGCCTAAAAAAGAAGAAAAAAGGAAAACAAAAAAAAAATCACACTTTTAAAGTATTACACTTGATTACTAAAGAGAGAGACAAAACAGAGCATGGGGGCCTGGAAAGAAAAGAAATGAAGACAGGAGAACAAGTCTTAGGCACAGGCAATTGCCTAGGGCAGCAGGTACTCAGGCAGCAAACAGTCCCATAGAGGGACAGGCCATGCTGTTACTTTATTAATGCTTAAATGCAGCATTACCAACTTTGCCCGTGCTTCCCTGCTGCTCAGTTTTGCCTTCAGCCAGCTGTGATAAACTCTGTAAGAAGAGAGTGGTCAAGAGAATGTTATCCACAAGATATTGACTAGCTACTTACCACCTTCCCCCAGAACTTCTTGGGCCCCCCGCCAGCAATTCACAGTGTCCAACTGGTCCTGCCAAACACAAAAGGTCTGCAAGGAGATGGAAAATCTAACCCTGTCTCCTCTGCTCTTGCTCACTGGAAAATATCTTCCCAATGGAACTGTGCAACCAGGCTCTCCCCTACCAGCAGTGCGAATAGGAGCCCCCTAACAAGTAAACCAGGCCTGGACCCCACTGGGGAATCTCCACAGAGGTGACTCATAGTCAGGCCTGTTAAACACCTTATCTCAGTTCTCTCTCTGTCCCTGTTGTCTCATCCACTGCATCAAAACGTTTTTACAGCATCTCAAAGAAAGACAGATGTCAATGTATACAAGGGCTGCCACACATGCCACGTCACCCCCCTTTCTCTTGGAGACTGCTCTGTCTCCTTCATGTACAGGAGTATGATCTAACCCCACAACTTGTGCTGGGCACAGCATCCAAAAATATCCCCTGGTTGAATGCATCTCATTGTAGATCTCCAGCAGATCTCTAGCAGTAGCATCCTATTCCCATCAGCTCAAGCTCCACTGTGTGGCAGTGACAGCATGGAAAACTGCTCAACCGTCTGTGGCTCAAGCGGAGATTTTCCTTGAGGGCTACAACTTTGGCCAACATCAGCTGCCACCCCGGTTATAGGTGGAGTAGATAACCAATGCCTGCAGCTGCAGAAAGCAACAAATTGAGGCAAGACTGGTGAAATGAGCATTGCTTTGTCACCCAGGTCAGGATGCAAGTTAGTCCTGTCCTACTACACATCAAAAAAACTCTGTGCCTGAGGAGCCACTGTTATCTGCAGCTTCAGGACCATCCTGAATTCCTGCAGCCCTTAGCTGTCTCCAGACATCAAGCAAAGCTCATGGCCATATGGCAGTTCTGACGTGATGTTTCTCAAGTCAGGACATTTAGTCAGCTCCAGGCTATGGCCTGAATTTCCAAAACCAGCAGTTGCACGCTCACCTCATCACAGTGAATGAAAGTTTGTGATGTTCCAATGAGGATCGTTGTCATCTTGTGTGCGTGTGTTCTCTTTCCTCAGGCAATTTGCCGCTCCCTTGAGCTCAGGTAGAGAGTCCCAGTAGCTGCTCTTACTGCTTTTATTGCCACATCCCTGGCAGGCAGAGAACGGCTACCGCGCTCATTTTACCAATGCAAAAGTAGCACTTTTCCCCTAGATGGCTCTGAAAATAATCTTTAGCTTAAATTATCCTACAGGACAAAATAGATGATCTTCTATTTCCCTGCTTCCCAAAATGATGTGGGGATGAAAGATACAGATATGTTACCATAAAACAGTACAGGATACCAGTGCCTGGCGCAAGAGAAGAACCTCATGGGGTTCAACAAGGAAAAGTGCAGGATCCTGCACCTGGGAAAGAAGAATGTTAGGCATCAATACAGGTTAGGCATGGACCTGCTGGAGACAAGCTCTGAGTACTGGAGACAACCTTGAGTACTGTGTCCAGTTTTGGGCCCCCTACCACAAGAGGGACATTGAGGTGCTGGAGCAGGTCCAGAGAAAGGCAACGAAGCTGGTGAAGGGTCTGGAGCACAAGTCTTACGAGGAGAGGCTGAGGGAGCTGGGAGTGTTCAGTCAAGGGAAAAGGAGACTGAGGGGAGACCTTATCGCTCTGTACAAGTACCTGAAAGGAAGCTGTAGAGAGGCGGGGGTCGGTCTCTTCTTCCAAGCTACAGACTTGGAAGCTACTACAAGGGGTAATGGCTTCAAGTTGCGCCAGGGGAAGTTCAGGTTGGATATTAGGAAACATTTCTTTACTGAAAGGGTTATCAGGCATTGGAATGGACTGCCCAGGGAGGTGGTGGAGTCACCATCCCTGGAGGTATTTAAGAAACATGTAGACATGGCTCTTCAGGGCATGCTCTAGTGCCCAAGATTATTGGTTTGTGGTGGGATGTTGTGTGGGTGGGTGATGGTTTTTGGTTTGGTTGTTGTTGTTGTGTGTTTAGGGGGTGGGTGGTGGTGTGTGGTTTTTTGTGGTTGTTTTTTTGTTTGTTTTTGTTTGTTTGGTTGGTTGGTTTTGGTTTTTTGGGGTTTTTTTTGTGGTTGGACTCGATGATCTCTGAGGTCCCTTCCAACCACTACAATTCTGTGATTCTGTGATTCTGTGATTCTGTGAAAAGGATCTGGGGGTCCTGGTGGACAACAAAATGACAATGAGCAAACAGTGTGCTCTTGTGGCCAGGAGGGCCAATGGAATCCTGGGCTGCATAGGGAAGAGTGTGGCCAGCAGGTCAAGGGAAGTCATTCTGCCCCTCTACTCTGCACTGGTGAGGCCACAACTGGAATACTGCGTCCAGTTCTGGGTAGTTGCCAGTGAGAGGACAAGGGGCAATGGGCACAAGTTGGAACATAAAGGGTTCCACTTGAATATGAGAAAGAACTTTTTCACGGTGAGGGTGACGGAGCCCTGGAACAGGCTGCCCAGGGAGGGTGTGGAGTCCCCTTCTTTGGAGATTTTCAAGACCCGCCTGGATGCAGTCCTGAGAAACGTGCTCTGACAAGCTCTGGGTGGTCCTGCTTTAGCAGGGAAGTTGGACTAGATGATCTCTATGGTCCCTTCCAACTCTAAAAATTCAGTGAAATTCAGAGGCAGATGGATTGAACTCCTGTTTGGTCTCCCGTAAACAAATAAAATTGCGATATAATACCGATGTCGGCTTTTTAAGCACGGAGTTAACTCCTTCCTGGGTACTCTCCAGGTCTGCCCTTGCAAGTTTTCCCTGCCCAGGAGCGGGGGGGGGAGCGGGCCGGGCGGTGCGGTTCCAGGCGGGGAACACGCGGTGGCAGTGCGGTCCTGGCTCCCGGCGGGGGATCGGAGTCGGTTCCCCATCCCTCGGCGGGACGACTCAAACGACACCAGAAGGAAGAGGAGAGATGTAGAAACTATTCCTGACTGTCCTGCACTTGCATATAACACCCGCAACCACGGGATCCAAAATTAAAAAAAAAAAAGGAAAAAAAAAAATCCCTGAGCGAACGGCACTTCATCACTTCATTGTCCATGTGGTCCTAGAGATACACATAGGGAAAATGCTGCGTGTGTTTAACATACAGCCCTTGTTTGCTGAGCTGTTCCACACTTAAATTGAACACCTCAGCGTTCATACTTACGCCCGTTTCCTCTAAGGCTCCTTCTGCAGAAGATAGTCCTATCTGCGTCTCTTCCTAACGCAGAGAGAGGGGTAGGGGGCAGGGAAAGAAGAGTGAAAGGATCAACTCCCACAACTGAATTTCACTGAATTTTTAGAGTTGGAAGGGACCATAGAGATCATCTAGTCCAACTCCCCTGCCAAAGCAGGACCACCCAGAGCTTGTCAGAGCACGTTACTCAGGACTGCATCCAGGTGGGTCTTGAAAATCTCCAAGGAAGGGGACTCCACACCCTCCCTGGGCAGCCTGTTCCAGGGCTCTGTCACCCTCACCGTGAAAAAGTTCTTCCTCATATTCAAGTGGAACCCTTTATGTTCCAACTTGTGCCCGTTGCCCCTTGTCCTCTCACTGGGAACCACTGAAAAGAGTCTGGTTCCCTCCTCCCTCAGCCCGCCCTTTCTGATGGAGAAAGGTTACATCATTTACCCCAAGCACACCTGGTCAGAATGAGAAATAAATCTTATAAAGAAATACCTGGTTTTCTGATCTTGACTCCATCAGACGCTGGACAGAAAGCAAACTTTTTTTTATGTGATCTCTCATCCCTTAGTCACTATATGCGTCATAATTAAATCTCTTTTTCAAAAATCTAATGAGCAATCATCCATCACAAGTTGCGACCCTTTCAGGGCTAATCCCAGCTATGTTGCTTTGCATCTGCAAATGGCACCGGTAAAGTATTTGCATCTCAAAAGACTTGGGGTTTCTTTCTTTTACAATTCAGTTGTGAAGAGGTGTTGATCCAACATAAGTCAACTTCAAGGAATTGCTATTGATGGGCAATCAATTACATGTTATTTTTTTTATTTTCTTCAGATAAGAAAAAGCCTAAATTCATTTCTATTTCAGACCTTGGCTAAGCATTGTCTGAATTGCTGTGCAGGCAAAATTCTTTCTTTGTC
>NW_015090800.1:7413649-7416545 GCF_001431845.1 Calidris pugnax | reverse complement strand
CACTCCCACCCCCCAACTTTCCAGTCAGCATTCCTAGTTACAAAGAGAGAAATCTATCTCAGAAAACTAAGATTTTAAAGTCCAGAGGAAACTGCCATTTCTTTTGCCACGGATCTCAAAAGCACAAATAAACATATAAAAGTGCAAAATAACGTTAGTAACAATTCAATAGTTCTCCCAACAGAGGCAATGTCAATGTGCCAAGAGCTTGTGAAAGCTGTAAGTGATGTCAGTGGCATCTGAGGACACCCTCTGCAAGAGTATTTTCTAAAATTCTGAATCCATTTCAGGTGTGTTTTGTGCATGAAACCAAATCGGTTTCAATTAGAAAAACTATCCAGAATTCATGTTTGTGCTGGAGCTCGGGAATGGAGAAGAGGGCAGGGAAAAGGAGGAGGGGAGGAAATGTTTCACATTTTTTAGACTATTTTCTAATCTCCTCAGTAGCCCTCACTCGTATGTGCTGAGAATGTAGTATCTATTGTTCACTGGAAATGCTTTTGTGTCTGGCTGTATGTTAACAAAAAAGGTCTAACAGTTTCTAACAGAGTTTACATTCCTTCCTAGTTCTGATGTGTCTTCCCCATTGTTTTTCCTGCCTTATCCTGCCCGTTCTTTCATTTTTTTATCCTTCCACTCTTCTGTTAAATTTTTCCCCTGCCTGTCATAGTTCTGCCACATACCTCCAACTTCCTCCTCTCCACAGATTCCTGCTCCTCTTTCCCAGCCGGTACCCCACAGCTTATCTCCAACCTTTCTGCTCCCCTACATAACCTTCCCCTGTTTATAAGGAAGGAGCGTGTCATTCCATTTCTCTTAACCAGTGAAACTATTCTCACATATTGTTAACGTGACCTCTGCTGTGATATCCCACATTAGAACAAAAGGGGATGACATTAGCCAGACCAAGTGACAAGAAAGGCCAGATCTCCCTCCCCCTCTTAAAGAGAGAAATGGAAGAGAGACAAAGAGTAATTCAGGGGCAAAAGGATTCTGGACTCCTCACCATGCAGCCAGTTCCTCCCTCCCTCATGAGTTTTCTAAGAATAAAGAAGATGCCCCAATTTCTTACGTTATGGTATACCCTAAGACAAGAATTGCCACATTTTCTCTGTACCCACCCTGTACCCTCACGGCTGTCTGAAGTTCTGGTAAAACAACAAGGTACCCCAGCTCATTTTGAGTCCCAGTATGCCTCCGAAATACCGACATGAAGTTAAAAGCTACATTAATTGTCATTTGCTTTTAAAAAAAAAATAGCTTTTATGTTAAAATATGTTAAAATACCTACATTTAGTTTGCTAGGGCTTTTTTTTTTTTTTTTAAAATCACCCAACCCTGGATCGTCTACTTTTTCTAATGACTGCACTTCTCTATGCTTGAGACATTGCATGTTCCCTTTTTCCTCCTCCTTTCAACACGCAGTGAGTAGAGTGTTTGTTTAAACAGTAACTCCAAGCTATGTCCTGAGATAGTGTGAGAACTTCAGCCTTCCTCCGGCCCACATGCCCGGAGCCGTGAAGCCACTTGACAATCGTGCAGGCAGGCACAGACCTTCCTTCCCAGGGGCAGAGCCAGACAGGGATTTTTTTTTTTTCTTCAGTCTTCAGTTGCGCAATTCGCTCACCACCTCTTTACAACCTAAGGGAGAGAAGGGCGGCTTCGATTCATCTCTCTGCAAATCCTCAGGACAGCCCAGAGAGCTTGAAAACCCCCCAAACCAGCAGGCCTGTGGCCCTCCCTGACACAATCCAGCCTGAATCTTTGATGTTCACAAGCAGGGACCACTACATTTAAAGCAGTTTCACATCTGTATATTTCAAGTTGAAACTTACATATGTGTACTCAAAGAGCGTGTGTAAAATACAGAAGTGTCTTAAGTCTGTAACATAATGCAAAGTTGCGCCAGGGGAAGTTCAGGTTGGATATTAGGAAACATTTCTTTACTGAAAGGGTTGCCAGGCATTGGAATGGACTGCCCAGGGAGGTGGTGGAGTCACCATCCCTGGAGGTATTTAAGAAATGTGTAGACATGGCTCTTCAGGGCATGCTCTAGTGCCCAAGATTATTGGTTTGTGGTGGGATGTTGTGTGGGTGGGTGATGGTTTTGGTTTGGTTGTTGTTGTGTGTTTAGGGGGTGGGTGGTGGTTTGTTGTTGGGTGTTTTTTTTTGTTTGTTTTGTTTTTTTTGTGGTTGGACTCGATGATCTCTGAGGTCCCTTCCAACCACTACGATTCTGTGATTCTGTAAAGGATCTATAAGGGGCAATCGTAGGATGGTTAGAGTTGGAAGAGACTTTAAAGGTCATTGAGTTCCAACCCCTTGCCATGGGCAGGGACACCTCCCACCAGACCAGGTTGCTCCAAGCCCCATCCAGCCTGGTCTTGAACACCTCCAGGGATGGAGTCTCCACAGCTTCCCTGGGCAACCTGTTCCAGTGTCTCACCACCCTCACAGGAAAGAATTTCTTCCTGATATCTAACCTAAATCTGCCCTCATCCAGTTTAAAGCCGTTACCCCCCACACCCTGTAGCTACACTCCCTCATAAAGAGTTCCCCCCCCATCTCTCCTGCAGGAAGAGGACTGGAGGGCCGCTAGAAGGTCTCCCCGCAGCCTTCACTTCTCCGGGCTGAACTCCGACTCCCTCAGCCCGCCCTCACACCGGAGCCTCTCCAGCGTGATTAACACCGTCTGCTCGTTCCCAGGGCGGGGCGGGGGGGGTAAGCGTGCTACGACAACCGCTCTCCCGCCGGGTGCGGGACAGAAGGCCGCAGACTCCCCTCCGGGGGTCCGGGCCGGGCCCCGCTGCCGCACGGGGAGGACGGGCCTGGCCGGCCACTGCCTGAGGCGGCGGCGGCGGCCGCGCCCCGCTGGCGAGGGCTGGGCCGGGCCGCA